>NW_028327172.1:155862217-156165825 GCF_987537825.1 Furipterus horrens | reverse complement strand
AGAAAACATAGGCAGCAGAATTTCAGACATTTCAAGGACAAATCACAACCGATACCACAGAAATACAAAGGATTGTAAGAAATTAGTACAAACAACGGTATCACAAGGAATTTGACAACCTAGGTCAAATGGATAGATTTCTGGAAACATATAATCTTCCAAAACTGAATCAAGAAGAAGCAGAAAGCCTGAACAGACTGATAACAACTAGTGAAATTGAAGCAGTAATGGAAAAACTCCTGACACACAAAAGCCCTGGACCAGATGGCTTCACAGGTGAAATCTACAAAACATTTAGAAAAGAACTAACTACTGTCCTTCTCAAACTTTTCCAAAAAATCCAAGAAGAGAGAAGACTCCTAAACTCTTTCTATGAAACCAGTATTACCCTAATTCCAAAACCAGGTCAAGACACAGCAAAGAAAGAAACCTACAGGCCAATATCGTTGATGAACATGGATGCTAAAATCCTCAACAAAATATTGGCAAACAGGGTCCAGCAACACATTGAAAAGATCATACATCATGATCAAGTAAGATTCATCCCAGGGATGCAAGGATGGTTTAATATTCACAGATCAATAAGCATAATACACCACATAAACAAAATGAAAGACAAAAATCACATGATCATATCAATAGATGCTGAAAAAGCATTTGATAAAGTACAACACCCATTTATGATGAAAACACTCAGCAACGTGGGAATAGAGGGAGCATATCTCAACATAATAAAGGCCATATACGAGAAACCTGAAGCCAACATCATACTCAAGGGGCAAAAACTGAAAGCATTTCCCCTGAGGTCAGGAACAAGACAAAGATGTCCACCCTCTCCACTCCTATTCAACATAGTGTTGGAAGTTCTAGCCACAGCAGACAAGAAAGAGAAATAAAAGGCATCCAAATTGGAAAAGAGAAAGTAAAACTGTCATTATTTCCAGATGACGTCCTAGTGTACATAGAACACCCTGTAGACCCCACCAAAAAACTACTCAACCTAATAAGTGAATTTGGCAAAGTAGCAGGGGACAAAGTCAATATTCAGAAATCAAAGGCATTTCTGTACACCAACAATGAAATATCAGAGATAAAAACGAGAAGAATAAACCCCATTTACTATAGCAACAAGAAAAATAAAATACCTAGGAATAAACTTAGCCAAGGAGGTAAAAGACCTATACTTGGAAAACTACAGAACACTGAAGAAAGAAATTAAGGAAGATACAGATAAATGGAAGTAAATACCATGTTCATGGATGGGAAGAATCAACATCATTAAAATGTCTGTGCTACCCAAAGCAATTTATAGATTCAGTGCAATCCCTATTAAAATACCAGCGACATATTTCACAGACCTCGAACAAATACTGCAAAAATTTAAAAGGAACCAAAAAAGATCTTGAATAGTCACAGCAATCTTGAGGAAGAAGAACACAGTAGTAGGAATCACAATACCTGACATCAAATTATACTACAAGGCCACTGTAATCAAAACAGTCTGGTACTGGCATAAGAACAGATATATAGATCAATGGAACAAAATAGAGAGCCCAGAAATAAACCCAGGTCTATATGGCCAACTAATATTTGACAAAGGGGGAAGGAACATAAAATGGAGTTAAAAGTGCCTCTTTAACAAATGGTGCTGGGAGAACTGGACAGGGACATGCAAAAAAATGAAACTAGACCACCAACTTACACCATACAAGAGAATAAACTCAAGTTGGATCAAAGACTTAAATGTAAGCTGTAACACCACAAAAGTCCTAGAGGAAAACATAGGCAGGAAAATTTCAGATATCCCACGCAGCAGTATTTTCACCAATACATCACCTAAGGCAAGGGAAATAAAGGAAAGAATAAACAAGTGGGACTACATCAAACTAAAGATTTTCTGCTCAGCAAAAGAAAACATCAGCAAGATGAAAAGGGAACTAACTAACAGTATGAGAAAACATATTTGCCAGTGATACCTCAGATAAGGGATTGATCTCCAAAATATATAAAGAACTTACACGACTCCACACCAAGAAGACAGACAGCCCAATTTAGAAAATGGGCAAAGGACCTGAACAAACACTTCTCCGAAGAGGACATACAGAGGGTCCATAGGCATATGAAAGAATGCTCAACATCACTAGCCATCAGAGAGCTGCAAATAAAAACCACAATGAGATACCACCTCACACCAGTCAGAATGACTGTCACCAACAAATCAACAAACAACTTGTGCTGGCGAGGATGCGGATAAAAGGGAACCCTGCTACACTGCTGGTGGGAATGCAGACTGGTGCAGCCACTATGGAAAGCAGTATGGAATTGCCTCAAAAAACTAAAAATGGAACTGCCTTTTGAACCAGCGATTCCACTGCTAGGATTATATGCAAAGAATCCTGAAACACCAATTCAAAAGAACCTATACATCCCTATGTTCATAGCAGCACTATTTACAATAGCCAAGTGCTGGAAACAACCTAAATGCCCATCTGTAGATGAGTGGATCAAAAAACTGGTACATTTACACAATGGAGTACTGTGTAGCAGAAAGAAAGAAGGAACTCCCACCATTTGCAACAACATGGATGGAACTAGAGAGAATTATGCTAAGCGAAATAAGCCAGGCAAGGAAAGACAAATACCATATGATGTCACCTAATACAGGAAACTAATGAACAACACAAACAAACGAGCAAAACTGAACCAGAGACAATGTAAACAAGGAGCAGACTAACAGTGACAAGGGGGGAAGGCGGAAAGAGAGAAGGGGGGTCATAAGGGGAAGGGTCTAGTCAAGGAACATGTATAAATGACCCAGGGACATGGACTGACTGTGGGGACTGACTGTGGGAGAAGGAGTGGGCAGGGTAGGGGAAAGCAATGAGAGGAAAAATGGGACAACTGTAATAGAAAAACAATTACAATTTTTTAATTAAAATAAAAATAAAACAAAATTTAAAAAAATTTAGACATTTCTTATAGCAGTGTTTTTGCTGCTATATCTCCTGGACAAGGGAAACAATGGAAAAAATAAACAAATGGGACTACATCAAAATAAAAAGCTTTTGCACAGCAATAGAAACCATCAACAAAATGAAAAGAAAACCCACTGAATAGAAGAACGCATTTACCCATGATCCATTTGATAAGGGATTAATGTCCAAAATATACTATGAATTTATACAACTCAACATAAAAAAGACAACCCAATTAAAAAATGAGCAGAGGACCTGCATTGACACTTCTCCAGGTGGCCAATAGGTACATGAAAAAAAACACTCAATGTCACTAATCGTCAGAAAGACACAAATTAAAACCACAAAGAGATATCACCGTACACTGGTCAGAATGGCTATCATCAATAAATCAACAAACAACAAGTGTTGGTGAGGATGTGGGGAAAAAGGAACCCTTGTATACTGTTGGTGGGAATGCAGACTGGTGCTGCCACTGTGTAAAGCAGTATGGAAAATATCTCAAAAAATCAAAAAGTGGAACTGCCTTTGACCCAGCAATCCCAAAGAATCTCCTATGTTCATAGCAGTGTTATTTACAATAGCCAAGAACTAGAAACAGCCCATGTGTTCATCAGTAGTTGAGTGGGTAAAAGATCTGTAGTACCTTTACACAATGGAATACTAAGCAGCCATTAAGAAGAAGGAGATCTTACCTTTTTGCAAAAGCATGGATGGACCTGGAGGTTATTATGCTAAGTGAAATAAGCCAGTCAGTGAAATACAAATACTGAATGATCTCACATGGAATCTAATGAACAAAATAAAGTCACAAAGTAGAAACAGAAGCATAGCTACAGAGAACAGACTGACAGCTGTCAGAGGGGAATGGGGTTGAGGGGATGGATGAAAGAAGGTGAAGGGATTTAAAATAAAACATACAGTGGTACATAAAACAGACAAGATAGCAGTGTGGTGATAGTCAGAGGGAAAGGGGGATGGCAGGTCGGTGGAGGTGGGCAAAGGAAGGGAAAATGGGGCCAAAAAGAGACTGCTTGGAGCCGTGGGTGCACAATGCAGTGTGTAGATGATATTTTATTGAATTGTACACTTGAAACCTGTATGGTTTGCGAACCAATGTCACCCCAATACTCAGTTTTTGAAAAAAAGCTTGAAAATAGGTGAAAGCATCACCATCATGGATTTTTTTTTTTGCAGGTTTTGCTCTACTTAGTGGTGCTGCTTTCAAGGGGAGTAAGTCAGACACACACACACACACAAAATGTGGACTGTCTCCTTCTGAAATTTCAAAATTTTAAAGCTAATTTGTGTGCTGTGGAAAAACATTGTGGTGTAACATAAAGATGAGATGTTCTTACCTTTTCATACAAACAAGCTTGAAGTAAGGTAGAGGAGAAATTGTACGTATTTAATAGTGCCAAAGGACACTGCTTTTTTTTTTTTTTTTTTTTAATAGTGGGATTTAAAATGATTTCAAACTTTCCTCTATTTCCTCACTGAAGGAGGAATGGAAAACTTAGTCCTAACCATGGACTGCTTCTCTATGGCCCTTGGCTGCTCCCTCTGAGCTCTTTGTTGTGCCCTTTTCATTAGAAATGACCTGGGATTGCAGCTCTTTTCTCAGCCTGCTTGCTCCCTGTTGAACATCTGAGATCCACAGGCCTCTTTACTGTGTCCTGTCTTGGTCTCCTTTAGTCCAAGCTAGCAAGCAGGGTTTCTGCTTCTACAATTCTGTCAGAAGCTTTGAGTTTCCTGTAAATTTTATCAGGTTCATGCCATTAGAAAAACCACTCTTATAAATTGTTTTAAGATAAGAACTTCACCTAGGGCTTCCTGGACCTATTATAAGACAGTGCCTTTAAAATTCTTATATTCTGAAGATCCTTAAAGAAATTGGAGGCACCATCTTAATCTTTCTGAGGCCTTAAGGGTTTTCCAGTCTTGGCTTCATCCTCAGACCATGTTTTCCTGGAAGCACCCTGGATTTTATCTTAGCCTAGAAGCCATTTGTTTATTTTAGCATTACTTGACAGTTGGACATGTGGGAGAAGCTATGAGAAATGGGTATTTGAAACCAGTAAGTCCTGGTTCTTTTATATTTAATAGTCTTTCTTAAGCTTATCTTTCACATCCATTTTACTTTGAGTTCCTTTATAGTAGGAGTCCCCTTTTGTCCAGGTTCCAGGGTCCTTTTGTTCACTTGCCTGGAATCCCTTGCTGTCAGCCTCTTCAGGGGCCATCAGGCCTCCACTAATCGTCTCTGGGAGGCCCTTCTGTTTTCCATTTTCACGTGTCTTCACATTATTTCAGGTTCCACCTGCCTCCTGTTTCAAAGGCACTCATACATTTGTCTGGGTTTTTGTTGTTTTTTTTTTTCTCTTTTTTTAGTGGCAGCACTCTGTTTTAAATATCAGAGTCTGTGCTAGTTATTTATTGCTGCTTAATAAGCCACTTCCAAACCTAGTGGCTCAACACAGCATTGTTTTGTTCACAAATCTGCAGTTGGGCCAGGCTCAGTGAGGCCGGCTCGTTTCTTTTCCACATGCCATCCAGCTGGGATGATGTGAAGCTGGGAACTAGAAGCAGCTAAGGACTTGTTCATTCACATGCTTGTCAGTTGGAGCAGGCTTTCGGCTGGGACGTTAGCTGGAACAATCCCAGCTGGAACACCTATATGAGGACTGACTCTGTGGCCTGGGTGGCTTCATTCCTGACAATGTGGCTGGGCTCTCAGGGTGAGCTTCCCTGGAGAAAGTCAGATAGAAGCTGTATCACCCAGACACAGAAGTCACACAGCAATTCCACCATATTCTATTCACTAGGAATAGTTACTTAACTAAGGCCAGCACCTGTTTCATGGGAGGAGTGCCAAAGAATTTGTAGACATCCTTTAAAAACTCTGCATCACTCACCTTGTCTTATCAAATAAAGGAAAGTAGTATTGGGTTCATTTGTTCTTTCCCATGAGATGGCTCTAATAGCACTTAGTCGTCTTGAACTTCATTCAAAACAGTTTTGTTAGATTGTATTTTGATAGCTGCTATATCAGCATACATTTTTAAAAAGCTGATCAAAATTGAATTTTTGTGTAGCCATTTTAATATTGAACATGAAAGAAAATACACAACATTTTTGGCATATTATGCTTTATTATTTCAAGAAGGGTAAAATTAGAACTGAAATGCAAAAAAAAAAAAAAAAAAAAAAAGATTTGTGTAGGGTATGGAGAAGGCGCTATGACTGATCCAATGTGTCAAAAGTGTGAAGTTTCGTGCTGGAGATATCTCGCTGGACTATTAATACTCCGTGGTCAGGTAGACCAGTTGAAATTGATAGCTATCAAACGAGACGTTAACTGAGAACAATGAACGTTATACCCCACGGGAGACAGCCAACATACTCAAAATTTCCAAATCAATAAAGATATTGGTTAAAATGAAAAATACTTGTATGTCTTTTATTTTACTGGAAAAACTAAACGGACTTTTTGGCCAACTCAGTATTTCTCAACTCAGTATGACAGAATTTCCAGGGAGTTTTTGTTGTTTAGTATATTCTCTTTGTGGGAAGTAACAAAGAATTGCAAGACAGCACTACTGAATTAAGCCTTTTGTGGTTGATTTAAAAAATGTATAGCTCATCTCACTAAACATTTATAGTGGAAGCTTTGATTTCTCTTTAACCCTGGGAATCCTTTCTTCTTGGAATGCAATTCAATTAGCATCAAACATTTGTAGTTCATTTAAGGCTCATGGTATTAGAATCTATATAAGATTCATTAATTAGAAAAATAGACTTCCGGCCAAGATGGAGGCTTAGACTGACATGCTCTGTCTCCCTCTACCACTAAGTAGGAATACAACTACCTCAAAACCAAAAATAACCAGAAATTCTAGAAAATAAAACTACATAGAAGCCCAACGTATGAAGTTATAAACCAGCGGTGCTCGTCTGGGTGGGTAGGAAGGGCGAAACCTGAATCGGGATGGAAAGCTTGGGCGTGCTGTCCGTGGTAGCAGCAGGACTGCGAGAAACACCAGGGGAGCAATCCCGGCTGCAGTTGAGACCCAGCAGCTCGCAATTCCAATGCTGGGGAAGGCAGACCCCTCATTGCCTTGGATGATGAGACCATAGGAAAGGAGGCTCCTGGTCTCTCAGCGGAAAGTAATGGCAGGAATCCATCTTGGACCCCTGCCCCCACACAAAGCGCCACAGAGTGGTGAAAAAGGTCGCTGGTCGCCAGGTAGTGACGAGTGCACATGGTGCCGCCCCCTACAGCCCGCCCAGGAAACAAAGGTAAACAGAAAACTGACAAGATGAAATAGACCATGACTGAAATCCCGGTGACGCAGCTCACCAGGCAGCAGATGAGGGACCTAACCGATGAGCAAATAAGAAATCTTTCTGAGGCTCAGTTCAGAGCTATAGTCATAAGGTGGCTTACAGAATTAACAAAAGAATTGGAACAAGACAGGGAAGGAATGAAAGCTAGTCACACTGAAACGAACGAAAACATACAAAACAAGTGGTGAGGAAATGAATACCAGAGATCAAATCAACGAATCGGAACAAAGGGAAGGAACAGAGTCAACCAGTGCAGAAAGAGGAAACAAAAGGGAGGAACACGAGGAGAGGCTCAGAAACCTCTGGGACCGCTATAAGCGAACAAACATTTGAATAATAGGATTGCCAGAGGGTGAAGAAGAAGAACTAGAAATGGAAAAATTATGTGAAAAAATAATGAAGCAGAACTTCCCAAACTTGGGGAAGGAAATACACTTACAGGTCCAGGAAGCACAGAGAGTTGCATAAAATCTGGACCCAGGGAGAGCCACTCTAAGACACATTAAAATCAAATAGTCAAAAATTAAAGAGAAAGAGAAAATCTTAAAAGCAGCAAGAGAAAAGAAAAGAATTATGTACAAAGGGGTCCCAATTAGACTATCAGCTGATTTCTCAAAGGAGACCCTGCAGGCAAGAAGGCTCTGGCAAGAAATATTCAAAGTAATGAAAATCCAAAACCTACAGCTACGAATACTCTATCCAGTGAAACTGTCATTCAGAATAGAAGGGCAGAGAAAATGCTTCCAGGACAAAGTAAAACTGAAGGAGTTCATTAGATCCAAACCACTATTATATGAGATGTTAAAGGGACTGGTTTAGAAGAAGGAGGATCAAAATTATGAACATTAAAATGAAAACTGCATCACAACAACCAATAACAGAAGCTAGGGAATCGAAACAAAGGCAAACTAAATAGACAATGAATTGAGTGGAAAGAAAACTATAGGTATGGGGAACATACTGGGGGGAGGTCAGCAGGGAGGGGGAAGGAGGAAAGGGAGGGAGATAGTACAGGAATTAAGAAGCATAGGAGGGAATGGAATAGACAGAAAGATGTTGAGAAGAACTGTATGCATAACCAATGGACACGGACTAAAAGGGGGGGACAACTGGAGGTTGGGGGTGTCGCTGGTTGGAGGGGAGCAAAGGGAAAACAAATTGGGACTACTGTAACAGTATAATCAATAAAAGATATTTTAAAAATTAAAATAAAAAAATTATATAAGATTCATTAATTACACTATTATTTTTTAAGTCTTATTTTGGGAGGCATTTATTGAGTTAGGCCTAAATAACTCAATATGCTATCCCTAAAACTCCTTTAAAAATTATGGAGAATTCGTATTGGGGAAGAGGTAATAGACTTTCTACTAAGAGGTGACTCACGGTAATTTTGTGGAGGAAGACATGAAAACAGTCATAGGAAAAAAAGTATAAAATGAAATGCAGACATTCTGTGACAAAGACAATAACATTAAATATATTTTGTTGTGACTTTTGGTCTTTTTAACTTTGTTTTTTATTCTGAGTAATTAAAAATTTCACATTATAAGTCTCTACTACAGTACCAATAACTTTATTGCAACTGAATTTGTTTCAAAATTTGATACTTGTGTTGAGTTAGACTGTTCTCAGTCTACACCTTCATAACCAAACTCTATTATTTTATTCATGCAGAATGATCACCTTACAGAAAAACTGGAAACTGCATCTTTACAATATCTATGTCTGCATGAAAAAAATAAACTTCTTCAACAGGAGTTATTATCTCTGAAAGAAATGCAAAAAGAATATGAAAAACTAAAGGATGAAAAAATGAAGTGGAAACAAGAAATAAACTTCAAAAGACATATGGAAATGCATATGGTAGAAAACAGTGAAATAGCACAGTATAAACAGAAGATTGAAGAAAGACTAAGACAGGATATAGAAGAAAAATTTAAAGAAGTCTATCTATATTTACAGGTTAATTTCTTGATATTTAAAGTAATTCATTTCACTGCAGATTACGTTTTGGAAATAGACATTGTATGTTTCCTTCTTTTAATAGCAATTTGTTTTGTAAATTTAAGGAAGGAAGGTAGAATGTTTCTCCCTTTTAGTATTTCAATTTCTATCATTGTTATTACTAAATTGCTCTTTCAAAATAATTCTTACTAGAGGATAATTTTATTTTAAAGACCAGTTGATATAAAACAAGAATATTAGGAATAAAAAATAAATTGCAATTTTAAAATTATACCATTATTGTTATGCAATTCTTAAAATTTTACATTGATTCTGCTATTCTTTGGATTATCAGAATGCAAGAGTACTAATAAAAGATGTAACTTTATAATTATAATTTAGTTGTGACATTGTTAACAAATATTTTAAACTTCAGCTTTTTTATGTTTAAAGATGCTCTCTGAATCATTGACTCAAAACTAAAGAAAATAAGTATAATTATTCAGATTATACTTATTTTTAAAATATATTCTGCTTATTTGCTTTAGACACAAGCAACATCTCAAGAACATCGGGAGCAGTTAAGAGAGACTCATAATGCTTCAGTAATAAGGCATAATGCTTCAGTAATAAGGCAGTTGGAACTCAGAAATGAAGCTCTAGAATCTGGACTAAAGAAGTAAGTCAAAACATGGAATCAGGGAAAACAAATTTACCTCATTAATTAGTTTCAAAAGCATAATTTTTATCTAACCAGGTTTATGAGATTAGTAGGAAGTGGAAGCTCACTAAGTAGTGTCATTTGGAAAATTATGTTAGTAAACGAACTTATCTTTAAAATGTTTTTCCAGAACAGTTTGCATCTCTTCCCCCATTTTAAATTTTACATGGCTTTTTCCCCCCGTTTTCATATAGTTAACCTGATCTACTAGTCTTTAAGCTAGGTGTTTTTGAAGCTTTATAATTTAACAGTGATATTATTATAAAATTGCTTGTTGCAATTTCCCTAAATAGAAATGTTAATGAGTTTAACTATTTTTTGAAAGAAAACAACTTAAACCCAAAAGGTTCAATACTGGGCACATTCTGGTGTTTGGCAAATTTATTTTCTTGATTGTGATCTTTGTTATTATCACTAGAGGGCGGCTTGAGACTAACTATCCTTTATAGTTTTTGTACTCTACATAAAGGCATACATGTTAAATAGGGAAAGATTAATATCGGGGTGAAGGGCAGCATCATTGACAAAGTGGCTAAAAATAGTAAGGTGGTCTGTCTGAGGGGGGTGTGAAAGACAGAAAGGGCAGATTCCCCTCCAGTGCCTTGGTAACAACGTTATAATTGCCTCTGGAGCTGTTCTGGTTCATTCTGATCACCAACTAGGCTACCTTGTTCTCCCTTAGAGGTTGTTGCTCTAAATCATGCCTCAGTGCCAAGTGGTTAAAATCTCCAAGGTAATGAGTGATTTGCACAAGGGTGGTGAAAGCAAACGCTTGACAATGTCTATGAAGGATTTTTTTAAGTCTCTAAACTTGTTTACTAAATATGTCCAAGGTAATCCTCAAGAATCTTGTAAGTACAGCCCTTCCAGAAGGCAGCAAGTATTACCTGTTAAGCCTCGTACATCACTGATAGCCATTTCTCTCCCCTCCCTGCTTTGGATTACTCATTCGTCGGGAACCCCCACAGTCCCCCCTCAAGCATATGTACTTCTTTAGAACAATTTAGGACTTAAACTTGTATATAGTAGGTCTACTCCTACACATTTTCAGTGTTAAAATGCTGTTTAATGGGAAATTCCATTTACTACTGCAGCAACTTTAAAAAATGCAAGTCACTTAGGGAAAAATGAAATACTAAGCATTTATTTTTACAATCTTCACAGGACTAACGAGAGGCTAGCTGAAGTCAACACTGAACTTCTCCTGCAGAAAGTGCGTAACAGATTTTTACTCAACACTCCTAATACAAGGCTAGTCCTGGAGACGCCTTGTGTTGGAAATCTTAGTAATAGTTCTGTACTCTATGGAAATTATACTCCAAAAGAAAACTTGATTCCTACTTTAAGGCCGCGGACTTCAAATAATAGCATGGAGACTTACTTGGCCAAGCTTAGTTATAGTATCTTTTTTCCCTTGGGCTTCAGATTTCTGATATAATTTTAGTGTTTAATTTGGTGAAATTCCAAGTTGTTTAATTGACTAATGCACACTGAGTAAAGGCCTTAATTATTTGTGCTAATATAGAAAGGAGACATAAATTCTACAATCGTTTTTAAGTCCCCAGATCTCTCATTTTAAAGAGATGCCTATCATTAACTTTACTCAACAAATGTAGCTAAACTGACACATTTAAAAATTTTTTTAAAGCTACATATAATTTCAATTTTAGAAACTAAATATTACTGCCTAATAACTTATGGTATACTGGGCGATGCTTTGGTTTACTTTGTAATGGGTTTTAGTTTGGTGACGCTTCATAACAAATTGAAAATTTTGCTGCACCCTGATTTTTCCACGCTTAAGTGAATGATTGATATCCAAGTACTTAAGCATATTGGATATTTATTGTTTAAATGAAACTGAGATAAATCCTTTTTATGAATTAAATAATCTTGTAACACTAAATGGATTAATTTCTATTTTTAAGTTAAAATTTTGGTCATCTTATGTGAGAGAATATTCTTAATTGCTATTTTTATTTATACAAGCTTTATTTAACATTTTGGACTGTTTATACTGTGAATTTCTTACCCAGCATTGTTATTCTAACTTTAAAGACAATAATTATAATAACATATCACCTAAGTCTGTGACTTTAGTTGCACTGGTTATTGAAGCATATTTTCTCATCTTTCATGATATTTAATTTGTTGCCTCTCTTACCATTACATGAAGTTTAGCATTGCCCACTTGATTCCATTGTACTGTAGATTACTCCATATCTGTTTTGCTAATTTTTACCTTGACTTTTCACATTTTAGTTAATGTTTGTCCAATACCTCAGAAGTAATTTATAATTTCTTTCAATTGTGTTATTTAATGATATTATAAAATACAGATATCATTGAACGGATATTCATTAGATCTTCTTCTTAGAACTGAAAACTTAAAAATTTATTTCAGACAATTTCATAACAGATGAGATTTCTCTGGTTTACAGTTTTTTTATGTTCAAGTGTTTGTCAGTGTTTGTATTCCTAACACAGTGCATGACATAATAGTTCCTCAATCTGTGTTCTTTAAATCTGTGTTAAATAAATTTTAAGACAACACCAGAAATTAAGTCAGGGCTATAGCTGCTGTGCAGAACAATTTCATACAGCAGGCCTAAGGCTGCTATCCTTAGAAAGTCCTGCTTCAATATCTGGCCTTGGTTGGTGTCTGGAAACCTGAATCTGGGGAGGGTTCCCACCATTCCCTAACTGATAAGAATGGTTCACTATACCCAAACTGTTTGTACAAACAGTGGGGTTCATGCTGAACACTTCCTTTCCTTCTGGGAATCTTGTATTTTGGCACATGCTATGGGGAAGATGCCTGTGTGATTAGTGTGCCATAAAAACCTTGGCACTGAATCTAACAAGACTCTTGCACATTTCACATGTGTTATAGGTCCTTGCTTTTCATCACTTTGAATATTTCTTGCCAATCCCTTCTGGCCTGAAAAGTTTCTGTTGATAAATCAGCTGACAGTATTATGGGAACTCCTTTATAGGTAACTACTTTTCTCTTGCTGGTTTTAAGATTCTCTTTTTGTCTTTAACCTTTGGTGTTGGTCTCTTTGGGTTTATCTTATTTGGGACTCTGTGCTTCTTGGACTGTATGTCCATTTCCTTCACCAAGTTTTGGAAGTCTCTGTCATTTTTCAAATAGGTTTTCAATTTCTTGCTCTGTCTCTTCTCCTTCCAGCAACCCCGTGCTGTGAATGTTTGTATGCTTAAAGTTGTCCCAGAGGCTCCTTATACTATCTTCATTTGTTTGGATTATTTTTTCATTTGCTGTTCTGATTGGGTATCTTTTGCTGATTTGATTCTCAGCTTCATCCACTGTCCTGTTGAGTCAACTCTCTGCAAATTATTCTTCATTTCAGTCTGGTTCTTTTTTATGATTTCCATGTCCTTTTTTATGCTATTGAAGTTCTCACTATGTTCACTGAGCATCCTTATAACCAGTGTTTGAAGTCTGCGTCTAGTAGATTTCTTGTCTCATTTGTTTAGTTGTTTTTCTGGAGTTTTGCTTTGTTCCTTCATTTGGTACATGTTTCTTTGTCTCCTCATTTTGGCAGCCTCCCTATGTTTGTTTCTATGAATTAGGTAGAGCTGCTACATCTCTCAGGCTTGGTAGAGTAGCCTTATGTAGTAGGTGTTCTGCAGGGTCCAGCGACACAACCTCCCTGATCACACAAGCTTGGCACTCCAGGCGTGCCACTTGTGTGGGCTCTATACTCCCTCCTTTTATAGTTGAGCCTTGATTGGTGTTGGCACATCAATGGAAGATATTTACTCTCAGGCCCATTGGCTGCAAGGACTGGCTGTGACCACCAACCACTGTGGAGGATCAGCTGTGCAGCGGCCCACCCCACAGCGCAGGACTTACTTCATTGGGGTCTGGTGCCAGTTGAGTCTGCCCCTTCAGTGTTTCACATGTTGAGTGGTCGGATGGTTGCTTCAGTGTGGTCTGGATATATCCAACGGGAGCGCGGGCTCTGGGGCCTCTTGGAAGGTTCAGGGTCAGCTGCCACCTGTGTTCTGCCAGGGCCAACTGGCATGAGCTACAAATAAATCTGTAAAAAGCCATCTATTTATGCTGGGCTTCAGGGTGCTTAGGTAAGGACAAGATGCCAACCAAGGCCAGCTGCTGCTAGTGCTAGGTTGAGGCCACTTAGTGATAGGTACAGGGCATACTGAGGCCAGCTGCTGCTTGTTTGAGGTATTTTAGGAAAGTCTGAAGCATGAGCCAAGACAGGCCATTCATATTTTTTAAAAAGCCACTATAAACAGCTTAGGTGGGCCCACTGGTTGGGTGGAGTGGGGTCTCAGGGAATAACCAGGACAGGGCAAATGGTGTGAGTCTGTCTGATTGATGGAGACTCAGATATGGTGCCCACCTGTCCTCTCTGTAGTGGGTCAGGGTCTCAGAAAAGAACAATGGCCTCTGCTAGCACTTTTGTCTGGCAGAAAACTGCCCCCCACCCAGCTCTTACCCAGATGCCAGGCAATTCAGTTCCTCCCTGGGTGTCTCTTGTGTCTTAAGCTGCTGCCCAGTACTGGGGCTCAAAGGGAGTGAGTCCAAGGAAGTCTGTGTGTGGGACAGTTAAGAAAAATGCCTGGGACTCAGAAGCCCTCCATCTCACTCAGCCTCAATCCCCACTGACTTTTACAGCCAGAAGTTATGGGGACTTTTCTTCCTGGCACGGGAACACTGGTCTAGGGGCCCTGGTGTGGGGCTAGGACCCACCTCGCTTCTCAGGATATCTGCAGCCAAGATATCCTTCCCGATATTTATCCACCATACATGGGTGTGGGACCAGCCCGTTCTGCATCTCTGCCCCTCCTGCCAGCCTCAATGTGGCTGCTTCTTTAAATCCCTTGTTGTAGGACTTTTATTCAGCTATATTTCAGGTGGTTCTGAATGATGGTTGTTCTGTAGTTTAGTGGCAATTTTGATGTGGTGGTGGAAGGATGTGAGTACTGCATTTACTTATATTGCCATCTTTTTTTTTTTTTTTGAGGTTTTTCTTTTAATATGCCACAAGATATCTTGATTGTATATTTTTCAAAGTACTTTTCCAGACACATCTCCCAACCCGCCCCAAAGATTTCATCATTCATCAGTCTTTCCAATGCAATAAAAGATGCAGGATTCTAGTTCTGTTCACCTCTTTTTGAAAGCAGTATAATCCTAATGACTTTAATGGTCATATATTCTTATCTAATAAAGAAAAACATTTACAAATATCAGAAACCCAGTTTTGAAACATTTGCATTAATTTTAAACTGAATCAGCATGTTGTGGGGTTTAAAAAAGGCAGCAGTTTGAACTCACGACTTGCTGACAAACACGTTTCTGCTGAGGGAGGGGAGGAGGGAGAGTGAAGGCTGCGTTTTTCCATTGGCCCCAAAGTGCTAGTTTCACAAAGGGATACATCAAAAGCAAACATGCAACGAAGGTTTTAAAACTTTTACTGCATTGTAACAAGGAAGTAAACAGTATTTAGACACCTACCAATTTTCCCCCAAAACAAACCAAAAAATGTAAACAGGAAAATAACTCTGCCTATAATTGTAGAACTTTTCAAATCATGTTAGAAGGGTCTCACATTCAATGATCAAGAGATTTGAAAATAGCAGTAATTATTTTCATTTTAAGAAAAGGTTCCCCTTCTTCCCCCCCCACCCCAAGTATTTAACATGAAAGAATGGGCTTTCTTGACATTAATTTTATACTTATTTGAAGCAGCAACAATAACTAGCAATAATTTGGCATTTCTGTTTATAGATGTCCCCCAAATTTTTTTCAATTTCATAAAGCCATTATCCAGTGTTGCCATGAAATAGACTGTAGATTCTAGGTAGCAGAGATTCTTTCTGAAACCAATGTTAAGTCAAAGAAATATTAAGCAGGGCATTACACTAAATTTCTGGATCTAGTACACTAAAGAGTGAAACCTAGGAAGTTACCTACTGTTTTATACAAGATATAAAGACCTGCAAAAGCTGGTTTTTGGTTGTCTATTTTACATACTGTGTGGATCTGCAGCATCTGCTAATTGAAGCAGACATGCACTTTATTTATCCCTGCCCTATATCCTAGATCCCTCCCTCCCCACCCCCAACAATCTACTACCTTATACCAAGTATTGTGGATATGAGCCCAAGTCATCCCAAGACAATCCAGTGAACAAAGTTAGTGTAATGCACTGGTGTGAAGTGTGAGATTAAAAAAAAGTCCCTTTCAATCTTCATCAAAGTTTTGCTGTAGAAGAAAATTGGCAGCCAAGTTCTCATTCTTCTCACAAGCAAAATATGCTTGTATCACAAGTCCTTCAGGAAATCCTAATGCCTTTAACCTTTCTATAGCTTCTTTTTCCTGAGGCGTTACTTGAATGTAGTTCATATGACCGCTTCCAGCTTCTGCAATTCCTCCACTGCCACCTCCACCCCCTCCTCCTTGACCACCAGCTTCTTGAACTGGTTCATTTAACATCTGAATAAAATGCTCCTGATGTTGACTAATTTGCTGTAGTAACTGAGGATTTTCTCGACCTATTTGTTGTAGCAATGCTGGAAGTAGGGAAGGATTCTGTTGAATAATTTGTCTCATCTGTTGAAACTGAGGCTGATTCCGTAAAAATTCAAGGGGATGTCCTCCAGAACTTGTTGTTGTAGTTGCTGCTGTCGTCGTCGCTGCAGCTGCAGCCACTGAGGACTGAGGAGCCCCAGTACCTGCTGCTGGAGGGGGATCAACCACAGCCTGACTTTCTCTGTCTCCAGGAATTCCCATTAAGAGATACTCCACTGCTCTGTCAGGGTTGTTGAAACTGGCTCTCAGGGCGGCAATTACTTGCTCTCGTTCATAGCCCATTGACATGATCTCAGTGACCATATTTTCATAAGACTGACCTGTCACAAGTGCACTTGTTGCATCTTCAAAAAGGTTTGACCGAGAAGAATCTCCTGATGTACTGTCAGTTGATGTCGGGCTAGTAGCCACTGGTGTTTCTGCTGGCTTTTCTGCAGGGTTCTCCTGTTTTGTCACACTAGCAGGTGCAGGTTCAGAAGATGCTGTCGTTGATGCTGGAGTGATAGATGCAGGTGTGGGAGTGGGAGCCAAAGCGGGGGCGGGGGTTGGGGCCTGAGCCACAGCTGGTGCTGTGGAAGAACTAATTGTGGTAGTGGTGGCAGGATTTGATTGCTGAGTTGTTGTTGGTGTTGGTGTTGACACTGCTTTGGGTTTTGTCACCATAACCACCACAAAGTTTTTCTCATCGATTTTATATTCTTTTAGAGCAGTATCATCATTGAGGATTTTGCCTGCATAAATTAATTTCTGACCCGCTACAGGAAAGGCATCTTTCCCCTTTTCGGATTCAATCTTCTCTTTCAGTGCTTTCACCGTCTCGTCAGGGTCGATGTCGATCTTAAAGGTCTGCTGCTGCAGAGTCTTCAGGGTGACCTGCATGGTGCCGCCGCGCCGCTCCGCTGCCGGGCCTGCTCCGGGTGCTGGCCGCTGGGCGGGGTCTGTCTATATTGCCATCTTGAGCAGAGTCCCTGATTAAACTTTTACAAAGGGCAGTTTTCCTAACAATTGCAAAATAATGCATTCCTTGTAAAATATGACTTCACCTGTTTAAACTTTGTTGTACCAATGGGATCAAACATCACTTTCCTAAAGTCATGTTTACTCAATAGACCAATATCAACTGTACCTTTT
Source organism: Furipterus horrens (assembly GCF_987537825.1). NCBI lineage: Eukaryota > Metazoa > Chordata > Mammalia > Chiroptera > Furipteridae > Furipterus > Furipterus horrens. The sequence continues at coordinate 156,148,124 of NW_028327172.1, read as the reverse complement.
ATCAGATTAATCTAAGTAGCATTTACATATTCATAAAAGTTAGTGGGAATTGATTTTACTTATGTGATTGTTTATTTATTTATTTACGCAATCCCCAAGTTAGGGCTAGTCTCTAAAATTATTATTTAGCCCTGGCTCAGCTGGTTGGGTGTCGTCTCACAAACTGAAAGTTCACTGGTTGAATTTCCAGTTCGGGCACATGCCTGGGTTGTGGGTTCCATCCCTGGTCAGGGTGCGTGTGAGAGGCACTTGATTGATGTTTCTCTCTCACATTGATGTTTCTCTTCCTCCCTTCCCCTTTGTCTAAAAATAAATAAATGAAACCTTTTAAAAGTAGATAGAAATTAAATAAAATTATTTAAAGCTCACATTTCATAAGCTGTATGTCATTCTTATAATAATGTCTCTTGTTTAACTTCATTGTTATAAATTATACTTGACTTATTTCAGATGCGGCAGGAGTTCGAAAAAATTCTAACTAGAGAACTAGAAGAAGGTATGTTGCCATATTTTATTAATTAAATTTTGATATTATTGATTTCTGAAATAAATAGCAAATGGCATCCATTTACATGTTTGAGTAACCCATACTGTATTAAGTATTTTCTTATACATAGGGATTGAAAAATGTGAAAGCATAAACATTCACAAGGAAGAATACACTTATTTGCATTCATTTATCACATTTCATAGCTTTTTTAAAATCTCAAAAGTCCATGTATCTCTTTTAGTTTCTGGCTGTCCCCTTCCTTTCCTCTGCCATGCCTATGGGTCTGTCAACCTGCACACTGAACCTCTTGTCAGAAAAGTGGGCTTCATCCACCTCTCATGTTTTTGCTAGAGATATAAGGCCCAATAACCTGACTCATCTAGTAATGCTTAGTCAAGCAGTTACAGTTCATATAGCTGTCGCTGAGGGGCAACATTTAAATCTCCAGTCATCGACTTTGTCATTGGTTTACCCTTGACCCTCAGGAAAAACTCCAGATTCCTTTGCATGGAATAAAAACACAGAAATCCATTTAGTTCTTGCCAAATAATTCAGACTTATTTCAAAATACCACTTACCCTACTCTGCCCCTTTGCTCTAGCATCTAGCCAAACTAGACTATTTCTAATTCCACAAGTGTTCTCCCTCACCTATAGCCTGAGCATCTGCTTCATTTGTTTCTCTGGCACACTCTTTCCTAATTCTTCAGCTACCCACTTACATATATATATATGTGTGCGTGTGTGTGTGTGTGTATATATATATATATATATATATACACACATATATCACGTTCATCAAATAGCTGACAATATTGACACAAAACTTGGATGTCCCTTCTGTGTGCCCCTTAATATTTGTCATCTTATATATGACTCTGAGTGGAAATTGCACATTCATCTGTCTTTTGAGTTTATAATATATGATTGTTCAGGGGTGGACTGTGTCATCTCCACCTTGTAACTCCAGTGCTTGTCATACTCAGTGCATGGTTGTTGATTAAATGAATGAAGAACAAAAAAACCAGAAGCTCTGATACTTAGCCACAATAGCAATGAATACAGTCGGCAACCATGGACAAATTATATTTCATAGTAATCTTGTGTGTGTATTGTAGTCATATATAAATGTTTTCATTCTTCTTAACACTTATTTGTATTTTAGATAAAGAATATAATCCTTTAATTCTTTTTCCAGGTGCTGCGGAATTTGAATCTGAAGCCTGCACAGCTTATCCTATAGGTCAGGCAGATACATATGAAAATCTACTTCTGAAAACATCCCAAGAATATACACAAATTTTAAAGAAAAAATATATGATCTGAAAGATAATTATTTACTGGACTATTTACATAATATTCTAATTATTTTCCACTAAACACATACTATGTGGCTGCAGTCACTCCAGACTCAGCCAAGCCTGCTCAGACCTCCCCAATAAAGGCTTTGAGTTGGTTTACATGTCTCCTACCGTCTTCTTCGCACAAGCCTAACATTTTGGCTGAAACCTAGAATGAGATGTGTTCAGGGACACCCATTTGCCTTGTCCCTGCATCCACACTGGCTGATCTCTACCAGGGTAAGGAGTTTGCTTCTCCCCGCACTTCCAGCCCTCTCTCTGCTCCTGTTGTCACTGCACATCACTCCGAAATCCCAGTGCTGGGTGAGAGGCGCTACCAGGTTCTGGACCCTTGAGGGATAAGAGGACCGAGGTACACCCCTCTCCTTTCTCCTCTTCCTCTGTCACTGCTCTGATGGATCACAGGGCAGTACACCCGCTGAGAGGCCCTCAAGCTGGGAGACAGGCCTTACTCCTCACCCTTCTCACATTCAGGCCAATCCAAGCCCTAGTGGAACACCGTCCCTGGAACACCATCCCTGGAGTGACTACTGAGAAACCTCAAGGACTTAGGCCTTAAATGGACCTCAAAACTAAAAGACTGATATTTTTCTGTAATACTGCCTGGCCTCAATATAAATTAGACAACAGGTCTGTTTGGCCCGAGAAAGGGACTCTTGGGCCCCGAATATCAACTGATCTCAACAACTACTGTCACCACCTGGGCAAGTAGAGTGAAATTCCCTCCATTCAAAGCTTTTTTTTTTTTTTAAATAATTTATCTGTTTGTTTGTTTATTTTTTTTATTTTTAGAGAGGGGAAAGGAGAAGGAGGGAGAGTAACATCACTGTGTGGTTGCCTCTCACTCGCGCCCCCAACTGGGGACCTGACATGCAACCTAGTTATGTGCCCTGACTGGGAATCAAACCAGCGACACTTGGTTCGGAGGCCGACTCTCAATCCACTGAGCCAGACCCATTCAAGGCTTTTCTGACCTACACAACCACCCCTTCTTCTGTCAATCCTGTTCCACTTACCAAATAATCCTCCTCACTTTATCCTCCCCAAAACCCATCCATCTGATCCTATTGATCCCATTACTCCGTCTCTGACTCCTAAAATCCCTTCAGATGCCCTAGAAGACTGCCTCCTCTCCTCTTCTCCTCCCTATGCTCCTCCACCTCCTAATGCCCCGGGGGTGGCCAACCCAACCCACCACTTTCCCCAGACTACATCGCGAGACAATTTCTCAGCCTCATCCTGTCCTCTGTCTTAGACAGCTTGCTGAGCTCCAGGGACCCATTCGGCTTCACATTGCTTTTTCCCTCTCCGACCTCTCTCAAGTAGAACAACGCCTTGGTTCTTACTATACTGACCCAACCCATTTCATTAAGGAATTTAAATATCTCACTGTCTCCTATTACCTGGCAAGATCTCTTTGTCATTCTGTCCACCTGTTTAGCTAGTGAGGAAAGAGAGTGGGTGTGGCTGGCAGCCCAGCCTCATACCAATACAGTAGTCCTTCTCTGTATCCCGGTTCACTTATCGCGGCCTCACTGTATCACGGGATTATTTTTTAAGTATATTTTATTGATTATGTTGTTACAGTAGTTCCAATTTTTTTCTGCCTTTGCTCCCCTCTGCCCAGTACGCCCCTTCCCTCCAGTAATCCCACTCCCCCTTAGTTCATGTCCATGGGTCGTGCATATAAGTTCTTTGGCTTCACCTTTTCTATATTATTCTTAACTTCCCCTGTCTATTTTGTACCAATTCTGCTTCTTAATCCCTGCACCATTTCCCCATTTTCCTCCCTCCCCCTTCCCAGCTTATAACCTTCCAAATGATCCCCATACCCATGATTCTGTTCCTATTCTGCTTTGCTTAGTTGGATTTTGTTTTTCTTTTTTAGATTCAGGTGTTGATAGTTGTGAGTTTGTTGTCATTTTAGTGTTCATAAGTTTTGATCTTTTTCTTTTTTTTATGCAAAATTGAATTTAATATAGCTAAAGAGCAAATTGATATATTTGTCACCACCTATACGATCTTCTTTTTCTTAAGTCCCTTTGACATTTCATATAATAATGGCTTGGTGATGATGAACTCCTTTAGCTTTATCTTGTCTAGGAAGCACTGCATCTGCCCTTCCATTCCAAATGATAGCTTTGCTGGATAGAGTAATCCTGGTTGCAGGTTGCCTTTCATCACATTGAATACTGCTTGCCAATCCCTTCCTGCTTGCAAAATGTCCTCTGAGAAATCAGCTGATAGTCCTATAGGCACCCCCCTGTGAGCAACTCTCTGCCTCTCTCTTGTTGCCCCTAGGACTGTCTTTATCTTTCACCTTTCGCATCTCAGTCATGATGCGTCCTGGTGTGGTCCCCTCTGGGTCCAACTCGCTCAGGACCCTCTGTGCTTCCCGGACCTGTATGTCCATCTCCTTCGCAAAATTTGCGAAGTTTTCCTCATTTTTTTCAATTCTTGCTTCCTCATTCTGCACTGGTTGACTGTGTTTTTCTTCCTTATGTTCCGAATCATGGATTTGAACCCCAGTTTCCTTCCCTTCACCATTGGTTATGTGTGGATTTTCCTTCATTTCACTTAGCATAGCCTTCACTTCTTCTCTTATGCGTTTGCCGTACTCAAGCATAGCTGTCAAGCCCGTGAGCATCTTTTATCACCAGTGTTTTGAATTCTGCATTTGTTAGGTTGTCTATCTCCTCATCTGTTAGGTTTGCTATCTCCTCATCGCTTAGTTCTCCCACTGGAACCTTGATCCGTTCCCCCTTTTGGGCCATACTTCTCTGTCTCTTCATTCTGACAGGCTCCTGTGTTTGTTTGCCTTCGTGTCCCAGATAGAGCTGTCGCTCCTGTTACATTGTAAGGGATGGAGCCTTAGGGATTCGTCAGTACACGGGGACCTGTTTCACCACGTTGTGGCGCTGTATGTGGGGGAGGGGTCCGAGAGGGAACAATGTTGCGTGCCCAGCACTCGCCCCTCTTCTAGGCACCTCTCTCACCTTCGCACCGGACCAGCGCCCCTCCAGCTATTGCCCTGGCCGTCGTTCCCAGGGTGGGCGGGTCTGCGGACCATCTAGGATCATGGGGGCCCTTTAAACAAGTGGACTCTGCTGAGAGACCAGCAGTCTTTGCCTCCACCCCAACCCCCACTGGTCTGCACAATCGGAAGCAATGAGGCTCGATTTTCCCCAGTGCTAGGACCATGAGCTGCGAGGTCCAGTGAGGAGCTGGGAACGCTCACCAGGTGTCTCTCCTGACCTTTCAAAACGTGTGACTGGGCTCTCTACCGGCCTGCCGCCACCGCCGCCGCTGCCACCACCATACCACATCCTCTCCACCCTGTCTCCAGCCCTACCACCTGTCCGGATGAGCATCTCCTCTTCATATATTTGTTTGCTAGACTTCCATGCAGTTTGACACCCTGGAACTTCCGGTTGTTTCTCGTTTTGAGGTAGCTGTATTCCCTCCTAGTTGTGGTTGTCTCTAGTTTTAAGGTAGTTGTATTCCTTCCTAGTTGTGGAGGGAGACTCAGCGTCGCAGGATTTTTAAAAATATTATATTTAATTATCATGGATTTTTCGCTATATCATGGGATTTTGTGGTACTGTATACATAGGTTAAAGTTACGTAGGTTTAAGACTGTAGAATATGTTTAAGAACATAAGTAGTGTTTATAAAAGTGTGGACAAGGTTAATAAGGGAGTGGGAAAGGTTAATAAGGGACTGGGAATGGTTTATAAGTGTGGGGGAAGGGTTTATAAAGCCTTAAAATATATATAAATACTAAAATAAATGTAAGGTTCCTACTTAGTGGATTTTCACCTGTTGCCGGGGGCATCTGGAATGTAATACCCACGATAAGCGAGGGAATATTGTACTCTAAACTGACAGGCCCACAGTCATATGATAGTGTGCCTCCTGGCCAGATTGAGGGAAGCCCTCCAGCGTTTCACTTACCTAAATCCTGATTCCCCAAGAACATACTTTTTCTCCATATGCATTTTATTTCACAGTCAGCTCCCAACATACACCACAAGCTCCAAAAATTAGAGGCTAGCCCTCAAACCAGTCAGACCAAATGTGTTAATCTGGCTTTAAAAGTCTAACCATCAAGATGAGGAGCATGCCCAATTGTGAACTCAGGCTTTCCAATTACTGGCTTCTGTTCTGAAACAGTCCGGCAGACCTAACCCATCAAAAGGAAAAAGTCTGACCCCTCCAGGGCGCTGCTTCAAATGCGGCAAGCCTGGACTCTGGGCTAAACAGTGCCCAAATCCATGAGCCCCTCCAGGGCTGTGCCTGCTGTGCACACTAGAGGAGGCGCAGGGATGTTGGTTACCCGCCTGGGACGGACTCCTGGCTCTGACCTCCCAGAGCTCCTGGGACTAGCAGTGGAGGACTGAAGCTGCCCAGGGGCTGCATGAGCCCCATGCCTGTATTCAAGATGGAACATTGGGTAGCTCTATCAGTAACAGGGAAGCCAGTATCTTTTCTTATTGATACACTGGGCCACTTACCAGTTCCTCAATCTTGATTGTTTGGGTTGATATAAGAATAGAGATGTTAATAGTCTTATTTTCAGGGTGGTACAGTTAATGGAAAACAACTGGTGGTCAGCTTGCACAAACAGCATAGTGGGCATGCCAAAACCGCAAAATGTTGGTTAGAGGGTCTCTGAGGAAACTGAAGAACAAAAAAGGAACAGGATACATGAGAGAAGGTGTGACAGGAGCTGGGGATTTCTGCAACGTGCTGTAAATGCCTTGGAGAACAAAGAGAGGAGGGGATAGCCAATCATTTTTAAACACGATCAGAAAGATTGTACCTCCCACAGTACTCAGCCAATGAGAAACTGGGGGAAGAGAACCCCGCACTAGGGAATAAAAATCCTGCTGTGCCTCCACTGGGTGTGCCGGCATACCAGACAGACACCCGGTCTTGTAAGGCCTCCATTAAAGCCTCACTTTCGCTGTACTCTTTGTCTCCACGTCCATTTGTTGAGTTTTGGACGGGATGGAGGTGTTTCTCACAGTTGACTGCATAGTCTCGCAACCGTCCACTATTCCTGTCCTTCCGTGCTCCTTAGAAGAATATGTTTTTGCTGAGGTATTCTAGTCAAGCTTAAGGCCCAGATACTCCTTCCCTCTGCTCACCAATCACCTGCCACTTCCCACTCTCCTCCCTCCATTATTTAACAGAAATGCTGCCATGTCTCGGATTCCACTCTGTCTCTAGCCTTTTGGAACATAGTGAGTACAGTCTCTCACCTTTGGGGTAAAGGACATGCTGCACTTTGGGGGTGGAGCATTCAAACGTGCTAGACCTGTCTTTGGAGGGGTAGAAACAATGAAATCTGAAATGAGTGCTCGGGTTCCCCCCAAGCTCTGAAGACAAAAGAGGCACTTCCTTCATCCAGCCCAAGTTCTCTAGCATCCCTACATGAGTAGGGGCCTGGCAGAGGTGTCTGGCGTCAATCCCTAGGAGGTACAGGGGCCTCATAGGGAACTCCCAACACTGTAATACAACTGTGGCTCGTCCGGGAACCCTCAAAATAAGGGGTGGTCTTCTGAGCCCCCTTGGCTGTTTTAGACAGGAGGAACTGAGACGTAAAAGAGTCGGGAAATGACCAAAGGTATAGCAGCCTTTGGAAGCCCTTCTCACAAAACAGCACGTTTGACCCATCAAAGGGGTTCCTTAGCCTTTTCTGCCTCTAAACCTGGCCAGGAGAAAAGTCAATTTAAATCATTGGTCTATTGTGAGCTTACTGCATTTCTTTATACCCCAGATGACTTCTAGCAACTCAATTTGCATCCAAATACTCCGTGCAGGAGCTGCAAGGAGGGGCAATGTTAGTTTGCCAAGTGAATGTCTTCTTCTCAAGAAATTGCTGCACCCCGTGGGCACAGGTCAAGCATTTAAAAGCCACCAGGGTGCTCACTGCAAAGAAGGACATCCATGAGAGGATAACCTGGGACATGGACCAGGACCGAATGCGAGGTTTCCTGCCAGCCACAGGCAGAAGCCCACGCAATGAGAGGCACTCTGTAAAAGCAATCTCACTGTCCCATCTTTGTGGTGCATTCCCCACTTAGGTTTAGTTCTCAAGAGGAGAAGCAAGATTTTAGCCTGTAGTTGGCAAGTCCTGGCTTTTCCAGGTCCTGTTCTCCTAACTAGGCCTTTTTGCTCAAATTCCCTCACTCAGTCTTTTTTTCCCCTTTCTCTGGCTGCTCCATTTACCTCTTTACCGCCCCCCCCCCCATAACTATCTGCTTTAAAAAGTAATTGTGTTTGTTTTTCAGCCAAGTGTCCGTCTAATCCGCTAAGGCCATGCTTTTGATCGCTATCCCCCTAGTAGGAGGCGACGCTATTCCTTACCTGCCTGACCCAAGTCTTGCATTTAACTTCAGTTTCAAATTAGGCTTGGTCCCACTGCACCCACTTTAGGAACAAGAGTACAGAAAGGGAAAAATCTCACCCCTCCCTCGATATACAAAAGAAAAAATCTGGTACTCTTAAAACTGAAGTGATCGAAGTCATCCAAGCCTGATCTCTCCCCTTCTTCTCCAGCCCCTGCTGCTGTCAAGGTTATGACATTACAAAACATCTCACTTCTGAGCACTGTGTATATCTGCCAACATAATAAAGTTTTTTTCTGTATTCGTTTCCTGATTAACTTTCAAAGAAAATTCATCTCCCTTATTTTAGAATGTTGCGTCTTGCACAGAAGACTATGTATATTGCAGAAGATTGCTTACATTGCAGAGGGTTCGTGTAAGTCATAGATGGTCAGTGTAAATGGAAGAAAGATTGTGAGGGAGCAGGAAAAGAAAGGAATTGAAAAAGAGAAGGGAAGGAAGAAAGAAAGAAGGACTTAAGGAAGTGAAAGAAAGCAGGGAAAGAAAGAATATGGAGGTAAATCTTTGAAACACTGTAACTTCTAGACCTAGAAGCTACTAAGTCCTAGAAACAACAGGATAATTAACTCGCTATTCAAGCTTATTACTGGTTGAAGAAAGAGCAGGGTGCTGGCCTCTCCAACGCAGAGGAAAAAAAGTGATACTTCTAAACTCAGGCTGGTTTTCAGCGGATGCCTGAGGCCTGAGCGTGTAATCTCAGCCACTTTGCTCCAGCCCCTGCCCTAAGTAGAGCAGGGCGGGAGTAGGGGGCCCATTCTAGGGCAGGACAGCCTACTTCCACGCCCACCTCCCCCCACTGGTATTTTTAGAGAGAGAGCCTTGCCTCTCCTCCTTAACTACTGAAGCAGGTGGAACATGCACTTTGTTAAATTGATGTGCTGTTTTATGTCAACACTAGTGGGCAGGTTGTAAAAGATTTAAAAGTTTTAAAAAAACATTGACATCATAAAACATGCAGAAATAAATGCTGCCAGTGACTCCTCCTGGCTTGAGATCTTCTCCTATTTTTCCTCTCCCCTCTGAGCCTTGCTAATACCCTTAATAACCCCAATAATACTAACCTGTCTCCTACACCTTCTAATAAGTTTTCTCCTCAGGACAGTGCAAGCTGCCACAAACCAAGCTGTTGGTGACGTCCTCCTACTCCATACCCTTCCGTATCAACCAATACCTCAAGAAGAAATATAAAGGCAGCTCTACATCCTAACATCAGCCCAAAGAAGTTTCAGAAAACAGACCTTCGACCCAACTCCCCAGAAGCAGTAAAACGAAGGCAGGAATCTTAGGCATAAGACCTGGATTCCGGGAATTCACATCTAATTGCAGCAAGCCCCCCAATAAATCTGGCCCTAGTAACTGCCTATGCCCTGCAGTTATCCTATTTAACCAAGATATCTTTTTCTGCTGACAAGATTTTAGCGGTTTCCCTGTTCTCAGAGCCTACTTCCCTATCACTAGCTCCATCGGGACTTTTGAGAGTCCCGCCAACTCTCCCACCCCTTAGAAACCCTGCTCTGTTTCTGCTCGGGCCTGCAGTCACTCCAGACTCAGCCCACCTGCTTGGACCTCCCCAATAAAGGCTTTGAACTGGTTAAAATAAATAACTAAATAAAGGAATGAATAAACACATAATATGTGAAATTTATTAAAAATCTATTTTTGGATCTTATGTGTATGATGAAAAGTTCTATGGTATTTTAAACTATGTTTCTTGACATCTAAGTTTTAAGCAGATTTTATAAATGAAAGCCAGCACTATTGAGTTTTACATACTCAAACTGACCAAATACCAGCTATTTAAACAACACCCAAACAACCAAGTGGTCATTCATACTGTAGTGGTGTTAAATTCTTTATCAGACATGGCTATGGAGGGGGGGGGGGGGGCAAAAAACTGAATTTATTTACTAAAGATTATGTATTTATTCTTACATGCTTAAAACTCAGTCACCTCCAAAGTACTCTCCATTTCATACAATACACATATCAAGATGTTTTCTCCACTGCTCAAAACAGTTTTTAAACTCACCAATTTTGATGCCTTTTATTGCTTCTGCCATTTTTTGTTTCACCTCTTCCATATCTGCAAAACATTTCTTTCTGAGGATTTTTTTTCATCCTGGGAAACAAAAAAAAATGTTGCTGGTGAGATCAGGTGACTAGGGAGGGTGAGGCATGGGGGTCATGCCATTTTTTTGTCAGAAACTGCCGAACATTCAGTGTGGTGTGGGCAGGTGTGCTCATAAATCACGCATCATGAAATGGGCAAACACGATGAAAGAGTCTTCAAAAACATTCACTGAAATTGAATGCAGCCTCTCACAACAATGCCAGCTGGTGCACTGGTTCTAGGGTTCCTAGAACACTAACCCAGTGGGGGAAGTCTATACTACCAGAGGCCTGCCCTCCAGAAGATAATTCCAGGTTTTTGCCCCACATATGTATTTGTACTGCGGTGTATTTGTGTGTGTGTGAGGGTAAGGGGGTGCAGGTAGGGAGTTTCTCATGAGCTGACAATGTTATCTACATTGCTGGTCACCACTATTCCTTTTCAGCCTGTTCTGAGCTTGTTTTCATGCTCATTATTCTACTGAAAATGCTTCACCAATGTTCTTTGTATTGCCAAACCCAATGACTATGTCTCTGATCTCAAATTTCTCTAATTTATTCTCGGTGCTTCTGACTTAGTTGACCACTGTCCTCTTTTCAGACTCTTCTCTCCAGTTCTGTGATCATTTACTCTCATTCTACTTTTTCTCCTACGTTACTAACCTCTCCTTTTAAGTCTCCTTTGCTAAGTTCTCCTTCTCTACCCAATCATTAAAATTTGATCCTCCTCAAAACATGGTCCTGAGCCTTCTTCTCTTCAGTGTCTTCTATCTCTAAATATTTTCATCCACTTTAATATCTTCACATACAATTCATATGCCATGTCTCCTAAATTAATGTTGATAGCTCAAATCTGTCCCCCTAGCTCCAAACTGACATATCCAACTGCACAACATAACATCTCCACTTGGCTATCCCACGGTTCTCTCTAAATCCTTATGTCCAGACAGACCTGATGCTTGTCACCTCAAAGTTCTGCTTCCATCTCCAATCCCATCCCTCATTCTCTCCCTACATGAACAATGACAACACATTCAAGCGGGAACCAAAATTAAAAATGGAGAAATTATTTTTGACTCGCCCCTTTTGCCAATCTCTTGCCTCCACTTAAACCCTTCAGCAGATTCTACTTCCAAATATATTTCAGTTCCACCTACTTCTCTCCATGTTTGCTGTCCTGGGGCCCGCCATAAAGTAGGGTAAGGGTGGGGGGAGGAGAGCATCATGGACAGTCCAAACTTCTACAACGCCAAGTTTGTGACCCTAGAAGGAGATAGATGCTCTCTCCCTGCATTAACAGGTAAAATCCCAGAGAAGAAGAGGCCAAGTTTGGGTCATGTGGAGGAGAAAGGGCAGCTTCCCAAAGGTATGGTGGTGCTGTTACCAGAAAAGCAAAAGGGAGCCAGACAGAGAAGAACACTCTGTGAAGAGCGGAGGCTGGTGACAGACTCTCACCTCCTTACTTGTCCTTTGCTGTCCTGCGTACATCTCCCAGGCAAACCAGATGCTTGAGGCAATTGGCTCTTAAATAAATTGTTATTATAATGCCCCCAAGCTTTGAGGATTTCCCAGAGCAGGTAACGCATAGAACTTGGAAGTAAAAGAGAGCCTTCTAAGGCTCTGAAAGCATGTGTCTACATTTTGTTGCATTAATGGGTATGGTAATAAGCAGAAGGTATCTACTTCTGTGGGGTTTTATTTTATTTTTTCAGTCTTTCAGGATGATTTCAGCTCTGGGTTCCAGGTTGGCAGGGTTCCAGGACATGTATATATTCATGTAAATATAACTCCTTAAATTTATAATGTAGCTACAATTATACACCTGAGAAAATTTATACTTGAAGAACTAAACAGTAAGACCTATATAAAAAGAGGTCAAGGTGGTTTTCTTCCACCCCCATGCCTTATCTCCAAACACAGTAATTCAAATTAGTCAAATAAAACTCCCAGGGCTTCTTTTAATGTTTTTAGAATTAGGGAATTCAACTGGAATTTTGATTTTCCAAAACAAAAACAAACAAGAAAAAACTCACAGGGTCAGAGACAGTAGTTCTAATCATTCCTATTCTTCTTCTGAACAACCAGCAGAGGGCGAAACAGAACAAATAAAATAAGTGGAACCTGAATTTGTCCAAGTTCACACAAAACCTGAGTGACGACAATGAGTCCTAACTCAAGAACTTAGAAAGGGGTAAATATGGTTTTGAACACTCATTTGATTTATCCATGATGTTTCCAAGTTATTTCTATAAAATTTTAGTTTGTGATAGAAGTTACATTTTTTTCATCCAGGACCCACTCATATCACAACCTGCTAGAGACCAATTTTAGAAAGGTAGGTACTCAGAAAATGTACTGGAGAAGGCAGAGAATACCAAGTATTTCTTAGTCTAATAACAGGACTTTTCATGCTTGTAGCAACTAGAATATAACCTCCCCTGAACACTTAATTTATAAGAAAGGGAATCAAGAGAAGTAAAACTTGTTCTCATATACCCTATGTTCAAAATGAAGGCACATAGAAGCACTATTGTAAGAAAAGGTAAAAAATTTATGAATCTTATGTTAGATAAGGGTGAGAACATTCTATTAAAATTTTAAAATATGTAATGTATGTGTGGTCTCTGCCCAGTTCAGTTGCCTTTTGGGAAAGCACTCTTTATACTATAAGTCAATGTGTCAAAGATCAATTATATTCACCTATTAAATTATAAAATACAGTTGGGAAAAAGTGTGGAGAAATGAACAGTCATGTACACTATTGGCTGGACTATAAGTTGCTATGACTTCTGGAGACCAGTTAGGCCAATCATAACTCCCTGTGAATGTTCTACATGATCCCTCATTCTCACTTCTTCTTTCCTGTAAGAACATTAGCAGAAGTGTCTGAAAATATCTGTATGAGAATGCTAATCATATTTAAATTTAAATGAATCAGTTTGTTGAGTAATATGCGTTTAAAAAGTATAATCACATATAAACTATCTGTTAATATGTATATTATGTTACATGGTTAGAAGTGGTTTCTTCTGGGAATAGAGAATGGTGGAGGAAAGGGAAGGATAAGCACTTCACATTTTACTGAATGAAGGAAGCACAAATTCCTTTATAAAGATGTTTAAGACCAAATTGAACACTTATATAGAGTTCCACCCAGGGACACCTAAGTCAGAGCTCCCCCTAGGGAGCTAAAAAAATCACTCAGAATGACAGGTCTAGAAGAACAAAGGATAGAAAAGCTAGTTTTCCATGGAACTGCTGTTGATTACCTAAAATTGTTGACTTAGTGGCTCTTTAGATCTCAATTTGAGTCAGCAATATAGAGTTAATTATTGACCTAATAATCCCTAGAATCAATCAACTTTATATCTGAATGCTGATTCTCAACCAGATCATTGGGGGCATATCAATACGTAATTGCTGAAAAATGCAAATGATATTATCCCAATCTGGTTGATTAAACTATGCCACCCATGTAGCTTGATTTCTAAATGACATTGGATTCTTTGACACATATGCATTTTAAAGAAATATTCTACACTGTTTTTCTTTTTCCCCATTAATGAGGCCATTGTGTCATTAATGTGGCTATTGTGATGATGACAATTGCCCTTTTCAAAAATTCTATTTGCTGCAGCAGGAAAGATGGTGGCTTTAGTAAGCTGACACATCATGGCCCATACTTGGCCCATGATAGGGGTCATTTTTTAGAGTTGGTTGGCTCTGGCAAGGTCAAGATCTGGTCTGCCCTTTTGCTAGGCAGCCTTCTCAATAGCACTCTTCTCTGCTGATGTGGTATACTTTTATTTTATAAATCCTCACCTAGGGATATGTTTCTTGATTTGAGAGGGAGAGAGAGAGAGAGAGAGAAATCAATGTAAGAGAAACAGCGATTAGTTGCCTTCCAAACATGACTCAACTGGGGATTGAACCCTCAACCTTTGGGTGTGTGGGACAGTGCTCCAACCAGCTGAGCCACCTATTCGGGGCTTATGTGTTATGCTTTGCAGTAAAATTGTTTCTCTTTAGCATTCTATATATTCACCTCTTACTTTCTAGCCTTATCCCGGTTTTCCACCCAGCATGTTCCTCCAATCTCATTTAATTTTGTCTTAGTCTCTCCCCATATCTAATCTGACAAGAACCCATGAACTGAGGGAAAGAGAGCCAACATTAAGGGGTATATACCAGGTACTGCGTGAGTTGCTTTTCTGACATCTGTCACTTGATTCTGCTAACACTACAAGAGAGGACCTATGACCCTCACTATCCCAGTGAAAGAATAAGTTCATTTAGGCTTCTAGTAGGAAACAGATGACATATTCAAATTGGGTAATTTAAGGAAAGTTCAATAAAATCTGACTATTTACAAAGATGCAAGAAGGCTGTAAGAAAAACCACAAGGCATCTACAATACCTTGAGGCTAGTAACATGCCCAGTTACCCCCACTAAAGTAGCAAAAGAAGGGAGAGTTGCAGGAAGCAGGAGAGAGACAGGCTGTGTGGAAAGAACTTTATAGGAGCTATGACTTAGTCAGAGGGGACACAGCCAGCTCAAGGTGACCTTGCAAAGAGGGAGCTGGAGTGCTAAATGTCTTGCCCTCACAATCTACACTCCCTTCAGTCTCTGACCAATGTATCCCACTGGTCAAATACAATTAGAAGCTAAGGCCAAGAGACCCCAGTGGCTGTGTTTCATACAGGTTGGCTTCCTGGAGTACAGAGCAGAAAGACATCAAGAACTGGAGGCGCAAAGGGATAATATCTAATAAAATCCTCTTCCCCTCTAAGTAGGCAAGATTCTTAAACAGTTATTCTTCTCTTGAAGCTTCTTTAATGCTGTCATAAGTACAAACTATTTGTCTAGTATGCTCATGTAATATCCTGGATCCCTTCCAAATTCTGACTGTGTATTTAATGTTCAAATAATCTTTATTCTAACACTGAAAACCTATTAGAAAGCTCTAATGTTGTCATCTGGGATAATTTTAGATTTCAACAGGTTTTCACAAAGAATGTAAGCAAACCAATTGCTTAAATTGGAAGAAATGTCAATGCTAGTAAAGATTGATTTTCTATACGCCCTCTCTCTAATTAGTTGCTTTGGACATCAATGAGTTGCACAAAAAAGAGCCACAATGATTTGTCTGATTAAGTAGCTCCAGCAAACCAGAAAGGCCAGAGCATAGCATTATTAACTCTTTGATGGGCTATGTATGTGAAGCCATGCTGAGCTGAAGAAACACTGAGATGCTCAAGGGGCTAACAGAATAAAAGCAGATAACAGGAGGAGGGCCTTCAAAGGAAGACTTGATTTAAACCAGTGGTCTAGAAAAGCCAAGGAGCATATTCATCAGTGTAGAAGAAAAACACTGCTAATTGGATACTTGCTACCATGTGACAGGCACTATGCTAAGTGCTTTCACATCATATTTCATGCAATCTGCAGGACAGCCCAGTGAGATATTTTTATTTGGAGCATTGTACGTGTGAGCAAAGTAATTTGCCTAAGGCACTACAAAACAAAATCAGAAAATCCAATAAAGAGGCATAGTTTTCAAAAGGTTTTACATCTGTTGTGACCTCAGACACAATCCCATCATTTCACCATTTTCAATCATTGCTTGTGTCTTCAAGAAAAGTGATAAGACACAAATGATAACTTATTCTGCCTATTTATCGCATCAATCTGGAAGAACAGAATTTCTTCTGAAACCAGCTCCTTTTGGAAAATATTTTAAATGATCATCACAGCACTGGGAAGCATTCCTGAGAAAGAGTTAGCCTGTAAACTCTTTTCCCCAGAATAGGCATAAAGGTTTCATACCAGACCTCAGCTCAGAATAGTCCTCGGTTGTAATCCTTACAGCAGCAAGCACATGAATAGGACACATAACTAGGATTAAATAAATGCTTATTCAATGAGTAGTCAGATAGCACAGTATGTAATGGCAAGAGACTTCAGAAGAGTAAACACTGGTTTCTTTATCCATAAAAAATAATCAAACTAATCTTTTTATCTCCACTAGTGCTATTGCATCTAATTTCATTTTAGTGTGGGCCAGTGACGCAGTATATAGTAGGTGCCTTTTCTTAGGCCTTTCCTACTCCCATTACTCATCCACTTAATATCCACCTCAGTCTAGAAAATTAATACAGGAATAATCAGGCTAAAATGTAAATCCAACCCAAACACGAAGTGGAAAGTGAACAAAAACTAATAAGAAGAAAGATAATACCTAATGTTAATTACGTGCCAGGCCAAGTGAACATATATTTTCTCATTTAATTTCCATAATAACCATTGTCCTCATTTTATAGATGAAGACACTGAAGCTTAAAGAAGTTAAGTAACTTGGCCATGGTCACATAAATAATAAGTGACAAGTGACAGAGTAGAAATTTAATTAAATTCTAGAAGATAATCATATAAGGGCAGCCCTTAATATCAACAAAGAGACAGGGAGTAGGGGGTGCCCCGCCTTTGCCTTGGTGGTGGTGGAGTCATTATGGAGATGACTAATGTATAAGAGACTCAATAGCTTCCTTACCCTGGTGAGGGCATCACAGTGAGCACCTGGCTTGCCCTGGAAAAAAATGGGGAAACTTGTGAAAAGAAGAGCTAGAGCTGACGTCCTGGCTCCATCACTTTCCTTATCTCTCACCTTATCTCTCTGAACCTCAGCTTCTCAACTTGTCATATGTGAATGGTAATGCTTCAAAAGGTGTTTATGAAGATCAGTCAAAGTGCTTCAAAATCCATAAAGCATTGTGCCACGAAATTTTTCAGTTATTTTCTTCTACTGATAATACTCCTAGCCAGCAAGACAGGAAATGCTATAACATAAAATCCTGGGCAATACACACGTTAGGAACGGTTTGTGTGTAAAGACAAATCTATTCATTCGCCACAGTTCACAGCTCAGGGGCTCTTCATTCAGTGATATAAGGAACCCCAAGGAAGAGATGGGGGTGGTGAGAGATGTCAAGTGGGATTAATGCTAATTTTGTGGGGCAAAGAAGGGCTTAGGGAATGCCTTTGAATTGGGAAGGACCTTTATTTTACTAGGGACAGAATAAGTTCAACTATAACACTATTGTATGGTAGTTAGGCATACCCTGCATTGTTGTTCCAAGCTGTATTTGAGGTAAGGTGCCTTACCTTTCTTTGTACCACTTTATGGTTTTCAAAGAATGTCATATTGATGATTTCAATTGATGGTATTTTTATGTTGTTGTCTTCTTAGTTCTATTAAGGAAGAGGGTGTATATAGACAAAGGCGATAAATTACTTTTATTATCTGCAAGGCTGTTGAACGATTTTAGACCCAAGTTGTTCTCCAATAGCTAATAATTTTTATTTTTTGTTCCTTTGTTTTTTTATCTGTAAATAGAGTAAAATGACCTTGTATTGTTTTTCATATCTAATAAGATTATGTACATAAGATGTTTTGGTAAATTCTAAAGAACTGTTATTATTGTTTATTATCCATCAACTCTGCAAAGTGAAGGCATAAGTCTTGTGATTCAAACCCATAGCAACTCCAAATCAAAGATGCAACACAAGGTAAGCCAAGAGAAACCCCTAGATCTAGGCAGCATTCACACATAAAGGAAGTTCACACAATGTGCAGAGAGAGGGAGCTGCATTAACTAGGGACCCCAGAGGGTCCGCCCAGATGCTTGGACATTCAAAGCTAGCACTGAGCAAATGGACTCCTAAAAATCAGAGCCAGCATCAGGGTACTCACCCAGCCATCTGACTCACTCACAGCACCTGGGCCCGAGAAAATGTTATTTCCCAAATCCTGCTTTCCTTCCCCCATCTTCCCCAGCCCCACATACAATCTGGACAGTCCATAAGGTAGAAGATAATTTTAGGGGCTTCCCCAGAGCCTGGATGGATGCTTTCCAATCATTTATTTCTGGCCTGTGAAATCAGATGCACTATTTCTTTATACATGAGGAAAAAATGAAATCAGTTTCTATTTGCAGAGTTGAGATGGGGAAAAAAACAAAAGAGAATTGCACACAGCTCTGTCACAGACTTGGAAAGGGCCTACCTAGGTGAGAGGAGAGCAAGGAGGCAAAAGAGAACCTCAAAAGGAAGAAAGTTCAGTTTGTTAACCCCTGAGAAGTATCCCAGATGCTTGGCCTCACACATTTAAGTACACTTAAGGTTTTGGAGCAAAGTAGATATATAATATCAGTGAGATTTCTGGGTTCATTTTAACCACTGATTACATGATGTGATTTGATCATCATAGCCATTTCAGCAGCAAATCACTGTGTGTCTGTGTGTCTTTCTGGAAGTGTGTGACTCTGTATATGCTTCTGACCTCTCCCACACCACCCCACTTTCTCTTAACAGACACATAACACATTTTAATGTGTATAAAATTTGGTTAAAATGAACATCGAGAATAAGCTTGTTGGGGGAAAAAAGACTTGGGGTGGCTAAATTTCACACCGATTCAAGAATGAAATAGGGAAGAATAAAACTGACAAGATTACATGAACAAATTGTATATACCCAAATGTGGTTACAAATGAAGTCATCTTATCACTTACACCCACAACTCTGCTAGCCAGAGAACTCCATGCACATTCTGAGACATCAGATTCTCTTCCAAGAATCCCTTCTTCCTTTGGTATCAGTCGTTGTGCTCTGGGGAAAACTACATCACGTGAGCTCTTGAACCAGCCATTGGACTGTACTGTAGCCAACTACCCATTTCTGCTCTGCTCAGGACATCAGTGCTCCCCATGCACTGAAAGACTTCCTCCTCTGAGTTCTGCCCTTTGAAATGGCTCCATAGCAGAGTTGCTTGGATCATCCATCATGTCAAGCTCTTTTTCTTTTTTTGGCAGAGGGTATAGCTGGGCTCAGGGGACAAAGGGAGAGGAGAGGGCGTTCACACAACAACCACTATACCTTTTTGCAATCTGCAATCGTAGCCTCTCATATCCTCTTTCTGAGCCTGGTCCAGCAGCCCCTCCTTGTAATTCTCCTTCTGTCATGAATATCTGCACACCCATCCCCACCCTTAACCTTTATCTCACCCTATCCCAACCTCCCACCTCTACTCCTTAACCCCACCCTCCATCTTCCCAATGTTGATGTGATTCTGTCATTGATAAACCTAGTTCAAGTTTAGTTTTTACAAGATTTATTCCCTACCTAAATCTCTGAATACAAATAGATTCCAGGGGTTATTGCACAGGGGCTAAAGCTCTAGTTGTAAAATACAACTGCTTCATATTTCTTTCTCAACCTTTCAAAAAGAAGCATTTTATTCTTTACCATTCATACCATCCCTAAGGGTCCATTTGCCAGCAGGCTCCTGCATACCCTGGATGCCAGGATATACGTGCTGTTTCTGACCTCTTCATTACAATATCAGTGATGGCAACTCACATTTGTCTAATGCTTGACATTTTATAAAGGATGTTCACATTTATTGCCACACAGAGCCTCACATCATTTCTGTGAGTAAAGCAAATCAAATAAGGATACTTTTGTTTTAGAGCTATGAAAACTGGCACTCCAAGAGGTAAGAAGATTCCCCCAATAGCATTCAGCCAGTGAGGAGATGAGCCAGGCTCAGAATGTAGATATTAAGACTCCCGGCGCAGGTTCTTTGCAATTCTTAATGCTGCTTCTCTTTAGTTTTCAGCCCATGTGCCTCTCTATAGGCACCCTCACTGGACTTTCAGCCAAGTCCAAATAATCTCCGTGAAAGTAAATTCCTATGTGTTCAGGCCTTCCAACAGAGTTCCTGGGGAAGCAGGGCATCACTACCCACTCTTTCCCACCAGAAATTCAATAAGGAAGCCCACTGGGTAAATGTTTTTTGGATTAAATTAATTTTGGAATAATCTAACCTAACCTCCAGCAAGAATTCTCCACCCACAGCATGAAACATAAAGGTCTGATGAATAAAATCTTGACTGATGGCATGAATTTGCTTCACTTGACTTATTTTGAGGATATGTGTTTGCAAACCATTTGAAAAATAAAAGAATACTCTGTGTTTAATTATATTGTAATCTATGGTTGAATTTTATTTAAATGGCATTTATAATTGGCACATTTTTCAAGTACTGCTTCTGCCAGAATTGTATGTAAAAGTACATTATCATCACATTTACCACTACAGGCTAAGTTAGCATCAGTATACATCCCATAGATAAGAGACAAGTCATTAAAGAACAGTGGGTGTCACATTTCCATGACATACAATTAAATATATCTGGATATAAATTGGTTCCCAGATTTTGCTAAAACAGCATATGGCATATGTTCAAAGTTAATAAATATTGATTGAGTACCTATGTTGTGCTCTGCAATGTGAAGAATTCAGGAAAGTGTAAGGTATGTCTAAGGTAGTCAAAGAAGAAAGACAACTCAGGGATATTAGAATCAAGGAGAAAGTAGACAATAATAACCATAATAAACATCGTTATTATATGTTATTTGTCAATTACAACATGCCACATAATATGCTAAGTACTTTGTTTGAATTCTTATTTAATCCTCATAACATTTCAATGAAATAGCTACTATTATTATTATTCTAATTATACAGAAAAAAAGTGAGACACAAACAAGTAATTTACTTAAGGTCATATAGCTAAAAAGTGGGGGAGCCAGGATTGGAAGCCTAGTATCTCATCCTCCAGCCTGTGTACTCTTGGCCTCTTTGCTGTGACTTTGGGGAAGGGATCAGAAAAGGCTGGGTTTTTACTGTAGCCCTGAAGATTGTGCAGTTAGGAAGAATGAAAAGAATGAGGATAGGTCATCATATTATAGGATAGACAAGGGCAAGAATTTGTATTTGACATGTGAGGATCAATGGAAGGAAATCAACGGCAGGAAGTACAGTTAGCTAGGCAGAGTAAGACACTTGAGAGAATACTTTAGAAATAACCTAGGCAGAATTTAGAGACTCTTACGTAGGAAAGTGACAATGATAAAGTATTGTGGTATTCTAGTAGCAAATTCAGGGAAAGTGGAGAGGAGGGAGGCTTCAGGGAAGCAAACCAATTACGGGCTTATTGTGAAATCCCCTTTAGACCTTACTGTACATATTCAATAAATGTTTGTCAAAACAGTGGATGAAGACTGGCAGGGATAAAAATAAAGGTACAAATCCAGGAAAGAATGTGCAGGCATCACTGACAGAATGTTCATGAAACAACAGAAAGCAAAGAGGGCACCACCATGCTACTCTAGGTAAGAAGACATGTGGTGCTCTGGCTGATGATAGAGTTAGGAAGGAGAAGTGGGTTCCAGCTGGTTGCAGGGAGAGGGATGAGTCTTCCATTTTGATTTGAATATGCAGAGGTTTGACAGGGCCATAGGATACCAGTAATATCTTACAGGTATTTGGAGAAATAGGCCAAGAATAAGTTTAAGGTAGAAAGCACAATCCTTACTCATCACAGAATTCAGATAAGTAGCCATCAAAGAGATGCAGGTTAAGACCACAATGAGATATCACCTCACACCCTTCAGAATGGCCATCATTAATAAACCAACAAACAACAAGTGCTGGCAAGGATTTGGAGAAACGGGAACCCTGGTGCACTTTTCTGTGGGAATGCAGACTGGGGCAGCCACTGTGGAAAACATTATGGAATTTCCTTAAACAACTAAAAATGGAACTGCCTTTTGACCCAGTGATTCCAGTGTTGGGAATATACACTACGAGTCCTGAATCACCAATTCAAAAGAACCTATGCACCCCTATGTTCATAGCAGTGCTATTTACCATAGCCAAGTGCTGGAAACAGCCTAAGTGCCCGTCAGTACATAAGTGGATCAAAAAACTGTGGTACATTTACACAACGAAATAGTATGCAGCAGAAAGAAAGAAGGAACTCCTACCTTTTGCAACCGCATGGATGGAACTGGAGAATATTATGCTTAGTGAAATAAGCCAGTCAATGAAAGAAAAATACCATATGATGTCACCTGTGAGGAAATCTAATCAACGAAATAAACTAATGAACAAAATAGAACCATAGGCATAGAAACATGAAACAGACTGAAAGTGACTAGACAAAGAACATGTATGAATGACCCACAGACATGAACAACAGTGTAGGAACTGACTGTGGAAGCAGGGGTAGGGATGGGCAGAGGAGGGCAAAGGGGGAACTTTGGGGACAACGTAATAGAATAACAATTAAAAAATGATTTAAAAAATTTTTAAAGTAAAACAAAAACGTTGTCATTCTATATAGGCCACTTCAATAGGTAACTCTAAGTAGGTAGAACTTTCCTAATATAAATGTCACTACTGGACCTATTGTATTTCATCAAAGATTTACAAAGTAAAGAAATTCATAATATACAAGAACACCTACAAATTGAAAAGAACTAAGCAAAAAAATAAATCAATCAATCAAAGACCTAAGCTCTTATCTCTGCTTCCTCTGACATGGAAACCAGCACTGGCCATTTGACAGATATGAAACACCAGCCTTTCCTTATCAAAATACAGAAAAGAACAAATCATGTAACTGTTTCTCAGCAAGAAGCCATTAGACAGATGTAATCATAATGGGACCAAATATTCCTATAAATGAAATGCGTGCATTAGGACCACATGCAGAGTTTAAAAGCAGCTAACACAAAGAAAAAGAGAGTTGCCCGGGTGTATACAACAGTTCAGATGTGGTAGAGAAATTCAATTGGCCCTCAAACCAACTGAATTGGGAATTTAAAAGACAAATGCAGCATCCATTAGCTTAAAATTCAAATGGCCCAGCTGTGGTAACAGGAGCTATTATTCTCAAAGTCAGCTTCTCTCTTATGATCATCATCCACCAACATCTAATCACTAAAGTGAAAGCTATATACAAGCAAGTTATTTACTTTCAAAACAGACTGACCACATGGTTCACTTTTTAGATGCTTGAAACCAATCAGAATGACCAAGTGGATAAGAATGTGTAAGATTCTTTTAAACAGATAAAGAAGTTCATTGTAATGGACAAAATCAAGATCTTTATCAAGCAAATTAGAGGGAAAAACACTGCTAGAAAGAGAAGAGATGGGCCTATTAAAATATAAAACTGGTAAGATCCAGTTGTAGCATGGGGAGTCAGTCCAACCAGTGGGGCACACTTGTTAGTGGATGCAAAGGACAAATAAATTGAAATACAAGTACAGCATTCAAAATAAAAAACTATGTCATAAAATATGCTCAGGTAGCATACCAAACGTTTACCCAATTTAGAGGCAGGATATTTATCAAAAGTTATTTGTTAAGTTAGTTGTTTAAAGCCCTGAAAATAATTTCCATCAAAAAATAGTGTTATGCATAGTAACTGTCTTCCCAAGACAGACCACAAAAGTCTCCTAATGTCACAAGGTATAAGGATACTACTGGATAATGAGGTAATACAAACTGGTCTGTAGAAATAGAATATTATCATCCTATATAGCTCTGCTTTTCAAATTATGAGTCACAACTCATGAAACCAATTCAGCGGGTCTTTCCCCCATTTAATTCTTACTAGGATGGAAGAGGTAGAATGCAAAGGAAAGAACAGAATTGCAAAAATCAGAGTCCATCCCCTGTCATAAGGGAAAGTACTATTCTTGAAACTTTATTCCAGTATAATATTAGTATAAATAGCTATGTGAATTCAGGATTGAAATGTAAAATATATTTGTTATTGTGGGTCACAGTCAAAACAATTGAACGTCTCTTAGCAAGGCTTCTATGGGGTGCCTAGCACAAAGCCAATGCTTAATAATAATTGTTAAATGAATGACTGACTGAATGAACTGGTGAACACATGAAGAATGAATAAACAGGATGCCAGTAATATGCCTCACACAGTTGCAGCCCTGACACTTGCAGTGGAAAGCTTTCAATGGGGACAGACAGGTGCCCAGCTACAATTCCCTACAGGTGGCTCCTGTGTCCCGGGACAGGCTTTCTGGCGGAGTAGGGGCTATAGAAAGGAAAGGACAAGACAAGACTTACACAGTTGAGTGGAACTGAACTCTATGAGCTAGTTCTGAGGGAGGAGGAGGAAGGTAAGATAGGACTGCTAGATTTGGCAAGTGAAAAATACAGGGTGCTGCTTAAATTTGAATTTCAGATAACAAATAATTTAAAGCAAAGAAAATTACGGACCCTCAGGGTTGGATGATCAAGTCAATCGGACATATATTTGATGCAAACTATGTGCCAGATACTCTGCTACATGGTGTGAAAGGAAAAAAATATTTAGTTCTTGAGGCTGAAGATCAGAGACACACAAGGAAAGGACCTCAGGAATGACCACATACTGAAACTATTCTAAGTTCTCTCCAGAAATTAACTGCCCTGCATTTGGTCCTGCTATTATCCCCTATTGAAGATAGAAAACTTAAGTATAGAGAAATTATAAAAGAAAGTTGTACACAGTTTCACATGGAAACAAACATAAATAATATTCAGTGAGACTGTGGGAGAGGGTTGGATATTGTCCAAGGGGATCTGGAGGTGGGATTTGAACTGAACCTTGAATAAAGGGAAAATATCAATAGGAGAATATAACGGAAAGAGTATCCCAGGCAGAGGGACAGCTTGGAGGTGAGATCACTCAATCAAGAAATGGGGTAGTTGCTGGAATATTAGGAATACAGTGGGAGGAAGGAAAGACTGGACATGAAAATTAGGTAGTGACCACACTTCTGAGAGGAACTGCATACCCTGCTGAATCTATGTGCAGCGATGAGCTACCAAAGAATCTGGGGTATATAAATGGGCACAGTGTTGAGGTGGGCTCTTAAGGAAGATTATCTAACTTTGGCAATAGTCCAAGAGATAGAATGGATGAGATAGAGATCAGAGGCCAAGAAAAGATGGGGTAAGTCAATGCAGCTGGTTGGCAAAATACTATGGAATCAGAGTCCAAGATTTATCTCCCAGAACAGATCTTAGTAGGTGAGTGACCCCCGGCAATTTGTGCAATGACTCTGAGCCTCGTTTTCCTCACTTCTGAAACAGGTATGACAACTCGACTTACCTCATAATGTGACTGGGGAATAAAACAGGACAACATACGGCAAATGCTCCACACATGGAAGCTCTCTATAAAGGGTCAATAGATTGAACTTGAATCTTTCCTTTAATATTTTTTCTGTGTTCAATCAGCCTTTGCTAGAACACTTCCAGGAGTAAGGTATCTCACCATTCCAAGGGTCACATAATGAAGGTGAAAGAATGAAAGAAAATATGAAAGAATGGGTTTCCCTGTCCTACTCCCGAAGGGAAAGAGTGCATCTAGGATTGAAGCTGAAGTAGAAAACCAAAAAATAAAGCAAAACAGAAGTTTAATGCACAGTAACAATAGTTGGGGGAAGTAGATGAACTTTGAGGTCCTCACTCTAGCACACATTACCAGAGTGACCTGAAGCAAATTAAGGTTGGTCTGAAACCACCAACCTGTGTGTGTAAAGTGTCCCACCTTTCTAGACATCCAGAATCCCCAGCAAGCTCAATCTTTCTGCAGGAGCTCTGTCTTGCTGTGGCACAAAAGTTATTCCAAAAGCCTAGCCCCAGTGCTCATGGCACTGACATGGTTGGGGTAAGCTTAGTATCCTTTGCTTTTTTTCTTGAAATTGTAAAGTTGTTTCTCAAAGACCTGGCTTGTAAATATAAATACTTTACTAAGAAAAAATGAAGCAGAGGTTAACAAAATGATCACAAATACCTACTCTCTGTTTCAGATGGACACCATCTGTCCTTAGCCTCTGAAGGTGACACAGCAGGGAATGCCCTGGGGTTGTTTTACAACCACAGTGGCTTTTTGTCCCTGGGTTCCCCGTACCTGTCGCCCATTCTCCCTTGTCAGGCAACTGCAAGCACACAAGAGGTCCTGTCGGGATTCAGTACTCTTCCAGGCAGAAGCTCCTCTGTGCAAACCTAATTGGCCTGTGTAGGAAGAAACTACATTCTTGGCCACCTCCTAACCAGAATGAAACCAAAGGCCATTCATTAGGAAAACATTCGTCTCTTCTCTTGACCTCCCTGAAACTAAAGTAACCTCCAAAGTTAGAATCAGAGCATTTGGTGGAAGTGAGAAGCTGCTTAAAATTTTCTCATGTCCTAGCAATCTCACTTGTAAGAAATTAGTATTTTAAAAGGTTTAAGTTTATCTTTCTTACACATTTCTCTCCCTACCAGATGTAGAGAACTCAACCACAGTGTGTTGAAGGGGTTACTGGTTTCTGCCTGAGAAGAAAGCATCCTCAAAACACGCCCTTGACTCAGTTATTCATCTCCTTGGGCACAGATTTTCCCCCACAGGTAGGAAAGGGATGGTCACTTAACTCCTCCAGCAACATTGATTAAAAGTGATACCTGCATGTAGTATTTTTGGTTGATTCAGCCAACACTGAATCAATAATTTGTAGAAAGGGAAGAGCTTGTGCTTCAGTAGCTCCTGCCTCCGAATGGGTAGGAAATTACACAAAGCAACTTTTGAGCTACCCAGGACTGAGGGAGTTCCCTTTCTCTGGAGCTCTTTCAAAAAAAAAAAAAAAAAAAAACAGCCACTCATTTTCTTCATTGTCTAAATATGTCTCTGATTAGATTTTAAGGCTCCCGCCAACCATCAATGATTGAGAGCCAATTATTCTGAGAAACTATGGTGGGCCATCTATTGACTGGAGGATAAAATGGGCTTATCTACAACCAAGACACAGTGCATACAACTAAAATCGCTTGGAATGGAACTTAAGAACAAAAATCCAAATACAAGTGACGAGAAAGCTGTAGAGAACAGCAGTTTTAAAGGAGTCTCTTAGGTGTCCCAAATGGCCCCCCAAAGCTTCCTAACAGTTACATCCCAGAGAAGCAAATGAGCAGAGATGTTACCCACCAAAGGAGACAGCTAATTTTAGCTGCAGGCCTGGAAAACTACTTTTTCAAGCTCTTCATTATTTTTTAGATTCTAGGCTACCAAGTAAGTGCCTAAACATTTCAATCTGGTTTCTTCCAGCCTACTCTTGTTGTCCCAGATCCTCTTTATTGCCTACTATGGGGGGTCTCCCTGCTTAAAAACTGATTTGCCACACAGCAAACATTAAGGGTTGGGCAATCTGAGCTCCAAAATCAAAGGAATGTGACCGACCATAAGACCTCAGAAGGTAAGAACACCTACAGTTGTCAAAGGCTTGTGAAGAGACTCACAAGCAGTCAAGGAAGAGACAAACAGTTGGAGTTCTCCAGAGCTGCCTTGCTGAAGGACAAGCTCCCACGCCCAGAAGAGAAGAGACCAAGTTCTGCTCTCTCTGGCCAGTCGGAAACGCAGACAGACAGGGCTGACGCTGCTCCTGGAGCAACCCTGAGGCTGGTAGGGGAAGTTGTCAGGCCCTCAGGCTCAGTGAGGAGTGCCAGGTAAGCACAGGCTGCAGCACTGCTTCACCTGGCCAGGGCCACAGCAGGGGTGCTCTGGTCCAGGCCTTGCTGTCAGGCAGTCAGCCTGCTGGGGAGGGCAAGTGTGTAGAGACAAAAGACCCTGTGGCACTACAGAGGTAAGGGAGGGACTGTGCACAATGTAAAGCTGTTTCTCCTAAGTGGCCAATATAGGTTTCCTATTTTTAAAAGCTTGATGCCACCATTCCCCCAAGGAGGACGAGCAAGCCAGCCTTCCCAAAAACAACGCCTGGCCAAGATGCTTACAGCAGCGTCATTGCCATCTCTCGCAGGTGTGAGCAATTAGAAGTACCTGCCTTCAGAACTGAGATCTCCTCACATGACTTGGCAATCCCTATTTTAATCCTTCTCTTTCCCAACGTATCTCACTCACAGAAGAAGAAATGCATTAACTTTTTGAGTTTGCCGTGCACTGGAGGTTGGGGGAGGGCAGGAGGAGGAAGGAAGGTAGGAACTATCTGACCTAAAGATTTTACTGTTCATTATGTTTTCAGATTAAAAGGAAAAAGGAAGAAACAACGTAGACAGCAGAGAGGGACTGCAGGATGCTGCTCGTTTCAGGCATTCCCGGCATTTTAGGTAAAGGCCAACTCTAAAAATTCGTGCAGATGGACAGAAAACGTGTTTGCCTGTCAACTAGGGAAGAAGAAGAAGAAGAAAAAAGAAAAAGACTGAGGTCCGGGGAGACAAGAATTCAGGCTACAGGTCTCCTTCTCGCCATCCTCTCCCTGCCCCACCCCAGACATCCAGATGGAAACCAGTCAAGTGAGCCTGCACACTTATCAACTCCTGGGGCCCCAGGGCCGCGGTCACAGGTCCCCCGCCGCTGCAGACAGCCGTGTCGCTGCGGGGACACGCCCTCTACCACCTACCTCAAACATGGGAGAGGCGCCCTTGCTCGGCAATGTGCAGCCCAGGAGCTCGGCGAAAAACTTGGCCATATACGAGCAGTGAGGCAGGGTGTCCTCCCGAAGCGCTGGATCCGTCCTTTCCCCGTGTAGGAGCCCAAGCGGCGTGGTCTTGCCCGCAGCTCACCGGCCAGCGCCGGCAGAGTCTCGGAGGCTGCCCTGCAGCGGCCAACGACCCGGGGCAGCGGGGCCAGCGAGCTTACTGCCCGGCCGCCGCACTCAGCGGGGCGAGGGGCGCGCAATCCTGTCCGCCGACCGAGCCTCCTGCGCCGCGGGATCCGGGGCGCCACGGTACACGCTAGCCTTTCCCGCTGAATGTCACTATTACCGTAGTAAGGAAAGGGCCCCGCCGAAGGGGTGGCGGGAAGGCCAACGGCGCCGCAGGTCGCACGGCCGCGTGCGGGCAAGGGCAGCCGGCGGGCACAGTGGTGCGGGCACGGGTCGGCCCAGCCCTGGGCACGGACACTCCAGCGACACCGCTCGGCTGGAGCCCAAGCCTGATGCTCCGCGGGAGAGCTGGACGCGAAGGCGGGGGAGGGTCTGCCCTGACGGGCCCGCCGGGCTGACCCACTTCTCCAGTTTCCCCTCGTCCGTGCTAAGGGAGGTGGAAAAGGCGCTGCTGCTAAGGCTGCTGCCTGACCCAGGCGACTTACCGCTACAAGGCGCCCAGAGGAACTCCTCCTCGAGCCAGCGCCAGCCTCACCCTCCCTTTGGGAAGGGAAAGGGCTCCTGAAGCCTGGGAGCAGGAACTCCCATTCTTACGTTAACACTCTTTACAGAAAGGGGCAGGCACAGGTAAGCCCCAGAAGAGGAAAGATGACTTTGTAGGCACAGCGGCTTGGCCAGATATGCTCCATCATCACTGTCACAGCTCCCTCCATGGCCTTGGCTGGAGTGCAGTTTGGGGGTGTGGGAGGATGGGCCTTGGGGCCAGGAGACTGATAACACACAGGTGGGACCCTGTTGTTCTTTCCAAACCTATAAGGCTTGTCCTTTATAAATAAGGGAGATACTTTCAGGACACAAGACCTATGTTATATATTTATGTCGCAACCCTATAACTGTACATCTCAAACTTTAATGTGTATAACACTAACCTGGAGAGCTTCTTTAAAACTAGACTTTTTTTTTTTTTTTTTTTCATTAAGTACCACAGGAGATTCCGATGCAGGTAGTACTCAGACTGGACTTTGAGAAACATTGCCCTATATTGTCAGCACATACAAGCACTGTAAAAGCATTAGATTGGTGACAGAGACCTCAGAGAAATTCTTGTCAAATCACCTAATATCACACGCAAGAAAAACAGAACTAGAAAAGTTTCTAATAGTTCATCAAGTCACATTGTATTAGAGACTCCAGGTAAAAAGGAGCATTCTAAAGGTGCTTGTTTGACTGAATAGAAAGAAGATGGATGGGTAGATAAACAAATAAGCAAAGAGACTTGTTGCAGCATTATATGCCCAAATTTATAAACCATCTAAAGTTTAACAACAGGAGGTTGTTTTAACATACTATGGTTGATAAATATAGTAAGCTTTCAGTATGTTCTAAATGACTATTTAGTGACCTAGGAAATTTCTTCTATGTAATGTTGGTGAGGGACAGCATATGGTACATGTAGTATGGGCTAACTTTGTAAAATGTTCACATGTACACATAGGAGGAAAAGAAAAGGAAATATATGAAGAGGCAATAATAGTTCTCTTTGAGTGATAGAATAATGGATTATTTTTATTTTCTTCTTTACACATTCCTGAATTTTCTATTCTTTGCAGTGAACCTGAGCAAAAAACACCAATTCTAATACTTTTTTAAAGATCCTATCATTAAGAACTTGGACATTAAAAAAGTTAGCAAGTTAATCTTAACTGATTTAAGATCCCATCCCCTCAATAAAACATTTAGAATAGACCAATTAATACAACTAAATCTACTATACTGATACTCTCTTTTTAAAAAAAAAATCTCTGTTTGTGAAGAGGCTCTACTAAGTCTCACCCGTAATTTGTTTTTAAAGACACTCATCCTTGCTAAAAGAGCTGATTGTCTATTTATTAACATTAACCATGACCTTGGGAATGGCAAACTCATAAAAAACAAATATCTATTTTTAAAACTTACCTATTTTCTCTTTTCATTTAGTTTAGAAGCTAATGTAGAAGTTGAACAATAAAGCTCTGGAAATGTTCACTTGCCCAGAATGAGTAATACTTTTTCTATGCCAACCCATAAAGAATACTATCTTCATCTACCTTACTTCCTTTGTGGCTTTCAGGGACATTGGGTGTTATAGTTACCATAAATACGGTACAGTACTTGAGTCTGGTCAGAAAGTGAAGCAGTCTGATTAATCAACTATGTTGACTAATTATAGTCTCTACAACACATGAAATACCACTTTTCAAAAAATTAGACTGTCATAAATTACAACCAACACTGGAACTCTACTGAAGGTTTCATAATTCTCTGATGATTCAGAAGGCATTTCCATGTCTCTCAGGTTGTCAGATTCACCAGCATAAAAAGCATTTATCCTGATAAGACAGATGAGGGCAGATACTTGTTAATAGGAATTTTCAGTTGAGAGCAATGTAAGCAAGCCAGGTTTTACTATGTTTACAAGGCTGACTGGGTGTCTATTGAGCTCTTTAAGCACCTCCTGAGAAAGGCTCTTTATTTGCCTGAGATTTTGTAATTATTATTCCACAGGAATACAATGGTAACATTCTATTTTACAACAAAAGAACTAGATTACAAGTTATCCTACAACGTCCCACCTCCAAGCTGAGATCACACACGTATAGAGTTACAATGGTGCCAATTATATTATCTTTTCATGCACTGTATGTTTCTATGGCTTTTGATGATCTGAATGGATTTCTTAGCAAATAGCAGCTACTGGCAGCAATAAAAACAATTTGGGGAAAATAGTTCCATCTTCTGTGTTCCGGTAGTGCTATTGATTGAAACTTAATATTTGTCTCACTTCTTTCTTGGTACAACAAGGAAGCCTGTGGCTTCAGTCTGGGCCCCCATCCTTCCTTACCAAGAAGGTGAGCAGGAAAGCCTGGCATATACCATGGATTTTCCATCCCTATATGCTGGAAGCCCGATTCCATTAAATATATATAAATAGTTTTTTTTAAGAATTTAGTCCAATCCACCCTCCCCCTCCCTCACCCCACTTTATTTCAGAAGCATAGAAAGTGTAAAGTTTTTGCCCAAGTTTACAAAGTATATTGGCAGAGTCGGGGCTGGATTCTAAGTCTCCTCATGGCCCGCACTCTTTGCATTCAATCATGCCCTCTGTGTGAAACTTCGCATCGTGTTTAAATAATGCCAGGGCTGAGATTTTTCCCCTGAAAAATGTACTTTCCTTTGAGATAGGTGTAAAATGGGAAAAAAGGAGGGAAAGAGGGAGGGAGAGAGAAAGGGAGAAAGGGAAGGAGGAAGTTGGAGGGAGAAGCTAGCGTCATATCCTTGAGGCAACACTCCCACATCGCCAGCCAAGCTTGCTCCTCTGATGCAGGAACTTGGGGTTTCAGTGCTGCCACAGTGAGCTAGCTGCCAAGGTTTACTTACTTGAAAAGCTATAATGGAGCTCCCTGGAAAAGTCTTCTAGGATATTTGAAGCTGACGGCGAGAGGCTCTTTAATAAATAAAGAATTATACCTTACCCGCACAGCCCTGCCCTGGGCTGTGACACGTGGGGGAGACATATTCTAATGTGAGAGAGATTCAAAGTTTGGGCCAATATAATTGGCTGATAGCACAAAGCAAAGTTAGGGTTTTTAAGGGGAAAGTCATTCAATGAAGTATCAACATTCCAACTCAGCCCTGGAGGGAATGTATATTATAATTCACAAGATAGAAGCAGCCTAGATAAATTGAATCAATAAATGGAAAAGTTGCAATATTATAAGTGTAATAAGAGACTAAGAGAATAAGGTACACCTCCCCATAGTGTGGGGCTTAATATAAGAGTCATTATGCTTGTGGGAAAGGACCTGATTCATCATGGTGATGGTGGGAGTGCCTAAGTGAAGGCCCACGATAATGTTTAGACTGATACTGCATAACAACAACAAAACCCACAGTGGCATCAAGGCTCTGCCATAACCTTAGGAATGATGGTTCAAGTGTAGAGAGCCAAAGTCACCTGGAAAGTAGGGCATCGATATAGAGCCTTTGGAGCCAAATGCACCAAAGGGCAGACGCAAGTAAAGACTGTAGCTAACACCAGACGGAGGAACATCGAAGGTTGGGACCAGGACTCTGGCACCACCCATTAAGCAAGGGTGCTTCAGAGACCACAAACAATTGGGCAGAGAGAGGGAGCCAGCACTAAGAAGCAGAACTGCTGCGGGGAGAGAGCTGAACACATGACGGCCTGGATCCTTCATGGGAGACAGGGCACCAGAAAGCTGAAGATCCAAATGCTCCCCTGGAAGGCACTTGAGGCAAATACCATTTCTGTTTGCATTTCATTGCTTCACACCCCTCCTTTGACTGGTCCCTCACCCTCATTGGTGTGGCCGACATCTGTGAAACCTCACATGAAAGACAGCTGGGACAAGAGAAAGGAGAGGCTCTTGGTTCTGGTCAGAAGTACACTGCTCCCCAAAGGCTCATTCAGTTCCAACTATCCACCAAGGCCCAGATTTTCTCTGCATTAGATATTCAGTGAGATTAAGGAGTTCTAAACAAGGTCACCCCTAGCACTCCATCAGTCTCACAACTAATACAGTTCGAAGATGACTCGAAGTCAGACCAAATCCAAACACCTGGTGTTAGGGGGAGGAGAGGGCAACCTGCACCACCCTCAAAGGAAGGGATGGCTCCCATCCAACCAAACAGCTTCATGAGTTCCACAGCAGTCACATATTTAAACCAAAGCTTTTTTTTTAAAGTACTATTTCTATTTTCTTTCTTCCTTCCCCTATCAACCTTGACCTCTCTATGCCCCATGGACAAAGATGTGTTTCAGAAACATCCTTCTCAGCTAAACAGCACTAGTCATGATGTGGAATCCACACTCCCATTTTTCTCCAACCTCCATTTCTGTGGAAATAACAGTAGCAATAGCCAACATGATAGTATGAGGGAGGCATTATGCTGAGTACTTTGCATATATTATTATGCATTATTATATTTGATCATTTCATCAACTCTTTCGGGTAACACTATCATAATCCTTACTTTACAAGTGAAGAAAATAAAGCACAGAGATGCTTATTACCAAGGTCATGTAGCTAGAGAGATGAAGGCTGGCCTGGCATCCAGGCAGTGCTCCAGGGCACACATCCTTCCTCTACCTGCCATCATCATTAGACTAGAAAAGCAGCAAGGTTTGGGCTCTTTCAGCATATCCCCCAACATACACCCACACCCCACCCCCGGAGGGAGAACTGAATGTGAAATGCATTTAAAAAGGAGGCAATTTTTAAATATACACTGCCCAATGCAAAACAATGCAAAGTGTGCTGACTAAATAAAAATAAGCAGAATGAAGAATTTTGACCCCTCTGCCCTCAAACCTGCACAAAGGGTATTTCAAGCGCACCTTCCATTAGCCACCTCCTGCCCAATAGTGTTCATACCAACTTTCCAAATCTCCTGCCAAATTTTTCTAGCTTAAGTGAGATTTTAAGTTAAGAACTCCATTTGATTATCTTAACTTATTTTCATCTCTTTCAGACCTTAAGATCCCCATATTTCAAGTACCTTAAATGACACAGGGTTTCAGGTCAGAGACACCCAACACCCAAATAATTTCAGTCCTACAGTGAGCTATAACTACTAGGACAGGATCATCAATGGTCATAAAATTTATCCTGAATGGGAAAATAAGTTAAAATTTCATCAATCAGAAAAACAGCATTCAGATTTAGCCTGGTAAGAACTGTCAGATGTCCAGCATGTCATCTGTACCCTGTGAGAGTGCCTACAGTTTAAGCCTCACGGGTGCATAAGATATTATAGATATTTATTAATTTTAAGCACATAGTTCTGTTTGGGAGGGGCACATGGAGATCAGAAAGGGGGGAAACATTTATTTAAATATGCCAGAGGCATCAGAAAACAAAATTAAAGTCAATATAATTGTGAAGAGGGTGACCCTAGTAACCTACCCCAAAAGAGGGGGAAAACACAAATGATCCAAACTAAAAGACTTTGAAGAAAGGAAAAAGAAAAAGGAAAAAAACAGGCTCTTTGTGTTTGATTCTGCAAACATATATTATGCTCACACTGAGAGCTGGCGGGCAGATGGCTGAAGCTCATACAAGGAATATTAAATCTATTTGGAACCCTCTTGCCCTCCTGATACAACACGACTTATGCCTAGAGGGCAAGACAATCAGCACAAAAATGCCTACAAATCACTTAGATTCTGTCACTAACTGGGAAATCCTCACTGCATCTCTGAGCACAGGAGTGAGAATGGTTTGCCCACCTCCCTCACATCAGATCAGACAGAGGGTCAGCAGAGAAGGCACTCCCTCCCTCTCTCTCCCTCTCCCTCTCTCTTTCTCTTTCTCTCTCTCTCTCTCTCTCTCTCTCACAAACAAACACACACACACACACACACACACACACACACACAGGGTAGCACACCTCTTTGTATTCAAACTAGTTTCTGTCACTAGAGCCAGATCTGAAATAGAAAGGTGCATGTAATGCACCCAGCATAAAACTTGGTCATGGGGCTTGGTGAGTTTCTGCCATCTTTTCAAGTGAATAAGAACAGATTATTAGAATGTAAAGGACAGGAGAAATGAAGAATCAGCAAACTCTCACCTTGCCCCATTGTCCTTCACTTTATATTTTCTGATGGGCAATCATTCCACAGTGCGGTGAAGGTCACACACAATCCACTATTTCACCTGGAAAGCAAACCATGAGACAGAATTATTCCAAAAAATAGAAATGCCATATCACTCTTTTTAATCTGAGCGTCTAAATCTCTGTGGCTTATTGAATATGTGGGCAGCAAGATGCTTGAGCACCCAGCTATACAAAGTATGGTTCACAAACCAATTCTATCGGCAGCACCTGGGAGCTAGTTAGAAATGCAGAATCCCAGGCCCCACAAAGACCAAATCAATCAGTCTTCCAGTTAACCAGCTCCCCAGGGGATTCATTAGCTCAGAAAAACACTGCTCTAGAACATTAATTTCCAGAGAGATATGTGCACACCAGGACACACACAAAATGATCTATTAGGATGTGCCAAGGTTTTACCACTTTGTTTTTTAATTTTTTAGTTGTATTTATTTTTACTTTTGCTTATGCTCATCTCACAAAAGAAAGTCAGTTTCTCTACTATTTGACATTTAGCTTGACAGAGGTACATGTACAAAGAAATAAATATACATATTTGAAAGTGTGGACTCAACAGTTTTTTAACTGATGGGACTTTCCATTTAAAAATTGGGATGATACATCTAGCTAAGCTCTGGTTTAATAAGACTATCTCAAAACAAACACAGGAGCCTGTCAAGATGAGGAGACAGAGAAGTATGGCCCAAAAGATGGAACAGATCAAGGTTCCAGTGGGAGAACTAAGCAATGAGGAGATAGCCAACCTCACAGATGAGGAGGTAGCCAACCTAACAGACACAGAATTCAAAACACCAATGATAAAGATGCTCACAGGCTTGACAGATATGCTTAAGTATGGCAGACACATAAGGAAAGAAGTGAAGGCTATGCTAAGTGAAACGAAGGGAAGTCCACACAAAACCAATGTTGAAGGGAAAGAAACCAAGGTTCAAATCAATGATTTGAAAGAAAACAATCAACCAGTACAGAAGGAATAAACAAGAATTGAAAAAAATTAGAGGCTTAGGAATCTCTGGGACAACTTTAAACATACCAACATTCAAATCATAGGGGTGCCAGAAGGAGAAGAGGAAGAGCAAGAAATTGAA
Organism: Furipterus horrens; assembly: GCF_987537825.1. Taxonomy (NCBI): domain Eukaryota; kingdom Metazoa; phylum Chordata; class Mammalia; order Chiroptera; family Furipteridae; genus Furipterus; species Furipterus horrens. The sequence continues at coordinate 156,111,463 of NW_028327172.1, read as the reverse complement.
AGCTTACGTGAAAAGATAATGAAGGAAAACTTCCCAAATTTGATGAAGAAAATAGACATAGAAGTCCAGGACGCACAGAGAGTCCCAAACAAGCTAGACTCAAGGAGGACCACACCAAGACACATCATAATTAAAATGCCAAAGATTCAAGATAAAGAAAGAACCTAAAAAGCAGCAAGAGAAAAGCAGAGAGTTACCTGCAAAAGGGTGCCTATAAGACTGTCAGCTGATTTCTCAAAAGAAACTTTGCAGGCAAGAAGTAGTCAAGGTGATGAAAGCAAGGACCTACAACCAAGATTACTTTATCCAGCAAAGCTATCATTTAGAATAGAAGGGCAGATGAAGTGCTTTCAAGACAAGATAAAGCTAAAAGAGTTCATCATCACCAAGCCATTATTATATGAAATGTCAAAGGGACTTACTTAAGAAAAAGAAGATCAAAATTATGAACATTAAAATTACAACAAACTCATAGCTATCAGCAACTGAATCTAAAAAATAAAAACAAAATCCAGTTAAGCTAACCAAAATAGGAACAGAATCATAAGTATGGGGATCATTTGGAGGGTTATCAGCTGGAAGGTGAAAGAGGGAGAAATGGGGAAATGGTGCACGGATTAAGAAGCATAATCAGTTGGTACAAAATATGGGGGAAGTTAAGAATAATATAGGAAAGAGTGAAGCCAAAGAACTTATATGCATGACCCATGGACATGAACTAAGGGGGGGGGTGGGATTGCTAGAGGGAAGGGGGGTACTTGGCAGAGAGGAGCAATGGGAAAAAAATTGGGACTACTGTAACAACATAATCAATCAAGTATACTTAAAAAAAAAAAATGAATATCTCTCTGTCCAGGAGGCTTCTACTGTTGCAAGTTGACTAGATGTCCCCCGCTTCTTCCCAGTTACCTTATAAATATATGCAGTGGTACATAGCAGGATCCTTCTTTAGGAGACCTTCCCACAACTGTGCCTAGGCTAGTGTTCCTCTCCGCTAGCTGACCAGAGGACAGGGGACACATGCATCACACTGACCCTTCTGCCTGTGATTTTCTTATAAACCTTACTTTATACCAATACCATGTGATACAAGTATGTTCAAGTTCTTTGCAAGACCCACATCTAAAAGATAATCACCCTCCAGTAAAATAAGTAATTCATTTCATAATATGTGCCACAAAGGAAAAGTGCAGGTGAGACATGGACACCTCCATAAGGAAGTAACATTTAAGTGGGAATATAAAGGATGAACATGACTTTTAGGCAGGAAAAATGACTATGTGAGGAAGAAATTTGGAACAGGCTAGATTCTGAATAATGACTGGTAGGGTTGTTATGTTAATTGGTGAAGAGAGCAGGGATAAAGCTAGAAGGGAAGACTTGGTCCAGATGTTTGAGGCCATGTGAGGGATTTTGGACTTTATCACATAAAACACTTAAGCCTAGGGTGATATCCCACTTTGGGCTCATCCAAAAACAGCCCCAGAAGCAAGGACCGGGTACAAAAAGTTTATTTGAAAAGTAATTTAATTGCTGTGGCTCAGTGGATTGAGCGTCGGCCTGAGAACCAAGTGTTGCTGGTTCGATTCCCAGTCAGGGCACATAACTAGGTTGCACGTCAGGTCCCCAGTTGGGGGCACGAGTGAGAGGCAACCACACAATGATGTTTCTCTCCCTCTCTTTCTCCTTTCCCCTCTCTCTAAAAATAAATAAATTAATTAATTAATTAACAAACAAATAATTAAATTAAAAAATTTTTAAGTAATTTAAGAAGCGTGGTGAGGGTTGAAGACAAGGTAACAAGGAAAGCCAATAAGAAGTTCACTGAAGAGCATTGTGGGCAATTAGGGCTCAATCATGGAGGGGACCCTCTGGGAGATTGCATGAAACATGCCTCAGAACATTCCCACCGAGAGGCAGGGAAGCTGGACACTTACCCACCAACTCTCCACCCTTGTTGTTTAAAAGATGCTCTGTAGTGTTAACTCACACCCTGTTTGTAAGGTGAGAATGTCCTCATCATAAGATGGTAAAAGCCCCAAGGTAGAGTGAACACCCCAACCCAGCTTGCCAGGAATTTCTTGGTCATAGCACCTGACCAAGTCTTGCATCCTGAGAACTCTCAAAGTTCTGGCAAAATGAGATGACTGCTCATTCTAATATAGGAACTACCTGCAGGTGACCTCTGGAATAAGGTTAAGGGAGTATGGATGGTGCACTGACAGCATCTGCAAAAAGGCATCAGATAATTCCACAACTATACCCTGTCTAGATCCTGAAATATCAATGATGTTTTGTTCCTAGAGAGTCAATGACACACCTTAGCAATGCCCAAGAAGATTATGAAACCGGACATTAAAAAAATTAAGAATGTAACACATGTTATTGCCCCTAATAAAATGCCTATATTAGTTTCCTATAGCTGCTATAATAAATCAATACAAATTTAGTGACAAAACAATGCATATTTATCAGCTTACAGTTCTGGAGGTGGAAGTCTAAAATGGCTGGCAGAGCTATGTTCCTTCTGGAAGCTCTAGGGGAGAATGCATTCCCCTGCCTCTTTTAAGACTCACATTCCTTGGCTTGTGGTTCCACATGATTCTAACTTACACTTCCATCATCAAGTCTTCCTCTCTGATTCTAACTTTCCTACCTTCCTCTCATAAAGATTGGGTGCTAACCTGAATAATCCAAGCCAATATCTCCATTTTAGAAACCTTAACTAAATCACATGTGCAAAGTCCCTTCTGCCATGTAAGGTAACATATTCACAGGTTTCAAGGATTAGGATATGGCTATCTTTGGGGGGCCATTCTGTCCACCACAATGTCCTTGATTCTGGGGCACATTTAATTATAAGATCCACATCAAATGAGTAGCAGCTTTTATGGGTGATAATCACTACCTAATTAAATGTATATATTTAATGTGTATCCTGATTTAAGAAATGTTAAAATGTGGGGGAAAAATTGCACATCTTGGAGTAGTGTATCCGTGATAATGCAACAAGCATAGCAGAGCTCTGTCTCCATAGAGACTCAGGTTCTATATGCAGAGCCTAAGGTGAGAAATGAAGACATTAGTCCAATAAATATATTTTGAATCTCCACCTGATACTAGACCCTGAGGGTGTAGCAGTAAGAGACACAATCCCTGCCCTCATGGAACTTTTGCCTCCTGATGAGAGTGGCAGACGTTGAGCAGTGAACCAGGGATGATTAGTGACATGAGGAAGAAGAGAGCAGATGAGGAGACCAACTGAGGATATCACAGGGCAGGAAAGGGACAACCTAGTACAGCTGAGCAGGTCAGGGAAAGTATGAAATAAGGTCATGTTTACACAGAGATTTCTGTGAAGCTTAGAGAACAGGATTTTAGTCAAAGGACAGCCCAACTACAAGGACTGTGGGGCAGAAAGAAGCTTGATTACAGTCATTAGTTCTACAGGAAAGACGTTTCCCAACTACCCTATCCCCATTCTCAAACATAACACCGCTCAGATGGCATTAACTATAAAACTTTACAGAAAATTCTCTTCTCCCCCTTGGGTACATGATGTGGTAGCACAAGAAAGGGAACAAAGTTAGAGAGGAGAAAAGTATTTGCTATAAAACTACCATTTTGTTCCTAATTTAAACTTGTATCATTTAGCCTACAATTAGGTCCAAAAGAAACATAATGCTTTCATCTTCCTACTTTCTATTTTCTTAACAAATGGTTTAGTTATTTTAAAAGTTCAGATGGGCGCTTCTTCTTCTTCTTCTTCTTCTTCTTCTTCTTCTTCTTTTTTTTTCTCTTTTCAAATGTGCAGCGGTAAAGCCCCAATACTTCTACCATCTCCAGCCTAATACACTCTACTCTTACCCTTTGGAAGCCTTGCCCCTTGATCAGAAAGCCAAAGCTCAGATAAGCCTGTGAACCTGTCCTAGGGAAAACAAGATACAGGCCTGTCCCCAGACCAGAGATGAGTCAACCAAATTCTGTCCCTACTGTGGGTCAAGGGGCATGACCAATGTTTGCATGATCAAAACCCCACCAAAGAGAATAAGTATAAGTCTTAGCCCTTCTCAAGAGAAAGGGAAAAGCCATCTGGAAAATCCCCACCATCATTATGACAGCTACAAATTGCCAATTATTAATGGCTCTCAATCTAACAGCCAGACTCTGCAACAGAGATTTGATTTGTCAGCAACATGCTGGCGAGGACCAGTTCCCAAACAAAAGGGCAAACACACAGGCACAAAGAATCACACACACACACACACACACACACACACACACACACACACACGGCAGTTCAGAGGTTCAGAATCTTATGGCTTTAAAGGAAAATCTGGAGGAGACTCATTAGTGATGGAAGGAGAGGCTTCAAGCTGTGGCTCATGACTAAATCATATAACAGAACACCTTCTTATTAACCTTGAATTATACATCTCAACTATGTTTCCTGACATTAAATTTATAATCAACGTAGACACAATTAATATAAACAACTATTCAGAGTTATGTAGAAAATAGATTTTTTTTTGTCCTTTGAGTTTCTCATGACAGTATTTTAAAAATTGCTCATTTGCCCGCCTATGAATCTGAAGGTTATTTTACAAATCATTAGAATGACAAAAATATAACATGCTGGCAATTCAATTATCAAGAGTGTTTAACTTAAATCTTTAGATTCCCCAAGCAAATTGATTCCATTACTGTTATGACAGTCATTGTAAAGTCATATTATTCCACATATAAAGTATGTTGACCCAAACACTACAGGAAACAATGAGGGCCTGGAAATTTATAACTGTATTTGACCTGAATGTGAAACTGTAATCAAGAAACCAGAAAATTTTCAATAACAGCCTGGACTACGCGGAATACCTTCCATACCATATATCATCGGTTTGTTGGACACCCTTACAGGTTAAATGATGCAAGCAATTTAGTGCAGGCTGGTGTGATGACCACAGAAATGAAATGTGAACTGGTACCTACAGGGAGATGTTTAGCCTGATCCATGAAGATTTAACCATAAGTCACTCATTAGTGTTAATGGAGCATGGCTCTCAAATTCCAGATGACACCTTGGGATTTTAGTGCCCATAGAAAAGGTAGATCAAGGCAGCTGCTCAGCTGTGATCTGAGAAAATTGAAGGTTGATAAAGTGTTTTCACCTGTAAGAGTTGGAGAGAACTAAAGGCTCAATTTCTACTTTTACTGAACTGTCAACACAGAGTATTTTATAGAGACATTCATTTGGCATTCATCATCAAAAACTACCTTCTACTATGGCTATTCTGTCCCTTTTATATGTAACTAACCTACCACACAGCTATGGAAGGAAGCAATTCTTAAACCTTTGGCACTCTCAAAATTTAGCTTAGTTTTTGGCCTTAATAAATCTTCAGTAAATAATTATTAATGACATGAAAAAGCAAAAGGAGAAAGCAAAGATTATAAACTACCTTCAATTGTAATCTGAAATAGGGAGAATAATTACAGGTTTAAAAAAAAAAAAAAAGAGGCCCCAAGTAAAGGAACCACTTTCAACTATTTTGCTCTTGTGATTTCGGGTAAGAATGCCCAAAACTCCTAATTAAACCCAGGTCTAAGTTTTGAAGTTTCCATCTTGTAATTCAAAATAAGCTGTTCCTCAGCTTTGTTTTTTTTAATTATATTTTATTGATTATGCTATTACAGTTGTCCCCACTTTTCCCCCTTTTGCCCGCCTCTACCCCAACCCGCAAATCCCTCGGGCAATCCCCACACCATTGTCCATGTCCATGGGCCATGTATGTATGTTCTGTGGCTACTCCTTTCACCTTCTTTCATTCAGTCCCCTGTTCCTCAGCTTTGATAGAGTGTTTCTTGGCCTTTTGGTTGCTCATTCAACTGAGGTTAGTGTAATACATCTAACTCGAATGGTGTTTACCCTACACTTGCTCCGCTAACAGCAAGGCATAACAACTGGATTTCTACTTGTGTTCTCTTGGATGTCATCCTCATGAAATAAGATAAAGCAAAAGAAATGATGTCTGCAGGCACCCATTACTAATGAGGGGTGAAGTTAATCGGTGTGTGGGCAACAGTCCTTATTCCTTGCTTGCAAAACCACTCAGTGTCATGAACAAAATTCTCACCCTGGGTAGTGCTTTGTAATACTTCATGTATTACAAAAGTTCTTAACTTCCTGTCAGAGTTGACAATTATTCTTGAGAAAGGTTGATTTTCCTAAAGTAGGCAATCCGGGATAATAATAACTTGTGTGAGGATTTCCCACCAATAGGCAGCCTTCTCATGTTCCAAAAGTAGCTACATGTGCCAAACATGATGGCAAACATTTTATACACATTACTTGCCCAAAGCAACTTTGAAAGGTAGAAATTACCTCCACATTGCACAAATTAGGAAATTCAGAGAGGTTAAGTAATTTTCAGAGCTCACACAGCTATCCCGTGACAGGGTTAGGAACTGAACCCAGCTCTTAGCTTCTAAAATCTATATCCTTATTATGTATAAAACTCATGGCCTGAAAGTTCATCCCACACTCAGGAAGCCAGGCCTCAACTCTTTCTCCCATTTCATTTGGAACCACTTATCAAGTTTCTCCAATTCTTGGAGTAGATAATGAGGTTAAAAATTATGTTAACAGGTAGAAATCTGATTTCTCTCAAACCTCTACCCCTACCCCAACACACGCACACACGCACACACACACATTTCATAAAGGCACTATTTATTATCACTATTCTGTTTTTATTATTGACATTGCACTCAATCACAGGGCAGCACTATGTTTTCAAAATTGGACTAAATTAAAAAGGTGAAACTGAATTCTCCATTGGATCAAATGAACTCAGAAAAAACCTGATGAGTTAGTGTTCTAATGAAGTAAGTGAAATACCAATCTATAAAATAAAATAAACCAAAGGATGCCTCCATTTTAAAAGTGAATGGATTGTTTGAAAGGAAGTTGAAACCTGCCTTTGAAAGGAAAGTTCTTTCTATGGCAGAAATCTCAATCCATGAGAGCATTTAACACTTGTTATTACTCTAGTTTTCTAAGTATCTTCTTTGCTGCTAAATTTGAGATGTAGAAATGTAGAAAAATGTAAATAGATATAAACCTCTTGATCTCACTATCCAGAGACAACCTCTATTAGCATTTTGCATAATTTCCTTCTTCCTATTTCGATACAGTTTTTATTTAGCCGATTTCATATCACAATTTAGCTTTTAATTCCTGAGGAGATTTGCGGAAGCATATGGGGACTCAGTTTTAACCTTGGCATAGTAAAACAATAAACATTGGTCAGAATTTCTTATGAAAGCTTGACTTTCAGAATACATATTCATTTAAATTCATTGATTTAAATGAGTTGAACCAAAGGAACCTAAATTTTAAAATATTACTGCTGTAGAATTTCTTCAGGTTCCCAAAACAGCATAACTTCATAAATTTCTCTAATGACAGGAAAACTCCAGTGAGGATTACAGAATTCTGCAAAATCAAGAGTAAGCAAAAGAGAAATTAAAAATTTTGAGGAAAGGGACATTAAACAGACTTTGTTCACTTGTTTTAATTAGTATAGCTGAATCTTAATTATCACAATTCTTCACCAGACACTAGTAAATGTGCTGAAACCATCCTATGAAATTAACAAAGCTTTAACACCACAAGGCCTTGTTTAATTTTATCCTAGTCTGCATTTGTAAAATAAAAAGTGATTTAAGCAAGGAGATAGGACATTAGAAGCAGGCAAAAAGAACAGAAGATTTGCATCACTTACGGTAAGTCATTTATTTGACTGTAATCCCCGTGAAGGCAAAGATGTTGCTGCATCATTCATTGCTAGAGACATGGTATCTAGCATAGTTAATGAGTGAATGAATGTAAAAATGAATGAATGGTTGCATCTCTTGTCTCCTCAAAATGGCTATAAAATTCTCATACACAAAACAACAGCAGAAGGTTGAATAATTAACAATCAGTGAAGAGATACTCCTTAGCAAACACATTTTTCTGGGGAGCAACAGCTTTCACCAGGCCCCAATACTACAGACAGAACAATTCAGATTCTAAACACACTGTACAACCTTGCTAAACCTGTGTGATACCAGGAGCCACAGACTTCTGCTGCCCTTCCCCTACTGTAGGTAAAAGCCAAAAAAAAAAAAAAAAAAAAGCAGCAGAATTGTCCACTGACTGTCAGATAAATGTCTTGTTATTCTCCATGGTAATGTATTTATGAGGTTAATACCTGAGACATAAATGCAATTGGGGTCAAGGCTTGTACTCCCTAATCTACCCAGGTATTTTCATTTGTCTTTTCTTATGTACGTTTGAGTAGATTTCTCTCTGTCATGAAGATTATTTTATCTAAAAATATGAAAGTTTGAGGAATGAGATGAAAGCTGCCTTACCTGGGACGGTCTCCCAATTCCTTCTGACTCCTGATTCATTTCAATTCAGCCTTCATTGACCATCATCAAACTAGATCCCAGATTATGCTACTGGCCTGGCACCCTGATTTTGTCATCATTTGATTTGTAATATATTCACGTAATTCAACCTATCACTTGGGTTTGTTCTGACAGGTATATTAAACTCAGAGCCCATCCTCCTCTGATCTCTAACATTCCCTAACCTGCCTTTCTGCAGGTTTCCCCTTCCTGTGCATTTACCTACAAGCCTCTGCCTCCCACACCACCTTTCATTCAGAGCTGCAGCCACAATCATTAGATCCTGCACAGAAGTAAATTTACATTCTTGAAAATAAAAGTCTTTGAATTATTACAAAAGCAACACACACACACATTTTAAAATTTATATGGTACAGAAAACCACAAAATAGGATGTAAAGCTTCCTTATGATCAGGAACCCATGGAACAATCGAGCACCATCTCCTTGTGCATATTCTTCTGAGTTTCTTCATAATTCAACACCTCAGTTTTGGCAGAAGAATTTTGTTTCATCTGTGTTATCCATCAATTTGGATTGAGAGTCACAAGAAAAAGAGACCTTAGTGTTATGAGCACATAATGTAGTCAAGAATAGCTTTTGGCACTAATTATAGAGTAAATCAATTGCAAAAAACAAAATATCAGGGATGCGTTGCAATTCCACACCTATTTGTTTCCTGGGTTGAATGCTTTTACTTCAATAACACTTTCACTTACCATGTTTATGGGTGACAAATAAAGAATATGAAAAGAGATATAATAATGTTTTGGTATAATGGTTAAAATCAAGTTGTGCTTTGCTCCAGTCAATTTTTTCAACCTCCTGGGCTTTCTTCCTAACAAAACATATTTCATTCTTCCTATAACCTACTTGAATTACAGGCCTTGGTTTTTGCAAGTCAAGTACTATAAGGGTTTTTAAACCTTACTGACTATAACTATATGTCTGAAGTCAGATTAGTTTGTAAGCACAAAAAGCAAATTTAAGAGACTATTTCTATCTAAGTGCTTGCATTTCACAAGCAAGATTGAATTTTACATCTATGTCCAAAGACCCATAAGTCTTACAGAAAACAGATATAACCACTAATTTCATTTCACCTCTGTATATGCACCTCTAACCAGACTGAAAACCTTGTTAGATTAATAATTAACTCTAAAAACACAAGGGGAGACAGAAGTATTTTTAGGAACCAAAGAACAACGTTCAGCCCTTGGTGCATGTATCTACATGTCTAGGGATGTGCGCAGGGACAAGCTATATACTTTTATATGTAATATATGTAACATTCCTGTTCGGAATCTTCTTCTCCATGCTCCTCCAATACGCCTTTAAGGACTGCAGCGAGGGTGTCTTCATTCACACCAGATCCGATGGCAAGCTCTACAACCTGGCCCGTCTAGGAGCCAAGACCAAAGTCAAAGAGGTGCTCATCCGTGAGATGCTCTTCGCCGACGACGCAGCCTTGACATCACACTCCAAAGAGGGACTCCAGCAGCTAGTCACTTGCCTTTCCCACGCATGCAAGGAGTTCGGACTAGCCATCAGCCTGACGAAGACGAACGTTATGGCTCAAGGCATGGGGACTCCCCCATGCATCACCATCGACGGATACACCCTGGAGGTTGTCAACGACTTCACTTACCTCGGGTCCACCATCTCGAGCTCTCTGTCAGTCGACTTGGAGGTCAACCGGAGAATCGCCAGGGCAGCCACAGTTATGGCCAAACTGAACTGGCGAGCGTGGAACAATTCCAGCCTCACTGAGAAAACCAGACTGCGCATCTACCAAGCCTGCGTACTCAGCACTCTCCTCTATGGCAGCGAGACGTGGACCACCTACGCAAGGCACGAAAGGAAACTCAACAACTTCCACATGAGGTGCCTGCGACGCGTCCTGCATGTCGCCTGGCAGGATAAGGTCCCCAACACCGAGGTGCTGAAGTGAGCCAACATGAGCAGTTTGCATGCAGTTCTTAGTGAAGAGACACCTCAGGTGGCTCGGCCATGTCAAAAGAATGGATGCAGGCCGTATTCCCAAAGACCTCCTCTACGGCGAGCTAGCAGAAGGCCAGAGGATGACAGGGCGCCCAAAACTGCGGTTCAAAGACATCTGCAAAAAGGACATGACACAATGCTCCATCAATCTCAACACATGGGAAGTTCAAGCAGACGACCGCCTAGCCTGGAGGCTCGAGGTCAGGCAAGGTACGTCACGCGCAGAGGCTGCGCGCAACGAGGAGGCGGTCTCCAGAAAAGATCGAGGCGGAAGCAGCGTCAACAGCAGCAACAACAGCCATCTGCCTTCACCTGTGACAAGTGCGGCAGGGATTGTCACTCCCGAGTCGGACTGCACAGCCATTCTCGGCGGTGCAGATAGACTCTCAAGAAGCTACGCCATCGTCTCTCGAGACGGACGGCTGCCGACGACGATATGTAACATTCAAGGAAAATATATACCTCCCCCTTCTAAAATCAGTATATATTAGAAGGTTTGGAGTCACTGTCCCCCCCTTCAGGAAATCACTGCAGGATGTAAAGTAAAAGCACAAAGCTGTACCATTTTGCCTTTTTCTTTTAGGAACTTAACTTGCATTATCCTTCTGCCATATGTTCAGGTAGCTTTCAATGGTACCTCATGCAGCTGTGTCATTGAATTCCCCAACCTTAATGAACAAACTAATTACAGTCTGAAATGAACTCTTGCAGACTAGCTATCTCCTGCCATAGATTAAGAAGAGAACTTTATTCCCACAACTACCTGCTAATTTGCACTAACCATAAAAAGTGCACCAGAGCATCCTTTCCTACTCCAGCTAGGCAACCAGAACACTGGAATTAATTCTTCACAGCTCAAGTTTGCGGTAGTATCAATACCTTTGCCACGGCCACAATGATTCTCAAGTACAAATGCAACTAGGAAGCTACTGATTTACTTGAGTTGGGTGGCAGTGTTGCTTGTTAGTGTCACTGCATTATATTTTACAGCTGAGCACTATTATTCATCTGGGTCTTGGATTTCTGTTTGTTTATAAAATATTTCCAAAGCAAGGTCAAAATAAAGGTTTGTCCATTTGAAGCATTTTAAAGTTGTAAGAGTCAATTTATCAAATACGAATATAGCTGAATTGATAACAAAAGTTATCAAGAAAACAAGCTAAGGAGAGAGAGAGAGACACTAAATGTAAATCAGCCTTTATTATTTGAATTCAACGTCTATCTTCTGCCCTAAGGCCCAGATAGGGAGTCTGCTGGACCCATTCATTATAACACTGGGTCGGATTCCAACTACATGGTTCTCAAGTGAACATAACCTTGTGGTGGCTCTGTTGCCAAGTTAACGCTTCCTCACCAGAAGCAAGCCACAAAATTTTGAGAGACTAACTGCAGAGTGCACCGGGCTCTTGGCTTCATTCTCCCTCAACATGCCACAAAATTTCCCATTACCGTTGTAAAACTCCAGAGTGAAAGCTGGGACAACCTGTTATAAAAGTGAAAGTTAGGAGAGTTAAATTCTAGCCCCACTTTTATGCATACTAGCTCTGGAACCCAGTGCTTGTACTTTTTTTCCTACCGGGTGGCGTGGAATGGAGCTCCATTGAGAACATGCACAGGCATGGACTTTGCACGCGGCTGAGGCCAACATGCATTTAAGACTCCAGGGGGATTGTTTTTATTCGACCTTCTCTGCCTATGGCAGACCTTCTGCTGCTTATTCTGTTCATAATGCTTTCAGATCCTCTTATCCAGAACATTCAAAAATTATCATTAGCATCATCAAAATGTGATGTTTAGAGCATATTTCAGATTTCCTTTCCAGAGCTAAAGCATTGTACATCCTACATTACACAGAAACCTGAGATTATAAGGTAATTTAGGAGACCATAAAGTCCTTCCAGCAAAGGAGATGAATTTTAAGCCATCTTGAACAAAAAAATGCCCCTCATATTTTTCCTTAAAAGAATTAAAGTTAGAAGGTAAGACTATATGAAGAATCCTAATAATGGTATAATAATGAAAAGTAGGATTACTATTATAACTCCGATTTACATAGGAGGGCAGAGTTTCACATATATTGCTTTCCTATTCAATGCCTACATTACATAACCACTTGCATATTCTCTTATCATGTGATGAGATAAATGGGTGTCTAGTTTTCACACAATACCTTTATTTTATTGATAAATCCATATCTTTCATTCCACACTTAGGCTCATGTAACTTGCTTTCCTTCCAGTAATTTAGAATGCCCTAAAATATACACTCCTGAACTACTTTCCATTTGCTTTTAATGTCTTCTCTAGTTTTATTTCATCTCTGACAAAATGACATTTACAAGCCAAGGTAGTATGATGAAGACTCAGATGGCGCTGGATTAAGCATTTGGTCAATTTACCCAGTACCATGTTAGGCCACATGCTCTTGCACACCCTAGCAACTCTCAAGGACCTCTGATCATGTCACTTCACTGTTTAAAAATCTTCAATGGCTCCCAATGGTCTAGGATAAGGTTTCTGAGTAGAGCGTTGAAGTCCATATCCCACTCTCCAATTCTCATCAACCACTGTTAGGCAGAGCACATGTACCTTATGTTTTAAAAAATGATACCATCATGCACTTGCACATATCTATGTCTTTTTCCACATTGTTTCCTTCTTACCCATTGTTTCTTTCCTAATGAACTCTTATTCATCCCTTAAGAACCAATTCAAATGCTCCCTGCCCTATTATTCTTTCTCCAAGCTTTCTGGGGAGAGTTAACAACTCAGAGCCCAACAAAGCTATTATTCTACTTACTGCAATATAATTAATTAGCCTTTCACATATCTGGGTTGTGCACTCTTTTACAGGCAGAACTATCTTTAATTAATCTTTGGCACAATGCTGAACATGGAGTAAACTAAAAGTACATATTTGCTAAGATATATTCTCACTCTAGAAAAAAGAACTGTCTTGACCAATAAAACCTTGAGAAGATATAGAAAAGAATTGACCCGAGGTGTACAAAATTAACATTTATCAGTTAAGCTTGGGTTTTAGACAGTATTAGCATAAAGGTTAAGAGCATGGGTTTCAGATAAACAGTGAATACTTTTTTAGTGTAAGTATGTCCTAAATATGGCAAAAAGAAGGCAACTATTGCATAGTGTAATGTGTGTGTGTGTGAATTGCCTCCTGAAACTTGGCAATTCTCTCTAAAATCAAACCTCTCTTCTGTGGCTTCCTAGTGTGTGACCTCAGACAATTTAACTAACAATCTCTGTCCTTCAGTTCTCATTTTTAAAGTTGGGATAATAACAATCTACCCCATAAGATTGTTATGAAGATTAAATGAGTTTATACACACATAAAGCACTTAGAACACAGACTGTCATATAAAAGTTCTCAATATTAACTACTGCTACTACATAATGCCCATTACTATTATTATTAGAAATTTTATACTTATCTAAAGCTCATTGCATTAATATAGGCTTTATGCCCATCTTAATGCTTAATGTTATTGAATATTATGTATTTCTTCATTACTAATAAAAAAGATAGACCCACACTTACAGAACCATACAGGTAGCTCTTCTACTGCTAATCCGTTATACCACCAAAATGGTTCAAAAAAAATTTTTTTGTACGTTATTATGCGAGGGGACAGATGTATTAACCTGATTGTGGTAATCATTTCACAAAGTATATGTTTAAATCACCACATTGAACACCATAAAAAATCACCACCCTGTACAACCTAAATACATATAATTTTTGTCAGTCATTCCGCAATAAAGCTGAGAAAGATGAAGTTGGTTACAAATAAATATATTTTGAATGAATTAATGAGAACATGATACAACTCTAACTGAAGTAGTAAGAATATCCTAAAGATCTTCATTTAAACAGGTATGTTAGCTGAGCACAATGATTACCAATAACACAAGCCAAGCAGTTCTGACATGGTTGTGACACAATTTATTTTTTCAAGTCTCTAAAATAAGTCAGAACTAACCAGTGAGAAATTCAACCCTATGCAATATAGTTCAAAATTTTAGTGACAGAAAAAAAAGAGCAAATGATAGAAAGATTATACTCTAATGTCAGAGGATAGAAATCTCGTTTTCAATAATGAAGAATAAAATGAATTTTAAAAATCAATCATTTTTTACCCACATATAAATTTATCAGCGCCTTTACAGCAACACATTAGGTCATTATGCTGGACTTCAAACATACCCTGATGGTGATAACTAGAAATAATGTCACAGGATCAGTAACCAAGTGTGATATTGTACAGATCGTTAGAGCATGTGTTTATTTCTACACTGTCCCTATTGTTTTGTCATCGCTTACCCAATCTAAGTCCAGGTCCCCTGAAATAAATGTACAGTCAAGTGAAGAAAGAAATATGTCAGGTATGAAATAGCTCCACAATCTCAAATGAATATGCTCTAGTGGGAAATACTATCTCATGCATTACTATTAAGAATATGTACATACACACACACACACACACACACACACACACACACACAGGCACGTCTCAAAGCAATAAAGGGCCCACAGAGAAGGAAGGTAAAATAGGCTTGCTGAGCAATCATTACCGAACAGGGGGGAAGCCTGAAATCAACAAAGGACCAGTCATGGGAAATTTATAAGTTAATATCAGTCACACCTGCAAATTACTACAGTGAGACCCTTGACCAAATCCAGAACACCATTTAAAGGGATTTGGTGAGATATTTATACATCCCTTGGAGTCACTAATATGCACTGAATCTAAATTTTTCAGTGGTCCTAATTAAGTGCAGTGGAAGTAATACCTATCAAAGAGCAGATAAAACAAACTGAACTGTACCATTCTTGGGAACCTATAATGCACTTATTCACATAGCTTATGATTCAGTATGTAAATTTATTGTTTGTATCTAATGGGCAATCAAACTTTTTTCTCATTGCTTAAAAATAACTCTTGAGGGCCTTAAAAAACCCCAAACACAAAACATTCCACTCGTACCTTCCAGGAGTTTAGCAAAATATGTATTTCAAGCTGTTAGCCAAAATAACCCCATGTGAGTGACAATTTATACACAGGTCACATCCTTTCATCTCCCTTGTTTTCATGGTAAAGGTCAAAGCCATCAAGCCAACGTGCTTAGCCAGAATCAGGGAGAATGATCATTTCACAACCATGAAGTGGAACTCACACAGCAAATGAGGCTAATCATTCAGCAGTGATAAGGAAAAGAGATTATGAGATCATAATTTTCTCACCAATTGAGAATCACTGTGCATAATTAATAGGAAAAAAAATTCAGACTACTTACCAAGAAAATAAGAGTACTAAATAAAATAATCTCTCATCTGGGAAGTGACTTTCCATTTCAAGCAAAACAAAAAGCTATCAGATACACACAAGGTAAGATAGCAAGAAAGCAAACCATCCTGAAAACAATTCTGGTGCTTTAGTCTCAAAATGCGATTTATGACACAGAATGCCCTGAATGGCCTTGCAAATGCCACTAACCTGGCTTCAGTAGCATTCTTTCTGCTGGCAAGTGGGAACTGATTCTGTCTGCATTTATTTGGCTATAAATACAGATGATCTCTTCCTAAACATGTTATACAAAGCGTTGTAAAGACTAGTGAGGTTAACTAATGGGAGCTCACTGGTGTGTATCTGCCTGTTAAAACCTTATAAAAATCCTGCCTAACTTTTTCCAGATGAGCATCTCCCAACAAAAAAGATTCTCTAGTTATGTAGGAAGAAAAGATTCTTTCTTAGTCTTTATGCATCCAGTAGAGCCTAGACAGAATTCATTTTTCCATGAAAGAAATATAAAATAGATCTTTGGAAGATACTATTGAATCCCCAAATAGTTTTTTTTTTTTTTTCCCCCCTAAGGATGATGGATTTTGTTAAAGAAAAGACTGAATGACACTTTTTCTCAGCCAAGGACCTTGGTTGGCATTGTCCCGGGGAGTGAGTTGGGGAAAAGGGGTTCAAGAGAGTTGATATTTTCTGAAGAAAAGAGTGAGAAGAATTTGGAGTTCCATGCAAGCCTGGAGAGATGGTTGAGACAAAGGAGAGAGGGGAGCCAGCAAGATGGAGAAAGACCAGGATATGATATGCAGTGGCTTGTCCAGTGAGACACATCTCTGTCGTGGTTTGTTCAAAAACACCTTTGAGGATGGGGATGTTTAAGACATGATTGTCAGTACTATTCCATGATGTGTGATGTGGCCATGTGACTCCTGCCCTTTGATCCCATGATCATCTGTAAAGATGCTGACTAATAAAATAACTCTTTGCTGCTGGAGGGGTCAAAAAAGGGCTTGCCATACTGAACAAAGATAAAGGACCATCACAAGATGCAGAGCAGGACAAGGGGGTCCTCAAGGAGTAACCCCAAGAAGACAAGTTCCCTAACATTTGTAGAAATCTTGGAAAGAGCATTGACATTCCAGGGGCTGTAGAAAGGGTTTGAGCCATATTATTCAAATCTCAAGGGGCAGAGTAACCAGCTGACATCGGGTACAGATATTTGAATTATACTTGCAGCTTCTCCTTCTAGCTGAATATCCATCCTGTGCTTCAATTCTGGCGGGAATTCTCTCCTCGTGTAATCCCCAGCTCCATACCTTAAAACAGCAATTTTCAACCAGTCTGCTGCAAGAATTTTTAAAACATGCAATACTTGACTATTTAATCACGTTCACTGACCTCTTTTCCTTCAGACTGTCAAATTTTCTTTAAAAATGACAACAACCAACACAACAACAGCCGTCCAATGTGAATGAATCAAAATTATACCTATTTTTTCCAGATCAGCAAAAAAACATATCTTTTTGGTGTGCCGCAGAATTTTAGTAATTACCTTAGTTTATGTGTGCCATAAGATGAAAAAGGTTGAAAATTGCTGCCTTAGAACTTAACCTGAATACTCTGAGCCATAATCTATTTACCAGTTAATTGTTGGTTCTTTCAAAATGTGATTGTCATCCAGACACTGATTTTATACACAGGCTAGACTCATGTCCTTGCACACAATTCCAAAGGCACACTTTGAAGTCAATTGGTTAGAACCAGGAGTACGTTTCTCCTATTGAAGTAATGTTATAAATCAAATATTATCAAACTTTAATGCACAACTGAATAGCATAGGAGGCTTTTTAAAAATAGATCCTTGAACTCTACCACTGGAGATGCACATTCTGAGGTGGAATCCAACAAGCAGCATTTTGATTACACACCAGATGATTCTGATGCAACCGCACTTTGGAAAATACTGTTATTAGTAGTGATAAGATTTTCTTGGCACCCTCACAAAAGCTAATTTAACCCATAATATAATGGAAATGAGAGTAATGTAACTTTCAACTTTGAGTACCCCCTTCCCCTACTCTCAGATCCTTAGGCTAACAGCTCAACAGCTCTGCATATGAAGAGAGCTGGTGTGAGGTCTGGTGAACCCAGGAGGTGGCCCCACTCATAGAGGCCAAGTAAGTGGAGCTAGACAGCAGCAACTGTCATATAGAAGGGTTGCCATAATTCCCAATTCCCCACCCCCCCGAACTTTCACCCCATACAGAATTCTAATTAAGATCCTAGTGGTTTAAAATTTTTTAGATGGCTCCCTAACTTACTTCATTTATAGCCAAGTAATAAAATTGGAGAAAAAAAAATCTAGCTCCATTAATTTCTGTATGATAATAACATTTTCAGAAGAGCATAGCTTATTTGGGGATTTCTTCCCATGGAAATTAATTGAAAGTAATATTTGATTACACAATCCAAGACCCAAAACAAAGACTGAATTAAATATTATTTTCTTTATGAACAGGAAAATATACCAAAGGGCTTAAGAGCCTGACTCTAACACTGTGTCAGAAGTGATAAAGAAAAAGAAAAAAAAAAAAAAAGGACAAGAAATATTCTAAGTAGGTGAAATTTCAGAGATCCTTTGCATGATGGCCTTCCAGAATCTCAGTCTAGCAAAGGTTGCTAAAAGACCCTAGACCTGAACAGGCAATTTTTAACTTTAAAAAAATCCACCACACTTATAGCAGAGTAACTTCTAGACCTTAATGACACAACATGATAATTTTATTGACTGACCTTTCAAAGAGAGGAGATCTAATTAGACATTCTGATGTGCAGGTTCTGAATTATGATGAGCAAGCAGGGGTCTCTAATCCCCCCAATGATGCAGCTGAACATTTGGGAGTAATATTGCTAATTAAAATGCAGCATTCCAACCTGAAAGCAGAGCTCCCTGCTCTAGTCCATAACGGTCAAGCCTGCTGTTTCTGCTACCTCTCCCCAACACACTATCTACTATTTTCTACCACAGAGAGTCCCCCTTATTACAATTTTCAATGTATTTCTATAACAGATGCAATGTGTTTACTTGGGTGCCTGGAGACTGAATCTCTTCAGGTGGGTAATCATCTGAATGATGAAAGTCAAGAAATCACTGTAATTCCCACCTTACCTCCTGCACAAAATAAATTCCATGTGGCTTCAAGATTTAAACCTAAAAAATAAATCCACAAAATACTAGGAGAACAAATGAGCATCGTTGCCACAGGGTTTATAATAGTAAAAACCTAGCGAAACATTTAAAAACCTGACTATCCATCAATAAGGCAACATGGAAACATAAATTATGGTTTATTCATGCAGTCGCATAATATGTGGCTACTAAAACAGCTTTCTAAAAGGAGGAGGTGGAATTCTATACTCTGACCTAGAAAGATGTCTATGACATTGATAAGTGGAAAAGGAAATTATAGTAATTTAGCATGAATTAAACAAGCAAACAAAAAAACAAAGTGTGTGTGTAAGTGCATAAAAGAAATCCTGGGGAGGAAAAATACGCAAACCATTGACCTTTGTTCTATCTAGGGGCAAGAATATGGGACATGATCTCTTCATACAGCATAGTTTGAATTTTTGCTACAGCAAAAATGTGCAATGGAGTCACAGCATTAAAAACATTTAGTGAAACATTTAATGAACATCTGAAACCAATATAATGCTATATACAAATTATACCTCGTTTTAAAAGTATAAATGAGATATTTAAATTGTTCAGTTACACCCTGCCCAGAGTGGCAATCCAAACTGATATGGAGACTCAAGATGCTTGTCCATCATCATCATGGACTTTTCCTTCCACAACCACCCAAGCAGGGTTCCTTTTCACACACATATTTCAACTTACATATTACTTTTTCAGGATGTTTTCTCCATTTCCTTTTTTCTTCCAGTTTTAGTCTATTTCTTCCATATATTTTAATTGGGGAAGTAGCCAAATATGGCTTTGACCTTGAAACATCTACACCATGAAATTTATAAAATCTTCTTTTTTTAATGAGATCTTATAAGAACCTCAGATATCTCTATCCCATTTGACTGGATCTGAAGTCCAAGACAAGAAGTTTTCTAAATCAATAATTGATCCAGTGTGCAAAGAAAAATGTAATGATCCATTTCTCTGGCTTTCTACCCCCAGAAAGTCATCTGTCTCCAGCGATGAGGTGAGGACATTAGACAGAAGGCCCAAACGGAGTGAAGAAATAATGGCAGTCTTCTCCTGACCTGTTGGCCTCACTAAACCTGAATAAAACATTTGAAAACCTACATTTTAAAACAGTGCTTGGGAAAGGTGATATGGAGTGGGGAAGGGTACTATTTTAGGTAGGTGGTCTGGGAAGACATCTCTGAAGAGATGTCCTTTGAGCACAAACCTAGAGGCAGGGGGGAAGAGAAGTGTCTCGGGAAAGGAGAACAATTTCCTTCCTGTGCAGGTAATTTTCTCATTTCTGAACCACCTTTCCTTCTTTTTGTCCCGTGATTCTGACAGCACCATTTTCTTCTGTTTCTTTCTTGCTTTTCTACCCCTGCTGTGCATGCTCCTCACTGCCTCCCTGGGGTTTCCAGAGAGCCTCCTCTCCTCCAGTTCTCAAAGTCTCTGGTGGTAGTGATAGTTTAAGTGCTGATTCTTTCTCAAGGAGAGTTCCAAGGACTTACTGGCCTTTCTACTGGCTATCTCACAGACAAGAACTCAACTGGACTTCCTACATACTAACCCACAGACACTTTGAATTTATCTTGATTATAAAAAAACTCATTATCTTCTCCCCAACCCTACACAACCCTAAAAATCTTTAGTACTTTCCACTTGGAGTATAGAAGTGTCACAGTTGGGTCTTTTCCCTCACATCTCTCCTGAAGCCAATTCATACTCCATGATGTTGCCACAGGAATCTGATCATGGCACTTCCCTGCTCAATAATTTCAATGGTTTCCCACTATCTACAGTATAAAGTCAAAATGTGTAAGCCCCAACCTATATCATTTCAGCCACATTTCCGGTGATACCTGCCACAATCTCAAGCCTTTGCCCCACCAGGTTAACAACTATCCCCAAATCCCATTGTTATATTTGAATGTAATATTCTTTAACTCCAATGTAGCCACAGTCTCTGATAAACACTCCCTGGATGTTATCGGATATTCTCATTGCTATCCCCTTTTTGCACCCTATTAAAGGGTTTCGACTGTGTATATCGGTCTCTTCTTGTGGTCTCTGGAACTCTGAGGCAGAGAACCATGGTGACCATATCCAGCCCAGACACAGAGCAGGCCCTTAAAGTACCGAATCATGCTTCACAGAGCTTGTTTAGAGTCAGAGAAACCTAGTGGTTTCAGTAGCTGCAACTCCATTCGACAAAAGCTTCGTATATATTTCCCAAACGCCTCTTTCTATCTTAAAAGCATTTTCCTAGGTCATGTTTTAAATGCAATAACATATATAACTCACTTTAACTGGACATTTTGTACAATAAGCAAGTCCTACTATATACCAAAGCAAATTAAGAGTCATTTGGTAGAGTTTGCCCTCCCACTGAGCCTGCTAAAATTATTTGGCCCATCCTTCTCACGAAACTCTGCCAGTTTCAAAGCCTTTAAAATAATCAATTAGCTAATCCTTGCAAGCACCTCTCCGGGCTTAGCCAGGGCTCTCAAAACAGTGTATACTATAATATAAGGACAGAAACAAAAAATAAGCTATTCTGTAAAGCAGTTGGGACGAATATGAATGATGCTTAGCACTTCAGCAGTCAGCAGCCTACACTGAGTTAAGATGTCCGCAAAAGATTCTCCCTTCACCAGGACCCCCGACTTCTAGCACTCACCAGCTGAAGACATTCCACAGACCTGAGGTAAGATTACCAGAGCCGCCAGGAAATGAAGTGTCATTTAGATAAGCAGGAACTTGTGGAGCACTGGACGGGTGGCGGTCCGGCGTAACTTGAAACACAGAGATCAGCAGCACAAGGTGTAGAGGAACTAAAAATAACGGCTTTGTAATTGCCCAGGCCTTCCTAGTGAAGAGGTTATTTAAGGTAAATTGAAAAGAAATGAAAATTTCCAATATATGCATTCATGTGTATACAAACACACATATATCTATGTTTGAACTAATATACTAATTAACATTTTGAGTATTCATATATATTCTTGTAACTATTCTGTGAAATGGGTAATATTTTCCCCACTTTTAATTAGAGAAAATGAAGGCCCAGAGTGCTTAAATAATGAAGTGATGGGGATGTACTGAAACCTAGATCAATTCTGACACCAAATGGAAAATAATCATCATACCATACTACTTCCCGGTAATAGAAGCATTCATTGTATAATTTATCCATCATGGGCCCGAATAAGAAATGATGGCACATTCCATCTGAGTAACTTGAAGAAAGTTTAATAAAGGGGTGGGTAGGTGTAGGGAAACCTCAAGGGACAATGGGTTGGGATCAGCGGTTGCTGTTAATACCCATAAACCTAAAAGGGCAAGGGAGATGCTGAAATTTGGAAACAAAGAGGCTAAGTGGAGAGGGACATATCACAGAAACAGTAAGTTAGTCCAGAAATGCAGCCAAAGCACTGGGAAACACAAAGAGAGGGGAGAGTCCATAAATTCACAGACCTCATTCTCCTCCCTCCCTCTAACCCCTGCCAAAGCTCCCACTGGCCAAAACAACCAGGGCCAGAGGATGAGGCAGCCTGGTGAAGTACTCCAACCACCAGGGCACAGAACTAGGTGGGAAAACTGCAGAGTGAATCTGAGAAAGAAAACAGATTCATCAAACATGAATATAGGTGAGAATCCTAGTGTCATGAGGTTTTTTTTTTTTTTTTTCCAGTCAGCAAAAGGAAGTATAGGTGGAGAGAAACAAGATGGCGGAGGAGTAAGTGGAAGTTACACTAACTTCCTCCCAGAACTAGTCTGGATTTACAATGTAATTTTGGAGAAATCATCTGGAATAACCAACCGAACACCAGCTGGAGAGAAGTCTTATAACCACGGAGAGATAAAAAACGCCGCTACATCACAACGTGACCGGTAGGGAGTGCGGAGACATGGAAGGGCTGGCTGGGCTCACACGGGTGGCAGCTGAAGGGACTGAGAAACAGCTCAGCAGCCGGGGATTCCCCCTGAGAAGGGCAGGGTCTAAACCCCCAGCTGAGCTTCCCAGCCTACAGCAACAGAGTGGAAAGTAAAATAGTATCCAGCTGAGAAAAGCAAAAAGCCACAGGGTTTCTTGCTAACCAGAGAGAAACAGCTGGAGAAAAAGAGCTCTTAAGCGGATCACATACAAAAATATTTCGGCCCCCACTTACCCTGGGCTCAAGCGGAGGGAAGGCAGAGAGGACTGGAGATGCTTGGGGAGAGTTTGGTGTGGTGGCTTTGAGGGGAGAGCTGGGGAAGCGGCCGGCCGGGTCCCAATGCTAACTCATCCCCACACTGCAGGCAGACCATTCCCAGCCAAGTGGCGTCAGCCTGAGGGGAAGCAAAGGCCCTGCCTACAGGAATTAAGCTGCCACACCCACGGTCCTTAAGCCAGATAGCTAATCACAGATTGAATAGATTAACAACGAAAGAAGCCAAACAAAGGCAGTAGATCCCTGGAAGTCTCCAACAGGCTGCCTAGGCCCAGACTGGTACAGGATCTGACGCCACCAGGGACAGATCCAGAAAGTGCAGATCATTCTAAGAAGCACCAACAAACAATAGGAGTCACAAAAATGGGGAGACAGAGAAACAACATCCCATCGACAGGAAAGGTAGAGTCCCCAGAAAGAGTGCTAAATGAAATAGAGGGGAGCCAACTATCAGATATGGAATTGAAAGCATGTATTATGGAGAAGCTCAATGAGCTCAGCGGAAACTACAAAGAACTCCAGAAAAACTACAGTGAACTCCAGAAGAACTATAAGGATCTTACTGAGAATTATACCAGCATCAAAAAGGACATGGAAGCTATCAATAAGAGCCAGGAGGAAATGAAGAATACGATCTCTGAATTGAAGAACACAGTAGAAGGAATTAAAAACAGGCTAGAGGAAGCAGAAAATCGGATCAGCGAGCTGGAGGACAACGTAGACAAAAACTCATAGACAATGCAACAAAATGAAAAAAGGCTGAACAAGACTGAAGAGGCTCTAAGACAGCTGCAGGACAACATGAAACGTAATAATATCCGTATCATAGGAATTCCAGAAGGAGAAGAAGAAGAGCAAGGGATAGAAAACCTCTTTGAAAAACTAATGACAGAAAACTTCCCTAACATGAAGAGAGAAAGAATCATGCAAGTCCAGGAAGCACAGAGGGTCCCAATGAAGATGAACCCCAACAGGCCCACTTCAAGACACATCATAATTAAAATGGCAACATTCAAAGACAAAGAGAGAATCCTAAAAGCAGCAAGAGAGAAACAACTAATAACATACAAGGGAGCTCCAATAAGGCTATCATCAGATTTCTCAGCAGAAACACTACAAGCCAGAAGGGAATGGCAAAATATATTCCAAGTAATGAAAAACAAAGGCCTACAACCAAGAATATTCTACCCAGCAAGGCTCTCATTCAAAATGGAAGGTGAAATAAGGAGTTTCCAAGACAAAAGAAGGTTAAAAGAATACATCTCCACCAAACAGGTATTGCAAGAGATGCTAAAGGGTCTGCTTTAAGAAGATGAAGAAACAGAGAGAGACAGAGAGGAACATGAGTACAAAGGGGGAAAATGACAATGAATAAGTACTGAAAGAAAGAAGGAACTTCTACCATTTGCAACAACATGATTGGAACTAGAGAGAATTATGCTTAGCGAAATAAGCCAGGCAACAAAAGAAAATTACCTTATGTTATCACCTGTTACAGGAAACTAATGAACAACACAAACAAATGAGCAAAATTGAACCAGAGGTATGTAAACGAGGAATAAACTAACAGTAACAAAGGGGGAGATGGGAGGGAGAGAAGTGGTAAGAAGGGGAAGGGTCTAGTCAAAGAACATGTATAAATGACCCATGGACATGGACAACTCGGTGGGGACTGAATGTGGGGGAAGGGAGGGACAGGGTGCAGAGAAGCAAGAGGGGGAAAAAAGTGAGACAACTGTAATGGAAAAACAAACAAACAGAAAAACTTTTAGTGGGGGGAAAAATAAAAATATAAAGAATAGAAATGCAAGTTCAGTGAATATTAGAAGGACAAGATTTTTCCCTCACACTGTATATATTTTCTCCCTATCTAATCCCTCCAGAATTTGGCATTCTAAAGAAGTAAGTAATGACCTAAGTTTCTTTGCATAAAACTAATAAGGCCAGTTGTTAATAACGATTTTTTTGACTAAGACTTTGACTGGAATGTCATGCCTAAAGGAGACATGCTTGGGCTTTGGTTGTTACCAAAAAGCCCAGAGCAACTGGGACTGACTTTCAAAGGTAATAAAAGTCCACGAGATAAAAGGCCTGGTATCTTGGATGGATGAGCGGTCCATAGCAATCTTTCCAGGGAAGGAACAAAGGTTGTTTTCCTGAAAGATGGCTAGAAGGGACCTTAAGGCACAATGGAAAACCAGGAGGACCTGGAAGAGACAGGTGTTTACAGGCAAGGCTGAATGCCAGGTATGTGGCTCAGCTTCTGTGCCCTGAAGGGCAGACTGAAGGTCACCCTAAATGTTCCTTGCGTAAGTTCCAGCAAAGCAGAACTAAAGATCATAAGTGATCATTTGCTGCTCTTGTTGTGTTTATGCAAATGAACAAGATAAATTAAAAATGAACTTAATGCAGTCCCTTTAATGACAAGGAGGGTAATCTTAGGGAGAAATATCACGATTCAAGGAAGATCACAATGCCCAGTGGTAGACTATAAAGTAGTGCAGCTAACCGTTTTAAAGTTTCTTTTCATTTAAAATGTGTTTTCATTTGAAAGTTAAACTATGTCTGTGGCATTATCAAAGATGTTTAATTTACAGGCAAGAAGAATGTCAAATGCCTTGCAACTGGATGTCTTTCCAATAAGACAGTCCTACAGATCTATAAACTTGTGTGTGGGTTATGTTACATAAATTAACATGTGTTTTCTGTTTTCAAAGGGCATAAGCCTACGATCTCATTACCGGAGTGATTGTCTGTACGTATAGGCCTCACGTAATCCTGTTTGCATTGCTGCCTCCTGAGACTCAATGGTTTGGCTGAACTAAGTGGCTGGGTTGGTGAAGAACGGGGTGGTCTGTGGGCTTCACTTTAAAACTGGTTTCTCTTTTCTATCCTAATGGCTTGGACAGAAAGTGCCCAGAGGCCTGAGAGGGGGGAAACCTAAAATATTTCCCTCAGTCCAAACTAAGTATAATGGGCAAAAGGGTTTTGGACAGGTGAGATGTACCTGGCATACCTTCCTCCAAAGAAGCCCTTCTTTTCCCTAATGTGGGACATTGAAAAATTAATACCTGTCTTTTGTCATCTAGTGGTTACGGATTGAATGATGTCCTTTAACCCTGTTGCCCCCAGAATACAACAAGGATGCCAGCCTGTTAAACCAAGCATGCCGTTGTCCAGAGACAGCCAACCAACCTGGAGTCTGCACGATCCTTCCCCTTGTAGGAAGGCCACCCTCCCCTCCACATCCCCACTCTTATTAGGGATTTCTTGACCAAGGGTAGGTAGGATGACGACCATGTCCAGCTTGAAGCAGCTAGAGGAGCTCGAGACCTTCGTCCATTGTCCTTTATAAGATTGTAAAAGGTCTTAAGTCTGAGAGGGAGGGATTGTTATTTTTTATTGTTAAAATATTTAACTAATTAATTAATTATTTTAAAAAAAGAAGAAGAATATATGAAAGGGTGAGCCATGGGCATGGACTTGGGGAGGGGATTGTCGGGGAAGGGGGTTGCTGGGCGGAGGGGAGCAAAGGGGAAAAAAATTGGAACTATTGTAACAATATAATCAATAAAATATACTTAAAAAAAAAAAAGGAAGTTTAGAGAGTTATATTATCCCAAGGATGAGGATGGGACGTGGGAAGAGAGAAAGTTTGGCTTAAAGCATGATTTTTAAAGTCACACTTAAGACTACAGAAAAAATATATAATATACCCTTACATTTTTACTTTCTGATAAATCAAGAATTATCAAAGTATAACAGTAAGTTTGTTTTTTTCTGTGTTTGACCTGAAGGCTTGATGACTTCGAGGAAAAGCAAAAAGTTGAATTAAACTATCTGAGGGTGGAGGGAAACAGAATGAAAAAGCAGCCAATTTTTTTCAATCCTTCCTCATATTTTCTAGTGAATAGTAACCTCAGACAGTGTCCAAGCACGTGGTCTAAGTGGCTTCCTTTTGGAAATGAGCAAAACCATGAGAACAAGAGAAGAGAGAACAAAAAAACAAAACAAAAAAAAGGAATATAAACAAAGGAACAAATGAGCGTGTCCTTTTATTAGAACATCAGACAAGGGATCTGCACATTCCTTGAATTCAGTGAGCAGGTGCCAATATTGAATACATCTCTATATCTATAAATTCTTTTTATAAGTGTCACTATACTGAGTGTCTGTGTAATGAAGAATACCTCTGCCATTAACGAATAAATAGACATTGAAACAAATGCCTATTATAAAATAATATTTAAATTGAGATTAAATATAGACACTCCTCAATTTACAATGGGGTTACAACCCAATAAACCCACCATAAATTGAAAATATCTAAGTCAAAAATACATTTAATACACCTACCCTACCAAACATCATAGCCTAGAGTATCTTACGCATGACCATAACACTAACATGAACCTACAGTTGTACAAAATCATCTAACACAAAGCCCATTTTATGATGAAGTATTGAATAGCTCAGGTAATTTATTTTGTGTACTTCTTTTACATCATCATAGGGTCACAAAACGGTACGTTAAACCATCGTAAGCCAGGGACACCTGTACAGGCATCAGTGCCAGAGCATTATAACTGCTAAGACAACCCTTGATATTCAAAGGCAGAATCTTTGCTGTCTTGAAAAAAATTATGCAACCTGCTGAGAATGCAGAACTCAATATAAAAGCAAAGTGGGGAAGATATGCTATACTCTTCATGTTGTTTTGGTCAATCACTGCATAAAAACTGAAGGAAGGCAGTTGAATCCCATGGATTCCCCCTTTGATGTACTTCCTGGTGTAAGGGATGCTTCGCCTATGGCAGAGGTTTGGCACCATCACCATGTATATCCATTAGTCATTATAGGAAGAGAGCTGGCTGGATCATCAAATAGTGATGCTGGAGTTCTGATTCAACATCATAAGAGAAAAGACCCAAAATCAGCAAGCCCTTTAAAATGCAGACCTTGATCCATTGCTTTACTTCACAGGCTGCTGCAGGTTTAGCTTAAGGTGTAACTGCTGGGACAAGAAAGACCATCTCAAATTATCAGAACTATCAGGGAAGGATAAACGATTGTGGTCCAAATCTCTCACTTTACAGGTGAAAAGAAGCAGAGCCCCAAAGGACTTGAGATGGAAGGCATTCCACATCAAGGGCAAGCTGGTCATTTTTTTTCTCTTTTGGCAGAGGATTAATCTTTCAGGTCAAAACAATGCATTTAGCACAATGGCAATAGCAAATAAAATAATGTAAATGATCAGTCAAAAAAGTAACTGTACTTTTTCATACACTTAGGTATTAAAAAGAGAACAGTCATCATAAGTGAAACTGGAGCATGAGTTGAGCTAGAAGTGGGAAGAAGTATGTAGCCAAAGGCAAAATCTGAATGAACTGAAAAATAGAAATAAGAAGGAGAGCAGCTGAGTTTACGGGCTTGCATAAGTTCGTTGCAGTTAAGTATCTATAATGTATGTACTTCAAAATGTTCAATACAGACAATGGGACACAATGAAATGTTAGTTGGCTTAAGTTTCATTCAAGGGGCAATCAGTTGTCCTAATCAGGATCCCACATTCATAAAGTAAAAGCTCACATGCCACAGGGTCTACAGTTCCTTGTGCTACAGGTATTCATATCTCAGTGCTTTCTCTAATGAGTATAAAAAATTCACTGGTGAAATCAGCAGCACCTTAATCAACACCATGGATGAAGAAATAGGCTCTAGTATTTAAGATAGTGTAGGATGGTTAAAATATTCCTCAACCTTGCATGAATAGAATAAAAGAACAGATTGATGCCTGCATCTATGCTTAAGCATGAGGCTTCATACTTTAAAACTCCTGTGCCCCACTCCCTACTAGGTCAGTATAAATGTAGACAGAAATGGAAGGTACTGAGGAGAGAAACAGACAAACTGACATTCTAGGACAGATTATGTGATGCTTTGTTTCAAAAGCAGAAGTTCTTGAATCCATTTTTAATCTCTTGAATGCATTTCCTTCCAATACATATTATATAGAGTGACTACTGGTTACCCTAATGCCTGTATTGTACTTAAAAAAAAAAAAAAATTAAAGGAGACCACATGCAGGTCCACCCTTAGTCCCTACCCCACACAAAAATACACTGTCTGGCAACAAACACAAGATCTCCCAAATTATGCTATAACTTTCTTCTCTGTGTTTTACTGGATAATTTACCTTAAAGTAACCAAATCTGTTTTAGTTTCTAGTTTACATTTGGTAGCACAATGCAGCAATCTGCTGAAAAATACATACCCTGCAGTGCTTTTAGATTAAAATTTAAAAATATACCTCTTGAGATTTTTAATCATTTCCATCTAAATAATTCTCAGTCTTTGCAAAATCCCATTTGTAAGCATCTCCAACATATGGGGTTTCGTCTAACACTTTACCTCAAATACCTTCATGAATTATTTCAGTATTAAGTTGTATGTCCACTTTTCATGTGGTATATCCATTTTTCTTAAGATCCCCAGCTGATTGCTTTTTCAAACTCTATACTAAACAATGAGGAAGCCACATTACAAATCAATGAACAGTAACACTGGCAACCACTGGGGCTCCTGTTATATGAAATACTGAAGATGAAGTAGCCAATTGTACAAACCCAGCTGAGGCTTCTTTGCATAATCCTTTAATGAAATGAGACTGCTGAATTAGAAGAAGTTGGGCATCCCTGACCCAGATCCTTAAAGTAAGGGTAGTTGGCCTAGATGCCTGTCAAGATTGTACATTAGAGTATATTCTTAATCAGTGAGCAATCAAGACAAATATTTTAGTCTGCTTCATAAATCCATGCCGTGTGATTGCATCTGACACATCTAGGAGACAGTAATCTCTTACAGTTCACTTCCTCCTCTTTCTAAATGTAAACTGTATTGACTTAAACTGGGCTCTCCATTTTACCCTGTACTACAGAGATACGTAGAGGGTTCCGAAGAACCATTGAAGCAAGAATTCCTAACTGGTCATTGGAAAATGAACTACTATAACTGGGACCCCTTGCCCAACCAACACTAAGACGGCCAGGGTTGGTAGGATTCTCCCAAATAAAGCATAGGAAGAAATTAACATGGATCTCTTTTCAACAGAAAAAAAAGTGTCAGAATATATTTTAGTGTTGTTCATTTTGTGGTAGCAAAATAAAAAGAAAAAAAGGAAATCACCTCAATCACCTTCAATAAGGAAGTGATTGACTAAATTATTGCCCATTTATTCATGGACTATTACATAATTAGAGAAGCGATATAAATTAGAGGTTGAAAGCATAGTGTATAAAGCCAGGGTTTCTCACTCTACCACTTCCTAAACTGCATGACTCTTACAAACTATTCTATTTATCTGAACCTCAGTTTTCTCAAATTGCAAATGCTGGTAATAACAGTGCTTAACTCAGAGGATTGACAGGGGATGAAATGAAGTGTTTATAAGAGCGAATTGAACATAGTAAGCATCCAATAAAAGAAGTTTTTAATAATTAAAGAATTAATTGCCTAGTTAGAGCTAGTAACTGAATGGATGCCATTGGCAGAGTAATATGCCAATGGTAAGATAATACTAAAAAGTGAACCCATATACTATATTTCTCACAGCAGAAAAAGGCATGGAAGGATAAATATCATTGAAAGGAGAGAGGAAGAATAAAATTAACTTTTTCTTTACATACTTTCATGTTGTTTTACTTATTAAAATGAACATTAATTACCTACATGACTTGTTAAATCCAGCAAAGAAGAAATGTATGTTAATATCCAAGCATATATTTAGATACACAAAGTCAGGAGACATTTGGCCTTAGGACTAGATGTGGGAGAAAGTGTGGCAGGCCAGGCCTGATTT
Organism: Furipterus horrens; assembly: GCF_987537825.1. Lineage (NCBI taxonomy): Eukaryota > Metazoa > Chordata > Mammalia > Chiroptera > Furipteridae > Furipterus > Furipterus horrens. The sequence goes on along the minus strand of NW_028327172.1, from coordinate 156,080,421 downwards.
GGTGTCTCCTTATTAACTCTTTATCTGTATAGCTGGACTTCAAACCCTTAGAGGACACTGACTGTTGGTCATTGACTGTGTCAGTGCCCACAGTTGCTATATTAATGGACAACTCCATCCCAAAGGCCATTGATCTTGCATGTGTCAGTGAAGAAAGATTTGGTGATACTGCAGAAAGAACAACAAAGGTTTCTTTCTCATTCACATTACATCTCCAGATCAACCATAGCTCGACATCAGGTTGCACTGGGAATCCAAGCTGAAGGACCCCAGTGCATCTAAAACATTGTTGAGCTCATGACAGAAGGGAGAGAGAGAATGGAGAGCTATACATGAGCTTAATGCTTTGCCTGGAAATGACTCATCTCTTCTGCTCATATTATATTTGCCAGAGAAAATCAATCATGTGGGTGTGCGTGAGTTGAGCAGTGTGGGGATGTGTAATCTTCCATTAGGAAAGGCACCCGTGTGAGTGAAAGGTACTGCGGTCCCTGCTTGTGCTTCTCCATATTCTGTCACTCACACATCTCCCTTCTCTTCTTGAGAAAAGATTTACAATCCTTTATCTGAAATCCTTGAGGCTAGTTGCATTTCGGAATTAAAAATTTTTCAGATTTTATGCAACCATTATTAGATAATACACTAAATGGATCTGGGGAACATCTTGTATTACTATTTATATAGCAAAACACATAAATATCTACCCTAAATAAGGTAAATAAAGCCTAAACTTTGTTCATTTTAGATCTGGTATTTCCACCAATAAATTTGCACCTGACTTATGAAACAAATAAGATTTTCAGAACTTTCTGGAATTTAGAATTACAGGTAAGAGATTGTGGACATATATCATCAAGAATTAACTATAGAGTAAATCTGCTTAATGCCTCTTCTTCCAACATTAAAAAAAAAAAAGAGAGAGAGCAAAACTCATAATCAATGAAGCGTTTGAAAGGAAAATCAAATGTTTTGGAAATGCCATGAGGCTTCCATTCCACTTTCTATCGGGACAGTGTGATTTATGGCACTACTTAAACCCAACAGCTCAGGTCTAAAGAATCCAAAGAATGAAAACCAAATCCTTTGACCATGCTTCAAATTTCTCTTTATTGTCTTTACTATCAAAGATATTATTTATTTGAATAAACTCCAAGTAGGTTAAATATCAATATTTATTCAGGAATTTGGACCCAGTAAGCAACAGCATGCTAGGGAAATCATCCGGAATAAATATTAAAAGAAGAGACCCAAAACAAAACTCCTGAAAAGTCAATATCTCATACAAATTCGTCTTCAGACAATCCATGGCAAAGGAGATTATTAGTTAGCCTTCTCTTAGCTTCTGAAGAACATAGAGCAGTCACTGTTTCAGGAGGGGTGTATGGAAAAGAGCCTGATTTATGGTCAAAAGACCTAGGTTTGATTCTCAACCCTCTCGTTTACTTGCTGAGTGAGATTTGGCAACATTCTGAGCATCCATTTCTTATGTAGAAGACAAGATTAATGAACACTCTTGCCTATCCAACTACACCTCAGGGTTGCTGAGAAGCTCAGAGGAGGTAACGTTTGCAAACTGACAGATCTGCACCAGTGCTAGTCACCACTTGCTGCTGGCCCCGTAAAGCCGTCCTGAGGTCAGTCAGGTATTAGGATCTCTTTCCTGTCCATTGTTCTTCCTCATGAACTCACACCAGAGATCAGCTTAAGAGGTCACTGGGCTTTTCTCGTTTTGAGGTACATTCTGCTCTTTTAAAATCTGTGTAAAAACAAATGATATTCTTATCCAGAGTTTGGCTTTGTCTTAAGGGTATGCTTCTGTTTTTTTAGTTTCTTCTGTTGGGGAAAAATAAAATTTTCAAAGAGAATGGTCCATGCAAATTTCTCATGGAAACATCAGCCCCAAGAGTTCATTTGACAATATTCCAATGTTAGGGAACATAGAGCCAAGCAGTTAATTTAGTTAAGGCACTATAAGTCACACTTGAGTGGTGTTTCTTCTTATTTTATGAATAAGAATTGGAATGAGAATATGTATATATTGATTCCATTCTGGTTCATACCATTTATCAAGAATTCTCAGTGGAAAAAGTTGGCATGTATGATATTTGAATTTAAGGAGGGAAAAAGAAAAGTAGTTGATTGAGAATCAGAAACACTAATTACAGTGGCCTCTTCTAGATTTTAGGCCTCAGAACACTTCAGTTGAAGGCCCTGGTTTGAAGAAGTTTTTTGTACTTTTTCTCTGCACGGCCCATAACAGGAAGGAAATCCTGTTAGTCAGTATTTAGGAATAGCAAAGCAATTTTTACTTGTTAATCTTAAACTGAAAAGAATATAGGAAATATCTTGACAACAGCGGAAACTACAAAAATTATTAAGAACATAAGGAGAATTACAGCTTTCATGTTATCATTATTCAAATAATTTTCCTTCTGGGTTCCCGATCCTATAATGTATAGTTATACATTTTAAAATGTTAAAGTTTGTACGCAAATTCATTCAGCCTTTGGCCAGCATTTACTAGGTACCTGTTACAGGAAATACAGGAGTGAGCAAAGCAACATAGTGCCTGCCCACTACGCCCACAGAGCTTAAGTCCAGGTCTGGTTAAGTTCTAGATTCTGGTGGCAACAGAATCCAGAGAACCAGAAGGGGTCAGTATTAGAGGCCTGCTTTGCCAGGTGAGCCTCTAACAGGCAACTGGTGAGAGACACAAAGGCAGGCAGAGAAGGCTGCAAGAATCAGTCTTACAAGCAGTGCATTCCAGAGAGGTCGGCTAAGGCCAGGCGGCACTGGTAGGTGCCACAGCTCCTGACAGATAAGGTCCAGAATCTGGAAGTTCACCAATAAAAGCAAGAAGCCATGAACCAATGGGAAAGGATATCAGAGACCTTGAGTTAGAGGCCCTTTGCTCTCTCCCTTCTTTGGTCCTCCCTCCAGGCTAAGTGGGGGTAGCCTGCTGGAGCCCATAGAAGCATGTCATAAAACACAACAATCCTGACAATCACAAGATATGCGAGGAGGTTCTCACCTATATTGCTGCAGGGGCAGAGCTGCTGGGCTCTCTGTGAGGTCAAGATGAGAGCACACTGAAGTCCTTGGGGGCACTGTAAATGTTTCACCTTGCAGCCAGATGGGAAGACCCAGAGCCAGAACAAGTGACCACAATCTACTTGGTCTGGTAATAATGAATCTGGGTGTTACAACAGAAAAGTAACAGCTTTAAGAATTAGGAGTAAATGTTCTCATACTCTGATGTTAGAATAACCTGAAAAATTCTTGGAATAAATCCAGTATCATTTTCCAAGATGTCATGTGTGTATATCGCAGACAGTAATGCTTTTATTAAATACAATAGAGGGTGCATTTTCAATGGCATGCTTTGTTAGGTATTACATTGCTAGGGACAGAAACATCATAATAGTTATAGCGATGTTCTAGATTATCAGAAAAGGGAGTGGATCAGAGCAGGAAAATATGTTTATATACTTCTGGAATACCATCAAATGGATTGAAAGCCATAAAGAGGGATTGTGATACGACTTTCCGTTCCATGCACTAAGATACATTGGGCCGGCTGCCCATGCATCTGGCCCTACAGCTTTACTGTGCCTGCTTTGCTGATGGCAGAAGGGCTGGCTGGTTGAAGTCTCAGGAGCTGTACAGAGCAGCAGATGAATTAGGCTGTGGCTTGGATGCAATTCACAGCCTACAAAACAGACCACTTCCCTGTGTGGTTTTGTTCAAGGTCAGGGTTATTCTCTGGAAAAAATCTCCCATGCATGAGTCAGGCAGCCAAATACAATTGTGGTTAAGACCCTCTGGCCAGGGCCCTCCAGGGTCACGGGCACTGTTCAAGCCACTGTTTAGTCATCTCACGAGGGAAGGGTTTCCCGTGGCCACAAAGGAGCTCTTGCTCACCACTAGGTCAGACCTTAGAAGCTCACCAGCTTTGCCCTTTGTTTCTGACTCCAGTTCAACAATTTCTGACAACAAACCACACTGGCCATCCGACATGACTTAGAGTTTACATGATGTTTCCTCACTTCAGTCCAGGCTACTTGATACTAACCATCACTTTCATAATGCACGTCAGTAGGCTCTATGTGGGTGTGCCACAGAAAATGGGCACTGATGACTTTAAAACAAACTGCAGAACCCAGCACCTACTCTCTGGTATCCTGATCTTGTAGATCTGAGGGGTGGGGGCCAGCAATCTGGACCAAAGCAAGCACCTCAAGTTATTCTAATGCAGGTCAAAGGCCCATGCTGTGAGAAACAACAAGTAGAGAGGCTGAAATGATGCCCAGGCCTATGGGCTTATCTTAAACTAAACACAGAATACAATTCTTTTAAGCAAAGATACTGTAAATCCAACAGCACTGAAATTCCTCTGTGGTCTTACTCTAGCACTTGTCGGTTTCCCTGTGATATACACGCTCTGAAGTTTAGTATTTGTTTTCAGCTTCTCAAACTCTTCACAGGAAGTTATAACTAGCTTATGCAAATTATGGTCCACAAATGACCAAATAAACTTAATACCTTATGCATGATTGACAGGGGCAGGAGGAGATTAAGCATTGCACCTTTTCACCTAACATTACTTATTTTCCTACTTTATCTCATAACCCAGCATCCTGAACTTGTACTTTATTTTAGCAGCATTACTGTTAGCAAATTTATGCACCAAGGCAATATGCCTTCCACAATGCAAGTGCTTGATTTACAACTGATTTTAAAGCTGGTGATAACCAACTTAATGAATGAACCATTTTACTTGTCATCTCTTTAAGTTCCACCATCCTTTTAAGATGCCTTTTATTTTGTACGCTTACATATTTTTTCTCTACCTTTTCTCTCTACACCGCTAATGTTAAAAGGTTACTTGGAATGTAAAATGTAATATACCTACCAAAACTAAAGAAAAGAGACAAAGGAAGAAGAGACATAAAAAGGGGGAGGGAATGAAAGAGAAGAATGGAAAAAGAAGAGGAGGGTGAAGAAGAGGAGAACAATATCTTCTGATCAGTCTCTTTCATGGGAAATTTGCTACTCTCCTTGTGCGGTCCTGTAATGCTCAGTGACATCTTGTCCCATCTACCATCTCCCCCTTCCACTCCCACTCCTCCCATGACATGAAGTCCACACTTTCTCTCCTAACTCTAGTGATCTAGCCTGTGTGGGCCCAAGAGGCTCTCAGAGATTCAGCAAAAACTGAAGACATACCTGGTGTCTAGTACTCTGCCTCCTTAGAGAAGAGACCCCTGCAGGTGACCCACCTGTGTTCAGGATGCCCCAGCTAGTCACGCACTAATGCTCCACCCAGCAACATGTGGTCCACATAGTGGTTCAGCCTCTTTCCCAGCTGCACTGATTTGGCACTCAACAAACATTTAAAGCACTCATTAAATGAGGGTATTGTGTTTGATGCTGGGATGCAGAGTTCAGTAAAATTTGAAGTTTCCAGGAGAGTGGGAGGGGAAGACATAAAAACAGGGAAAATTCTGCCCTGCTGGAAGAAATTGAGGAAGATCTCCTAAAGAGAAGACACCAATACTGAGCCTTGAGTAGAAGTTAGCCAACTGAAGTAGTAGGAGCAAGATAGGGAAGAGGCCTGACCAAAGGCCTGGAGGTGTGGAATATTTAAATATTTGGTGTAGGGTTATATCCAGCTCAGCATCACTGGAATATGAAGTGTAAAGCCTGGAAAGGTGCTATGTGAAGCTGGAGAATGTGGGGGGCTTGAATATCTCACAGAGAGGCTTGAACCTATTTTAAGAGCAGTGGGGAACTGCCAAGTAGTTTCTTTTGTTTGTTTGTTTGTTGTTTGTTTTTAAGGAATAATATACCAGATTTGCATTTTAGGAAAACCCCACTCATGGTCATGTGCATCCTGCATCTGAGGTGGGGTGGGACAGGTGGCAGGGAAGCAACCTGAAAATTTTGAAAACATTTATTCACAAAGATATATGCACTCCTGTATTCGTTGCCATTTTATTCATAGTGGCCAAGACATGGGACCAACTGGAGTGTCTTTCTGTAGAGGATTGGATAAAGAAGATGTGCTACATGTATACAATGAAATACTACTCAGCCATAAGAAAGAATGAAATACTGCCATTTGAGACAACAAAGAAGGATCTTGAAAACATCATGATAAGCAAAATAAGTCAGACAGAAAAAATCAAGAACCATATGATTTCACTCATGTGTCGGATGTAAAATAGAAAGCAACAACCAGACAAGACAGAAAAACAAAAACTCATGACAGGAAATAGCATGCAGGCGACCATCACCAGGGAAAGGGGGTGGGGAGCGGTAGTAAACAGTAAAAGGGGTCAAATATATGGTGTCAGGAGACTTTGGGTGGTGAACACACAATGCAATATACAGATGATGTATCATAGACCTGTACACTTGAAGGCTACATAATCTTATTAACCAGTGTTACTTCAGTGGATTGAGCATCGGCCTGCGAGCTAAGTGTCGCTGGTTCGATCTTCTAGTCAGGGCACATCAGAGAAGGAAAACTCTGACTCCAAAAAACCTCCGCTGCCTTGCGGCATACCTCTTCAGGGGAAAGGCTAAGGGAGTAAACCCCGACAGAAAATCCGGAGCCGGAGTCCCTAAGGTGGTTTGACGTTGTAGTCAACACCGGCAACTCCTGCGGCGCACCTGAAGCCAAGCTGTATTGACTCGTCTTTCCCTTGGACCCTTCAGCTGCGAAGAGGGGGGGGGGGGGTCTGCTGCATGGGCAACAGCAGACCCTCCATATCACCCTGCCCAGGCTCTGTAGCTTCAGCTTCACTGGAGAGGACACTCCAGCATCATCGTAAGATGTCGATTCAACACGGGAGGAGACAGATACCATGTCACTCCCGAGTCGGACTGCACAGCCATTCTCGGCGGTGCAGATAGACTTAAGAAGCTACACCATCGTCTCTCGAGACGGACGGCTGCCGACGACGACGACTTCAATAAATTTAATAAAAACATTTAAAAATTGAAATAAAAATATTTTCTTTCAAAACAACAACAAAAAAGAATGATGCCAAATTTGCATTTTAGGAAGACCCCGCTGGTGGTAGTGTGAATCCTGCATCTGAGGTGCGGTGGGTCAGGTGGCAGGGAAGGAAGCAAGGTTAAAAGAATCAAGACCAGTTAGGAGATCTGTAGCAGCCTAATCAGAATTGAAGAGATTTCAGATAAAGACAGCAGAAGAAATATAGACAAGAAGGAATGGATTTAAACAATTTCTAGAAAGGTAAATGAACTGGGTGTGGCAGATAAAGAGAATTCCAGGAAGATGCCCAGGCTTCTGACTCATGTGACTAGGCAGGAGGTTTACTGGAACAAAGAAGAATGAGGATAAACTTGTCTGGAAAAACAAGGAGTTATTTATGAATTCATCATGCATTCCAAACTCTTTTACACAAGCAGTTTAACCTCCACAAATTTTGAAGACTTTTAAAATGCTACCAGCTGTATTATAAAAAGAGCGATTTTTCCTCAAGCGTTTGTTCACTGAACCTTCACTGTCTGGAATTCAATTTGTACCTTCCTGACTCCACTATAGTGAATGTCCATGTACAGGGAAGGTGTGTTCTGCTCTCAACACAGTTCATCACTCTGCTCATTGGATGCTACCCAGCAACGCTTACATGTGGCTCCTGTCCACGTGTGCCATTTGTAGTTTTTGGTGTTAAAGATCTGCTGTCCGGCTGGTGATCCAGCCAAGCGCAGAGAGCAGGCAGGACCGTGGGCTCTGTGATGTGGTTAAGAGACAGTCCTAAATGCTCTGCCCCTAACATTTTATTTCATACTTTAAAAGAACGATGATGACAATTTATTAACAAGTACTAATTCTGGGTAGCAGATATATGTGTATGTATTATGCCATTTTATTTTCTGCATCCTTTCTTTTTTTTAAATCCTGACTTAATTTCCATGAAATCAGCTCATAAATATTTCTCATCTTCTTATTCCCACCAATTATTCCTCTCTTCTTCCCAAACACAAAACTTGGGGAATTTTCTTCTCCTTTTAATAGTGACCGTGAGTTTGTTTGATGAAAAAGGAAGGAGTGAAAAATATTAATAAGTTATATCTTTTCCAAATTAAAGTCCTTATTGAGATGCTGCAAGATTATCAGAGAAATATGGGTGTATTTGTATACAATGTACATTGTACACAATTATATGTATTACATATTCAAAGTTGAGACAGCATAACCACTTCACATATGTTTCTAAAAAAAATGTATAAATAGTATGAAAAAATAAGACATCAGTTCAAACTTAATGCTACAAATTTTCTTAAAATACTCAACGATCCAAAATATCCCAAGATTTGTCTAACATCACAGTTCAGTTCCCAGAGAAGCAAATTCTGAAATGGAGTGAGTTTGATGCAGAACATTTATTAGGAAGTGTTCTCAGGATCAGTACTTGGAGGGAGGGGAAGGAAGCAGCACTGGCATGGGGAGAAATTGGGCCACGGTGCAGGGACAACAAAGTCTTCAGGTGATCCTACTGGCCCTTTCCAGTTGCCTTAGTTGGGACTGAGAGGGCCACGTCCTTATATCTCTGCATCGACCAGACAGACCAGTCATCAGATGGGAGCAGCCCTTGGGTAAAGAGGCTTCCTGCAGCCAAGGGCAAGCCCACGAGAGGGATTTAGTTCAGAATTGTCCACAGCCACTATCTCGGTAGTTGGGGTAATAAGGGTTTCAGCCGATAGGCACACCACACTATCTGCTTACTAGATCTAAGGAAGGAAGCAAAACTGTTATTAAGTACATATTGGGTTAATATACGCATGGTCACCTTCAGCAAGTCACTTAATGCTGTGGGACCCATTTTGCTTCTCTGTCAATTGAAACAGGATAAGCCATGTTTTAGTTTTGCCAGCTCCAAAGATCTAGATGTGGGCCAAATTTATCACACAAATTCATCTCACCATGTTTTTATAGTCTTTACTAACACTTTCTATGTACATTTGGGGCCCCTTGAATAAATAATACATGTCGTACATTTATGTTCACTTTATATGACCTGAATTGGTGGAACCACTTTGAATCTCTGATTGCTCCAAAGAAAATTTAGAAAACTTAAAGAAAGATATTTGTTTCTTTTAATGACATATTGTTTACCATAACCATGACTTATTTGATTGCAAGTTAATTGGTAGGAATATATTGGTCTCCAATTGTGTTGTTACTCTCATTAGAAAACATGATATTTTTAAAAATCTGCTCGATGACAGAGTTTCCAGGAATGTGTTAGGGCAAAAAAAAACCAGAACTGTCTGTATTAAATCACCAACAGTGAGGATACACCCAGAATAACAATAAGAATAACAATGAGATAATGCTTTTTTGTACATATAATAAGAACTAAAGAAATCTCCTGGGGAAATACAGACTATTTCAGGAAATACACTGTTAAGATCATCTAACACCTCACAAAACAAAGAATCAAAGACTTAGATGTACATTTTGAGGATGTGGCTATTGTCTTGATTAGTTACATATTTCCAGGGGTTCCACTAATTGGGACCACAAACAACAGGGAGGTAGAAAAAAAGAGCATCCTAAACATCTTAGAACTCTGGGTGTCAAATGGAATTGGCAAAGCAATACTGAAGTTGAGTTTGTTCAGAGTTCTCTGGAACTGGTGTCAGTGTAGAAACCCAAGGGGAACATTTCCACTCACTTTTAGCAGCATTAGACCCTATAGTGTCATTTCAATTCCCTGTGGAGTCATGGTCACCTGCCATAAAATTGACCTTCTTATACATCTTTCCAAAAATAGCATTTAAAAATAACATAATTTTGGCCCTGGTTGGTGTGGCTCAGTAGGTGGACTATCATCCCATAGTCGGAAGGATCACAGGTTTGATTCCCAGTCAGGGCACGTACCCAGGTTGCGGGTTTGATCCTCCATTTGAGGCGCATACAAGCAAACAAAAAGGTGACCAATCGATGTTTCTCTCTAACATTGATATCTTTCTCTCTCTCTCTCTCTCTCTGTCTCTCTCTCTCTCCCCCACTTCCTTTGCCTCTGAAAACAATGAAAAAAATGTCCCCAGGTAAGAATTCTTAAATTTTTTCAAATAAAAATAACAGAATTGTTATAGATATATGTACCAAGATGTTCATGAAAATTTTTAACCACCAAAAAGGATATGGTCTAAATTTCCAACAATAAAGAAACTTTTTAATAAAGTACAGAATATCCATTTTATGCCATGAATATTATCACTAAAAGTTACATGGTAAAGAATATGTATTAGTGTAGGAAAATTATCCAACCTCTTAAGAAGACAAGTAGGCTATAAAACTACCTATGTTATGATTTTATAAACGAAAATGTTTGTAATGGTGTGTTTTTCTTCATTTTCCAAGGTTCTGTTTGGGAGGCGTATTTGCTGTTGTGATTAGAAAAAGACGCCACGTTTTAAAATATCCATATTCAGTGATGTGCAGAAGATGGGCGGAGAATGATCACAAATGAAGGTGCTCCACTTCCATCCTAATGGCAGCTAAACTTTGGGTTAGATATTGGATTACGGCTGGAAATACAGAAAAATACCTCACTCTCTTGCTGTTCTGAGGTCACACTGAGTCCTAATTACAAATTTCTAATCATTTCCAAGAAACATCACAGAGAGCACAGGCCAGGAAGTGGGAAAAAATGACTCACCTAAATTGCCAAACTGAGTCACTCACCTGAGGGAGTCTGCAGGAGACATGCTATCTTCTGCAGCATTACACCATGGGAAAGAAACATTCCCATCTTCTCCCAAGGGAGGATAAAATGTAAAGATGGAAGGTGGACGTGGCTTACTGAATGAAAATGTCACTAGGTTTAAAAAGTCTCGCATTTGAACAAAGCCAATAACTATCCAGAAAGAATGAAGAACGTGAGTAACCTAAGAAACAGACAAGTCTCCTCTGCGTTCTCGTAGCCCATCCCGTCTTTTTGGCAAAGGTCAAGAATATCTTCCTACCTGAGGAATAACCAGCAAGATAGAGACACAATAAAGCAGAGTGACGTCACTAAGGACCCAGGCGTGGGGCAGGGTCTGACCAGGTGTTCTGAGCAGAGACACTAGCCTCTCTTGGCCTCCCAGCAGGTTCCCCTTCCACAGCCTTTCTTGCCTGCAAGATAAGCCTGAGGTGAGAAGAACTCTGAATTCTATGCCAGGGGCCCCAATACGAGACTTAAGATACGTGTTTAAAGGCATGTTATAAAGGAAATGTCATCTCATACCCAAGTAGGATGGTTACAATGAAAAAAACAAAAAACAAAACAAAACAACAACAAAATAAAAACACAGAAAATAAATGTTGAGGATATGGAGAAATTAAACTCTTGTGCACTGAAGGTAAAATGGTGCAGGAACTATGGAAAACAGTATGGCAGTTCCTCAAAAACTTAAAAGTAGAACTATCCTATGGACCAGCAACTCCACTTTGGGTATATACCCCAAAGAATTGAGAGCAGAAACACAAACAGATGTTAGCATACCTATGTTCACAGCAACAGTATTCACCAAAGCCAAAAGATGGAAACAACCCAAGTATTCACCAAAGATAAATGAATAAACAAAATGTGATATATACATACAATTAAATGTGATTCAGCCTTAAAAAGGAAAGAAACTCTGACACATGCTACAACATGGATGGACCTTGACAACATTATGCTTAGTGAAATAAGCTTGTTCCAAAAAGACAAATACAGTATCTTCCCACTATATGAGGTACCTAGAGTAGTCAAGCTCAGAGAGACAGGAAGTGGAATGGTGGTTACCAGCTGCTGCAGGAGCAGGGAAGGAGGAGTTATTGTTTAATGGGAACAGAGTTTCAGCTTACTAAAATGAAAAGCACTCTGAAGATTGGTTTCACAGCAATGTGAATGTACTTAATGTCAGTGAATTATACACTTAGAAATGACCAAGATGGTACATTCTAGGTTATATGCATTTGACCACATTTTTAAAAAATTGTTACTTTGTGAAAAAAGAAAGAAAGAAATGCCAGCTGATACAGAGCTGAATCAGTTTTGCCACATTCCCTTATCGTCGGCAGGAGTCTTTGGTTAGGAGCCAGCACTGCTGAGCCCCTGGGAAACTTGTGCAAATCAGCAGGAACCCTGAGGAGCCCAGAGAGGCTCCAGTGAGGCAACACAGCCTGACTGATGACAATCACAGCTGATCAAGTTAGACAGTCAGGTTATCCCAGGTCCATCACTCTGTTATGTCGCCCAGAGCAAGTACTCAGCTAGAACTGAATTCTAATTGCAAAATGGGGTAAAAACAGCTCATTCCACGTAAGTCTGCTGTAAGAATTAAGTAAAGACATGCATAAAGCAGAGAACAATGTATAATGTGTTACCATTTGTACCATGAAACAAGGGAAAATATATATATTCATATTTTCTTGTTTATACACAAAAATCTATGAAAGGATATATAACAAATAAATAAATAAATAAATTTTATATTTCTTCGGGAGGTAGTAACTCAGTGGAGGGGAAAAGGGAAATTTTTTCTAGATTTCTTTTACGATTTTTGTATTGTGAACCATGTAGACATATTACCTGTTTTAAAATTAACCAAAATGTCAAAGACAAGATATATAGTGTGAATCATTCAATGCATATTAATTGTTATGGTGATAATTGTCATGAAAGCCACTAGCTTCACATGTAAGTTTCTAAGCCACACAGCACTCCTAGGCTTATCTGAAAAAAAGTGAAACCCCTGGGAGGACCCCTAGAATCTTTCCAGAATCTTTTAGATTCAAGACTCTCCATGGTTGGACCAGAACTCCCAAGACATTTTCCAGATCTAAAACTCTGTAACGCTGAGGCATGATCCTGCTACTCTGAAAGCTGAAACCTAAGCAAGACAATCCTGGTGCCAGCCATTAAAACAAAAACACAAAATTAGGACAAGTGAACAAGAGGACAGGCAAGGATAGGAAAGAAAGGAAGAATGAAAGAGAATGGGACTGGATGGAAGGAAAAGGCAGGAAATATCCTTTAAATATAAGTATGGGTATGACCACATCCGTGTTTTTGCTCACCTAACTCCACCCATCTTCCCTTCCCCTATACTGCTTCTAGCTAAACACCTGTTCTATCCAGTTTTGGCAGCTAACAACCTAAACCCCCTACAGCTAAGATTAAACGGCCTCCACATAAAAAGCAAAATCACATGACACCAGGCCCTTGAGGCAGAGTATCCCCCTTCCCCAGCTGCCTGGCCTCTCAAGGGCAAAAAAGCAGGCTCCCCTTCTAAGATAGTTGTGGCATACTGGACTGTCCTGTGGGCTGGGCCACCTCAGTCACATTCCACAAGATCGCTGTAGGAGAGTGACTTTAATCAGGGCCAGCTGATTAAAGCCACTCTTTCCAGGCCTGTGACTTCAAGCAAGATCTTGCCAGCATCTATTATCTGGTCTCAAAGTGGCTGCCAGCACAGAAAGACACAAAAGTTACTAATCAGCATCACAGTCATAACCCAGAGGGCAATATGAGGCAGACAGCTGCTTCCAGCATATTTTCATGTACAACACAGACTGCCTTGTTGACAAGAAGTTATTCAAGCAAATCTGCATTTTTATATCTTACCCTGTGCAGAAACAATTGGTTCCACTTGGCTGCACGGGAATACAGAGAAAGGAAGGAACACATCGTAATGTTAGTATTGGGAGCATTCAGATCATTATGGATTGATCAATAGAAACACTATATTGGATGCAAAGTTCTTCCCACACTGCCAAGTTATTGCTCATGGAATTTTCAGCCCATATACCATGCTAACCTATTATTAATTCTCAAAGATTTATTTAATTATGGAGGATAAAGGCTTTCAAAAAATAATTAATTACAAAAGCTACTTAATATTCAGAGGTGTCACACAAGCAGATAACTGGCATTCTCTGTTGGTGGTTTAATTAAGACAAGAAGATGCAAAAAGCTGTCACTTGAGGGTGGGTGGCTGCAGGGGGGAAACTCTGGTAGGCACTACCAGTTGGCCATCTGTACCAGACACAAAAGCATGACTCCGAAGCTGGCCTCCCTTAGAGAAAGCCCCCATTTTTAGCATCTCATCCATTGGTAATTGCTTTCTGCAGTGCATAGCTGGAAGGCATAAGATATTCATAAACTGTAACTTCAAATTTGATGTTTCCGGGATGTGGAATGTTGGGAAAAACAATCAATTACTTGATGCCTCAGTTTCTCCATCTGAAGCACAATTCATAAATGCCATCCACCCATCTGCTTCCCAGAACAACAGCAACTGAACATTTTCTTTACAAGTAGCCAGAAACATGCCAAGAAACAAAACTGGTCCCATGTTACACATTTTGATATAAATAGGCTGGCAAGAAATAGAGAAGCTCCTTAATTTTACTGAACAATCAATTGTGATTATTTTGGAGTTGGTTTTTCAAATTGTGGCTTTTCTGTGACATTCCTCTTCCCCCATTAAAAAAAAATCATTCTTGACCATATGCTCTCTGGATAATTTTCTTTCTTTAGTATCTTCATTAGACTATAATTAATAATACCAACAATCACTACTACAGTTCATTTAGTCCTCACAACTCAGTGAGGTAGGTATTAGTTAATATTATTTCTATATTACCGATGAAGAAACAAGTTTAGAGAATTTAGAGCACGTGACCAACACCCCAAAATTAAGCAGCAAATTAGGATTAAAACTCAGGTCAATTTGACTTCAAATCCCCGATGTTTATTTTTCCTATTTTGCCATAGAGGAGAAAAAAAATACACACACACACACACACACACACACACACACAGAATAGTCAAGACTTCTATTGGTCAGCAATAATTATAAAATATAGGAACAATAGAAATTACTTGATAAAATAAAATGCATTCTAAATACACCATGGTATCTTGGCTCATCTCCTGAAAAAGAAAAGAAACATTAGTGGAAAGGTAATTTAAACAAAATCAGAGTTGGGTTTTTTTTTTAATCATTTCTAAAGAACTCTTCATTTCTACCCCAAACTGTAAATACTACCACCTTTACTAAGGTTAAAAGTCAATCATTGTTTATAAACTATTTAAATAATTTTTTTCTTGTTCTTTTTTCTTTTTTTTCTTTTTTTTTAGGGGAGAGCGCGAACGCAGTCCACCACTACCACAAATTATGCAGTCGAGTTTCCCACATTTGGGGAAATCGCAGGGGTCAGCACATCCGGAGTGCAATGGATAAGCCTTGCCCTGGGAAAACCACCTTCGTGATCATGGTATCTCCCCTGCCAGGTAAGTATTATTTAAATAATTTTTTAGTATTTGCTTTGAGTATTTATTTCAGAAAACATCTAACTCATAAACCTTTTCTGGAGAGCATTAGTTTTGTATATTCGTGATTTTCCTTACCTAAATAGCACAGACAACTAAAGGTTGATAAAATGACACAAAAACAAATGCTACATCAAAAAGGCTTTCATTGGGACTTCCGGCCAAAATGGAGGCATAGACAGACACACTGCATCTCCCTCCACAGCTAAGAAGGAACACAACTATCTCAAAACTAGAAACAACCAGAAGGTCCAAAAAAAACACAAACTACATGGAAGTCCAGCAAACAAAGATATAAAGAAGAAATACTCATCCAGACAAGTAGGAGAGGCAGAGCCAGGGCAGAGAGGACGCAGTGTGGTGGCAACAGCAGCAGGCCAACAGAAAGTGCAGTCACACATTTTAAAAAGTCAGGAGGGAAACCTGGGGAGCATTCCCAGCTCCTCACCAGACCAGAAGCTCATGGTGCCAGCATCGGCGAAAATCAAGCCTCATTGGTTCTGACTGTGCAGACCAGTGGGGGCTGGGGTGGAGGCAGAAACTTCCGGTCTCTCAGCGGAGTCCACTTATTTAAAGGGCTCCTCCCACAGTCCTAGAATGTCCACAGACCCACTAACTCTGGGAATGACAGCCAGGGCAACAGCTAGAGAGGTACCAGTCTGGTGCGGAAGTGAGAGAGGTGCCTAGAAAAGGGGAGAGTGCTGGGCAGGCAGCATTGTTCCCTCTCCGACCCCTCCCCACATACAGCGCCACAATGTGGTGAAACAGGTAGCCCCGTACTGATGAATCCTTAAGGCTCTACCCCTTACAGCGTGACAGGAGTGACAGCTCTACCCAGGACACAGAGGCAAATAAACACAGGAGTCTGTCAGAATGAGGAGACAGAGAAGTGTGGCTCCAAATGGGGAACAGATCAAGGTTCTGGTGGGAGAACTAAGTGACAAAGAGATAGCCAGCCTAACAGACACAGAATTCCAAACACTAGTGATAAAGATGCTCACAGGCTTGACACATATGCTTGAGTATAGCTAAGGCATAAGGGAAGAAGTGAAGGCTATGCTAAATGAAACAAAGGAAACCACACAAACCAATGGTGAAGGGAAGGAAACCAAGGTTCAAATCAATGGTTTTGAATATAAAAAAGAAAACAACAGTCAACCAGTACAGAATGAGGAAACAAGAATTGAAAAAAAGGAGGAGAGGCTCAGGAACCTCTGGGACTACTTTAAATGTGCCAACATCCAAATCATAGGGGTGCCCAAAGGAGAAGAGGAAGAGCATGAAATTGAAAGCTTAAGTGAAAAAATAATGAAGGAAAACTTCCTAAATATGGCGAAAGAAATAGACATACAAGTCCAGGATGCACAGAAAGTCCCAAACAAGCTAGACCCAAAAAGGACCACACCAAGACACATCATCATTAAAATGCCAAAGGTGAAAGATAAAGAGAGGATCTTAAACGCAGCAAGACAAAAGCAGAGAGTTACCTACAAAGGGGTACCTATACAAGTATCAGCTGATTTCTCAAAAGAAACTTTGCAGGCAAGAAGGGACTGGCAAGAAGTATTCAAGGTGGTAAAAAAAATAAAATAAAATAAAAAGGACATACAACCAACTCTATCCACCAAAGCTGTCATTTAGAATGGAAGGGCAGATGAAGTGCTTCCCAGACAAGAGTTCATTATCACCAAGCCATTATTATATGAAATGTCAAAGGGACTTACTTAAGAAAAAGAAGATCAAAACTATGACCTCTAAAATGACAACAAACTCACAACTATCAACAACTGAATCTAAAAAATAAAAACAAAATCCAACTAAGCAAACCAGAATAGGAACAGAATCATAGGTATGAGGATCATTTGGAGGGTTATCAGCTAGGAGGGGGAAGGGAAAGAAATGGGAAAATAATGCAGGGATTAAAAAGCATAATTGGTTGGTACAAAATAGACAGGGGGAAGTTAACAATAACATAGGAAAGGGTGAAACCAAAGAACTGATATGCAGGACCAGTGGACATGAACTAAGAGGAGTGGGATTGCTGGAGAGACGAGGGTACTAAGCAGAGGGGAGCAAAGGGAAAAGAATTGGGACGACTGTAACAGCATAATCAATAAAATATACTTAACAATTAAAAAATAAAAAGAAAAACACATTGTGTTTAAGATGTCATTTAATTTTTTAAATTTTTTATTCATTTATTTTAGAGAGAGGGCAATGGAGAGAGGAAGAGAAACATCAATGTGAGAGAGAAGCATTAATTAGTTGCTTCTCATATGTACCCCAACCAGGGACCAGGCCTGCAACACAGGCATGTGCCTTGACAAGGAATTGAACCAGTGACCTTTCACTTTGCTGGACGACATCCACCCAACTGAGTTATGCAGTCAGGACATGATGTTATTTAATTTTTAAACAAAGTTATATGTAGTCATACTAAATAAATTTTTAAATATAAGTAAGCAGAAGTAGAAAATAGAACTCCCCATAACCCAGATGTAACAACTATTAAATATACTTACTACATATTTTTATTGCTGCTAAATCTCATTATAATATTTTTCATAAAATTATGAAAGCATGCCTTCTTCTAATAGACAAGCTCATTATACAGATTACTCCATAATATATAAAATGTAAAACTGTCAAATTGTTTTGAAAAATTATTGGCCCTTGCCAGGAATCTCAATTGATTGAAGTTTTCTCCCAATATGCCAAGGTTGTGGGTTTGATCCCTGGTCAGAGTATATATAAGAATCACCCAAAGAATGGATAAATAAATAGAACAACAAATCATTGTTTCTGTCTCTCTCTCTGTCTCTCTCTCTCGCTTTCTCTCCCTCTTTTTCTCTCTTTCCCACCCTTTCTAAAACCAATAAATAAAAATAAAAATCCTAAAGTGTGTGTGTGTGTCTGTGTGTGTATAAATATATATATATATAAACATTGGGGAACACAATTTTCGTTGAGTTGTATCTGACACTTGTTTTTGACTAGCTTTTGGCATCTGAATCCAAAAATGACCCAGTTTTTCTCTATGACATCAACTTTTTAAGGTACAGGATACCCTCCCTTTGTCCCAAAATGCATACAAAATGTACATAACAAAGGAAAATAAAGAAAAAAATTACCTGAATATACTGTTTATTTGGAGTTATTTTATTCATATAAAGGCTATATATTGTTACTGTAAGTCAAAGTGTGTACAAGTAATAAGGTTCTGCTACCAAACATACATATTAAGGTATTTTATCTTTTCAAACCACAGGCTAGGAAATGCCAAAATGAGATACTTGAAACAGTCTCCTTCAGTTGGCAAAGCTTTAACAAATTGCTTCATGAAACCCAGTTTTATGTGCAGAGGTTGGAATAGAATGTTCTTCCTGTCAATTAGTGGCTCATGTAGAATGTTTGGATCACCAGGTTCGAGGTCAGATCTTGGAGGCCAATTTGACTCCACCCAGTGCTTCTCATGAACTCTGCTGTCCCACATACACAGAAAACAGGGATACATGGTGTATCCACATTGCTGACGAAGAAGGAAGCAGACCATTTTAAGGTCAATACAGATGATCCAATTGTGCTTGTGATATTGCAACAGGTCAATGACTCACTTTATGTCTTCATATCCTTCACAAAAACAAACTGAATGGCCAATTGGGACTGCACCAAATAAATTGCCATGTGGCGGAGGACACACTTCAAGCTATGCTTTGAGCTATCGATGAACAGTTGCCATTCAGTTGAGTTATAGATTGTAATTCCCAACTCCTTCATTAAACCATGGATGTTATGGCAATATACAAAGCCACCGTCACTTCAAAAGTACTGGAGAAATACACTTTCTCTTGATCGAGAGTAGGATGCCTTTGCTCCTTTTTCAAGCAAGTTTTTCCCATGCAGTCTTGATGCTAGGAGTTCTGAAGCCCTTTTGGATAGTCGCAAATCTCATGCCAAATCATTCAACTCATGCTGATCAAATCCCTTACAAACTGAGTCATCTTCAACTTCAAAATCTTCATCGTTGCTGTCGCTTAGTTCTTCACCATGCTCCTGTTTTGCAAAAGAGGGTAGTTCAATGAAAACTGGCACTGGGATTTCAGATTGTGAGAAATGCTCACAATAGAAACCGGGACACAGGACTTGAGCAGCAAAGCAACGCGTTTATTCACGAGTCTGCAGGGCGCACCCTCAGCCAGGAGAACGTGCGTGAAAAGTAGACAAAGAAAGCTGGTTTTATAGTAAAGTGCCTCGCCCTACAGTGAAATTGCCACTCTAAAGTGAAATTGATTAGCTTCCCCACCCCTTTCCTTCTTCCCAGTTTCTCCACTATTGGTTACTCTGGAGTTACAATCTAACTTGATCATCTAAATGCCCCTATTGTGATTTGTAAATATACTAATGCTGTCAACTCCCTTCTCAGAGATCCTCTAATTACATTTGCCCTTGAGATCCTTTAATTACATTTGCCCTTTGTTAATAATGACTTTCTACTGGTTTGGGAGTCACTATGTCCTTGTTTCTTACAAGGGGAATGAGGCACTGGGCACATAGCTGATGGTAGACTAGGATACTCTATTTTACATTTATTTTTCTTGTTCTACCCTGATGTTTTCACTGTATAAAAGTAACAGTCACTTGAATGATCTCTGGGTTCTTGCCAAACCATAGGTATACCAAATGGCAATTTATCACGTGTTCCCTTCATCCACATCCATAAATTCTCGACACACTGCTTGCATTGCACACCTCGTGAAGGGCCCAAGACTTATCTTGATCACCAAGTTTTACTTTATGCAAAATAGGCTTGCCTGACAAATGTGCTGATGTTTGTCCTTTGACTGGAAATGATGAAACTGCCACAGATATAGCAAAATGAATCAGGGTTGTTTAGGCACTTATGACAATAAATAGCAGAGGCAGACATGAAGGAAAGACAATAAGTATATATGTAAATAAAAAAATAAATTCTGCTAACTCCTTGTATACAGACAAGAACTCAGACTACACCTCGGAATACAATTCACTATACAGAGCGGCACACAACCTCTCACCACACTGTCTCATGTGTAACTAAATAGCCTAGACAAGTATGAACCTGTCGCTGGTCTCCAAGGCTGTCCCCCACCCCTCCCCACTCGAGGGACGTTTGCTCTCAGCCAATAGGAGGACACTAGTGCTTCCCTTGATCCAGGCTCAATCCAGCCTCAATCCAGCCTAGAGTGGTCACATAAGATAAGCTGTACAGAAAAAACTTGGCGTGAGAGAAGAAAACTGACTGCAGTTTTGAAACCAGCATGCCTATTTAAGTCTAAAACAGCTGAAAAATAGAATTCAACAGGAATTATGTTAAGAATTGTTCCCCTGTGTAATAAGTCACTAATATCTGTCAAGCAAAATCAAATCCTGAAACTGCAAGTGCAGTGACACTTCACAGCTCAGAGGTTTGGTGATGATACATGAAGACCTCCACTTCTGGCCAGACTCCCATGTGTCCACCCCTAGAAGGTAATTTGAGGAAGAGGCTACAACCACGTCTGTGTAGTGACACCAACTTTACCTTCCAAGTGGATCCTGTTTAAAAAGTTAAACTTGAAGTGTCCTAGGGCTCAACAATGACACTGTACTTCTACAGGATTCAGAAAGGGAAGAGAGAATACAGACATCCTTTCTGCTTCCTCGGGTGGCATTAGCAGATGGATATGGACATTTCCCAGATGTGTCTTTACAACAGTCTCTTTGTTTTCTTGTTATTTCTACTATGCAGAGCTAGGAGAGGCTTTGAGGCCACCAGCCACGATCTCTGCAGGTTCTTGATTCCAGGTGGGAGTAGCTCTCCACTTCTTTGTGGCAGGGAACCTCCATAATTTCCACTTTTCCAGCCTTTCCATAATTTAGTAAGCACCTCTGTCATGTACTAAACATCTTCATGTTTAAAATGCCTGTGGTGGTTTTGTTTTCCTGACCAACCCTGATGAGACAGCCTGGTTGTGGCCTGAGAGACTAATGCCATTTCTCCACATTAAAGGCAGCTACTATCAAGGTCTTAAGATGAAAGGATGTATGTGATGTCAGAATTTTATTTAAGATACTTTTAGAGATTCTTAGGAGGCTTCATCATATTGAATAATTCTCTAATTAATTCAGAAAGGACTTGGAACAAAGAACTCAGGGGAAATCACCACGGAGAAGTAAAACGATCACAGAAACATGAACAGGATAGATTTTTCTTAGACATTTCAACCCTGGAAGTAGACTGCTTGTTTGTCTGGAAAAGACTATCACAGATTTCATCTAGCAAAGAGCAACATCAAGTCAAAGTCAACACAAGCATTCCAGGTAAATTATTATTGCAGAGAGATGCTCCTAAAATACCAGCTTTCTACTGGTCTGCCAAATCCCATGCTTTCCCACTCTCTCATGGCTCATTACCAAAGGATCTTCACCTGCCCCAGTCAATCCAAACACCCACTTCCTCCTTGTATTCTTTTTTTATCCACTCATCCTTATTTCTTAGTACTTACTTAAATGTTCTAAGTGTCAAAGAGGCTGGATATCCCCCAAACTCATCCAGCATTGTGAAGGATGAATATTTGCGATATACATAAATTTTCTAATAAACCAGAAGGGCAATGTTTTTCCAATTTTATTAATGTATAATTCACATATAATACTGTGTAAGTCTAAGGTGTGTAATGTGATTATTTGATATATGTATATATTGTGAAGTGATTACAATGAAGTTAGTTAACACATCCATAACACCCCAATTACCTTTTCTGTGCTTGTGGTAAGACCACCTAATATCTCCTCTCTTGGCAACTTTCAGCATGCTGTACATTAGATACCCAGAACTTACTCATTTTATAACTGAAAGTCTGTACCCTTGGATCAACATTTCCCCATTCCCCAACCGCCCCTCACCCCCTGCCCCAGCTCCTGACACACTAATCTACTCTCTTTCTATGAGCTTGGCTTTTTTGATTCCACATACATCTAAAATCATAGTGTTTGTCTTCCTCTGCCTGATGTATTTCACTTAGCATAATGCCCTCAAGGTTCCATGTTGTCACAAATGGGAGGGCTTCCTTCTTCATTGTGTTTGTATCACATTTTCTTCATCTACTTATCCATTGATGAACGCTTGTTTCCAAATCTTAGTTATTATGAATAATGTTGCAATGAACATGGGGGTGCAGATATCTCTTTGCGATAGTGATTTCATCTCCTTCAGATATATACTCAGAAGTGGAATTGCTGGATCATATGGTAGTACTACTTTTAATTTCTTGAGGAATCTCCATGCTGTTTTCCATAGTAGCTCCACTTATTTACTTTTTCGCCAACAGTGCACAAGGGTTCCCTTTCCTCAAGAGCACTTGTCACCTCTTGTCTTTTTCGATAATAGTCAGAATGGCAAGGTATTTAATCCCGGGTATTTTGATTAAAATCTAAACTGTATTAAACCTTCTCTTAATTTTTTAAGGGAAAATCTGAGAGAACAGCACATAGTTGAAAAGCATATGGCTTCTTCTTAGAAGACCTACATTTGAGTCTGAAATCCTCCACCTGTGTGACCTTAGTTAAGTAATTTAAGTTCTCTGACATCCCATTTCTTCCTATGTGAAATAGAGACAATACTAACACAAGAGGCCAAACATACCCTCTAAATCAGCTCAAAGTGTGGCCCTGAACCAGCATCATCAGCACATAGGGACTTAGTAGAAAGGCAGAGTTGGGGACCCCACCCCAGACCTACTGAATCAGAAACTGTAGGGTGGGGTCCAGCACTCTGTGTTTTAACAAACCCTGCAGGTGATTCTGATGCATGTCGCCATAGAGATTTTGTGCTGCCTTAACAAAACCAGTAATGTAAAGAACTGTATTTAAAAAATAAAGCTGTGCAAACATGAGCTGGTAGCCTTATGAACACTAATTATAGTGCTATTTAATGTGGTACTGTCCTCAAAGATTGTCACTCTTGTGGTTCTTTACCCCTAAACTAAATGGCTCAGACCATTGTGCTGAAGAATTAGGGTGAATTCAAAAAGAATTATTCCTTCCAGGGAGAGGCAGAGAGGTGGTAGCTCTAGGAGAGCGAGGAGTTATCCATGAACGAGCACTAATGGAAGCCATATGAGCAGCCCAGTACCCCTAGAGAACACATGGATAGAAGGCAAGTGGTGTTCAAGACTGTTCTTTATAGTAGGTTCCCAGGAAACGCTTGGGGAAGTAGAAGAAGAGAGAGCCCTGGGGCCAAAGGACATTTCCAAGGAAGTGTAGGGAGTCCACTAAAGTTTCACAAGAATCCCCCCATGCCCTTAATGGCATTCTGCAGGAGGCCTCAGATCCATGCCATGTGTGCCTCTGCATAAGGGCTGACTGAGTGTCCTTTCCACATAGCAGCTGGCTTTTTATAGAGCGAATGATCTAAGGAGAGTGAGGAAGAAACCACAATGCTTATGACCTAGGCTTGAGCCCTACAACCTTGCTTCCATCATATTACATTCATTAGAAAAGAGTCACTAAATTCAGCCCACACTCATCGGGAGGAGAATTAAGTTTCATTATTTGATGGGAGAAGTACCAAGGAATCTATGAACATGTGGTCTGTCTGGAAAAGTCAAGCCATTGTTAATGCAACAAGAATGATTTGTGCAACATTGGTGTAACCTGGCAGCCAAAGAGAGTGGACTGGAATGTGCATGTTTGAACAATGATGACTTCACTGCACTAATTGGTGGGGATGTTAAACGCCACTGAGTGAGCGTGTGTACTGTGTGGCCATCGCATTCAAAATGACTGAGCGAGTAGAGCAACGAACATGCATCAAATTTTGTGTTAAGCTTGAACATTCCTCCATGGAAACTATTCAGATGATTCAGAAGGCTTTTGAGGACAATGCAATGAGTGCAGCATAGATGAAAATGTGGTACAAATGCTTCAAAGATGGTGGAGAGTCTGTTGAAATGATCCATGTTCTGGAAGGCCTGCAACAAGAAGAACACCTGAGAATGTTGAACGTATACAGGCTACAATTAACAACGATAGGCAACCCAAGTGTCTCAGCCACCCAACAGCCCAGATTTAGCGCCCTACAACTTCTGACTTTTCCCCCAAACAAAAATCACCTTTAAAGGGGAAGGGATTTCAGACTGTCAATAAAATTCAGGAAAATACAACGGGGCAGCTGATGGTAATTCCAACAAAAGATTTTGCAGAGTGTTTTGAACAGTGGAAGAGATGCTGGGAGAACTGTGTGAGGTCCCAAGCTCTCTACTTGGAAGGGGACTATGTACAATGTTTCTTGTATCTTGTATCTTCTTCAATAAATGTCTCTATTTTTTCATTAAAAAACAAAACAAAAGAAATTATTTCATTTTTGAGGGTTTTTTTTTTTTTTTTTTTTGTCTCCTCCCTCTGTTGTCAGCTCTCATTTCTCAGGAGGTCAATGAGTCCAGCTGCTGTCATCTGCTGTGTTATACACACAGTTGTTCTGAGCAACTGCCTGAGGGCAATTCTGTCTTTCCTACAGGATAAGTCTTCAGTTTGCAACTTCTAACCTCTCTCACTGCCTTTTTCCAATTTATGTTCTGAGTGGTTGAGGTTATTATCAGTATGACTTCTGGATAAGAGGTGATATTATAGAATAATAAACATATAGTCATGTGACAGACTCTGGGTCCCTCGGAGTCAATGAAGAAACTACTCAGACACTCTGCATCTGAGGAAGGAAGGGAGGGGGTTTTCTCTAGTGGAAAATCACCCCCATTTCTTTATTAGCCAGGGTTTTTATCTACTTTCCACATGCGGAAGTACTTAAGGAAAATATGCAGCACTTCCCCAAATGGTAGGGAGTGAAAGGGAAATGGAGCTCAACACAGGGTTGAAATATCCAGGTATTTTACACAAGGTCAAAAGCTTTTCCTCTTACTTAATCTTTCTGTTCTTCACATTTTACTGACAAGGATTTGAGGCTTTACAGAGAAAAACAGAGCAGGTTCCCTTTTCCTTAAAAGCCACTTTGTATTTCTTTTTTATCTTTAAAATCCCCCGGAGGGTGGGATTCAGAGCAGGCCTGGAAGACAACCTGCCCGCTAAGGGCCCAGCTGGGGGCGGCTCCACACAGCAGTCAGAGTCTTTTAAACCAAGCCTGTCTGCTTCCCACACCTGCCCATGCCTGTCTGCCCCCACATAGACATATCTTTTAGATATAGAAATAATTGCATGTCTATAACACCAAAGCAGTGCCTGCTACCTAATGGGTGCACAATACAAATTTTTAGTTGAATTAATGAAGGTGTCTATGCATCTCACAAAAGTGTGAGTATACAGACAATACACAGTTTCACTCTGACACCTCTAGCTCTTGTAGGTTACCAGACTAAAAAATGTGTTTTAATCAACCTAAGTCCATAAATTTTTGCAAGAAAACAAAGCCAAAGATAAGTATTAATGGAAAGCCATGAGCATCATCTTCATAGGGGAAGGGGAGAAGGTACTCTGAAGCATTAAAAGCACTAAAGAAATGAAGGTGCTACTATTATTAAGATAATTCCATCCCCGCTGCATATAGCAGGTTTGCTTGATAGAATGTGGAGCCTGTTAGCCACGTCTGGAGCCTCTTCAACCCTGAGGACAGGTTCCTTTAAGGAGAGGGCCCTCTGTTCACTGGCTTGACTCCCAGGGATGTCCCGTGCTGCTTTTTGAAAAAGGTGGCACTGCACCTCACACCCTGTCTGCACAACTCACTCGCAAGAGAAATTCTGGCTATTTGCCTCTGACCTTGGTCTAACTCCTGTTCCACCATCTGCTCAGTTTTCACAGCTTTCAACCAAGGTTTTAGACTACAGGGCTGCCTCTTCTTGCTGTTGGCCACAGTACCGACCTTCATTCCTTGTTTTGTCCAATAAAGGGTCCTAACTTCATTCCTGCTCCCTACTTTGGTTTTCCTGTGATTACCCTCCCTCATGAACCAGCACTCCCAGCCCTGCAACCACTATGCTAGCTGAGCACTCACCAGCCCACCTTCCCTGAATCTATAAATTGCCCAGCCAGATAGGCTCATGTCAGAACAGAGCAAACCTAACCCAGCCCCAGCCTGGGACAGGACATCACTGGCCCTTCTACTTATTTTTAACTCTGCTGTGCACTGCTCAGTAGACAGCGGTGCTCAATTAATGTTGCCATCTGCATAAAATTTTGAAAGTTGAGAACTAAAATCAGAAACCTGTTAAGAGAAAGCAAGTCAACGCTGTCCTGAAATAGTGATGCAATCAGCAGAAATTTCCACAACATCAATCAAAAGGGTTTACAGCAAGTAGTCAGTGAACCAAGTAAAGTGACCTTCGGACCCCTTCCCATTCTTGCCCCACTCCATATTCTTGTTAGCTGTTGTTGATTGATGGCTTCCCAGAAAAGATGATCCATCACTGTTCAGATGAGCAAAGCTGCTGCCACAACTTGCAAGTTATTTCAGCATTTTGTAAAAGTGAGACAAAAAATTATAAAGTCTAAAAAAATACCAACTCATGAAAAAAAGGAAAAGCTCAAAACAGCCTGGGATTGCCAAGCACCAATGAAATTAACATGAATGGAAGATGGATGGATTTATATATATATATATATATATATATATATATACACAGTATATATATACTGTGTATACACACACACACATATATATTGTATAAAGAGATACACACATGGCCAGCTTCCATACGGGAAACTGTTCAGGACCAGGATAGTTTACTGGGAAAATTTAACCACAAGTATCAGTTACCACTGAAACCAAATTCTTACTCATATAGGCATTGTTCTAGCTGCTTTACATATGTTATCTCTTTCCATCTTTACTACAATAAAAGGTAAAAATCTCTGTTTTGCCCATAAGGACTTGCCCATAGTCAAAGAAATGATAAATGAGATAAATTCAAACCAAAAGCAGTCTAACTCCAAAGTCCATACTCTTACCACTCTACATACAGTTCTTCTCCCTACCTCCCAAATTTTCAGAAAGGTAGAATCAAGTCTAAATGATCGTGGCTACAAAAATAAGAGGGTGAGTCTCAAAACATGTATGTGCCCTGGAAGTCATGTGTGAAATGAGAGGATGGCCTTACTCTTCACATTATATGATGATCTAATATTTTATAGACTACATAAAAAAGAAGGAAATCTTACCATTAGTGATAGCATGGATGAACCTAAAGGTTATTACTCTAAGTGAGATACATCAGTCAGAGAAAGACAAATACCATCTGATTTTACTTATATATAGAATCTAAAGAACAATATAAAAAAAAAACAGAAACAGACTCATGAATACAAAGACCAGACTGATGGTTGCCAGAGGGGAGGTGGTTTGGAGGACTGGGTGAAAAAGATGTCGGGATTGAGAAGTACAGATTGGCAGTTACACGTAGACATGGGGATGTGAAGAGAAGCATAAGGGATATGGTCAATAACATTGTAATAACTATGTATGATGCCAGGTGGGTACTGAAAATATTAGGGGGAACACTTGGTAAAGTATATGTTGTACATATACCACTATGCTGTACACATGAAACTAATACAAAATAATATTGAATGTAAATGGTAATTGGAAAAAATAAATTTAAAAAATAATAAAGAAAAAACATTTATAGACCATAAAACATTCCTGATAGACATAGAGGTGGGCTCAAATGGATGGAAAGACACGTGTTTTTAGATAAATAAACTCAGCATCATAAAAATGTCAGCTCATCCTAAGTGACTTTGTGAATTTAACATAATCCCAACAAAAATAGATATTGTTTTTTCCCCAGAGCTAGCTAAGTTGATTACATATTTTATTTGAAAGAACAAACAAGCAATAATATCCAGGGAAATGCTTTAAAAAATAGAGCAGAGAAGATAGCCCTACTAGATATTAAAAACTATTATGAAGCCTTCAGTGTAGGCACATGACTTCATAGATATAGCAAGAAAATAATACATAAAAATTCAAAAATATATAAAACTGAAAATAAAAGTTTAAGATGTCATAAAAGCAGAATCTCAAATCAGTAAGGAAAAAAAATGACTGCCTAATAGAAAGCTGGTTGTTTACATAGAAAAATATAAAACTGAAACCATTCCTCACACTGTATGCCAGAATAAATTCCAAATGAATCTAAATATAAAATATATATATATATATATGAATGAATATTAGAACGAAACATTTGTCATTCTTTTTATGAGCTGAAAATAAGGAAAGCATTCCTTGACTTAAAATCCAAAAGCAGTAAAGGAAGTGGGTTACATTTGACCACATAAAAATAGAAACTTTCACATGAAAAAAAGTAACAAGCAAAAGCAAAAGACAAATACAAACTGATGGAGGCAAGGAGATTTACAGTTTATATCACTCAAAGTGTTAATATCTCTAACATAAAGAGAGGTCTTGATGATTCTAGAGGATGGAAATACATATAGAAAAATGGACAGATGATATTCACCGAAAAAGAAAAGCAAATGCCTCAAATATATGGAAAAAATTGTAAATGTTTAATAACATGTTCTATGGTGAGGCTGTGGAGAAACATTCCCTTGCTATAGAAAGTGAAAAATATTCAGTAGTACAATCCTCAAGGAGAAGAATTAGGGTAATATCTAGACAAATTACATACACATTTACCCATTGACCCAGCAATCCCACTTCTAGGAATCCTGCCAAAAATACATTAGCAAAAATATCAAATGATATAGGCATCCCACCATTCACCACAGCACTGTAATAGTAAAAGACTGGAAACCACTTAAATGCCTGACCATAGGAACTGCATGAAAAAACTATATACACTCACAAAATGGAGTACAATGTTGTCATAAAAGAAAGGAGAAAGCTCTCAATATTGTTATGAAGCACTGATTCTCAGTGAAGGGTGATTTTTGCCTCCCAGAGGATATTGGGCAATGTCTGGAGACATTTTTGACTGTCTAATAGGTGTGTTACTGGCATCTAGTGACTAGAGGCCAGGGATGCTGGTAAACACCCTACAATACACTGAACAGTCCCCCAGGACAAAGAGTTATCTGGTTCATAGTGCTACTATTGATGAACCCTGCTATAGAGTATTCTCCACGATATATTAAGTGAAAAAAGCAAGTGAGGAACATCTATTGCTGAGATTACTCCTGTTCTTAGAACCTGACAAGACTGAATGAAAGCTTAAAAATTTGAGTGCCTTCTTTCTGTGAGACATTTTCATATAATGTGATGATGGACTAAGTAGTTATTAATGACCGAATGGATTTCAGTAATGTGTCAGTACCTTTCGACTTTTGTGATCATTTTACTGCAAGGAATCAGTGTTCAAAAACCAGCGGATGAACTGTGATACAAGAAATATATTTTAGACTTTATCACTAGTTCCTGAGACAGAATATCTAAATTAACCCTTGCAATTTTCTCAGTGATAGTAGCGAGAGGGGCAACTTTTGTTATTAATAACAAGCCTGCTTTCAACCACACTTGAGTTTATGCTAATAAGGTGACTCTCAGAGGATGTAAGTTGGTTGCCAGAGGAAACAACTGTGTGGTTACAAGGTTGGAACCTTCACCCTCACCCCCAGCTACCAAGGGGAGTCGGCCTCCAGATTAAGTTCAATCACAAATAGCCAAAAATTTATCCAAGTGTGCCTATGTAAGGCAACCTCCATAAAGGACAGGGTTCATAGGGTTCCCAGGTCTGGGAACACATCAGCATGCTGGGAGGGTGGCATGCCCAGAAAGCATGTGGAAGCTCTGTGCCCCAACCCTATATCTTGCCTTGCATATGTCTTCCATTTGGCTGTTAACGAGTTGTGTCCTTTATAATAAACTGGTGATCTAATAAATAAAACATTTCTCCAAGTTGTGTGAGCCATTCTGGCAAATTATTGAACCCAAGGATGGGGAATCATAGGAACTCCCAATTTACAGTTGGTTGTTTAGAAGTACAGGTGGCAACCTATCTAGGACTTGCAACTGGCATTGGAAGAGGGCAGGCGGTAGTCTTGTGAGACCGAGCACTTAACCTGTGGGTACAGAACTGCTCGGTAGAAATCCCATATGTTTGGTGTCAGAACTGTTGTGAGCAGAGGAACACAATGTTTCTTCATTTACAGTGTAGTCAAATTATTATTGAAGAAACATTCTTTATAGAGGAATCCCAGCTAATAAATGTAGAAAGAATGACAAAATAAAATCACCATTTTGCAATCCCTAATAAAATAATGGCCGTAGGCAATGATCATCAGTGGCTATTAAAATTCTTGAGTGAAAGATAAATGAGAAACTTTAGCATAGTATATGAATCAGGTAGACAACATTTGGACCCACTAATCAAAAAGAGAGCTAACCAGCCCTAGCCTGGTGGCTCAGATGATTAGAGCATTGTCCCGATACACCAAGGTTGTGGGTTTGATTTCCAGTCACGGCACATCCAAGAAGCAACCAATGAATGCATAAATAAGTAGAAAAACATCTCTCTCTCTCTCTCTCTCTCTCTCTCTCTCTCTCTCTCTCTCTCTCTCTCTCTCTCTCAAATCAATAAATAATTCATTTTTAAAAAGAGAGAGCTAACCATTGATTTTGTACTTTGTGATGTGATGCAATAAGAAATATACAATATCAACTGTGAAATACTTTTGCCAAAAAATTAAACATGAATACTATATCAGTGGTTCTCAGCTGAGGCAATCTTTCCCCCAAAGAACATTATTCAATATTTGGAGACATTTCTGTTTGTCACGCTAGGGGCTAGTGCTATTGGTATCTAGCAGGCAAAGGTCAGGGATACTGCTAAATGTCCTACAATGACAGGACAGCTCCCAGTCCACATTGTTAATAGTGCTGAGCTGGAGAAACCTTGTCTCGGTCTATCACAAGAAATATAGAACCTATGGTGAATATCAAGTCTTGTCTGAATCCTGAATCAAACAAACCAATTGTATTTAGACATTTATTATTCAGAGAAATTTGAACACTGACTGGATATTGAGGAACTGTTAATTTCTTAGGTATATTAGTAGGATTATGCATTATTTTACTAATATAAGAATTCTTATCTGTTGTTAGAAATACACACTGAAGTATTTACAGATGAAATAACGTGATATCTGGGACTTACTTTAAAATAATGCAGCTGGGAGGGAAGTAGAGAGGTGTGAAGATAATTGATCATAACTGATCAGCACTGAAGCTGGGTATGTATATGTTTGAAAATAGATAATAAAAAATAGAAAAGTAATTAAATTAAAAATTCTAATAAAATTTTTAATTATGATCTTTTCACATGTACACAAAACTTAAATTAGTTTTGGAAAGTTACCTAACGTGTTTTGCTCTTTCCAGAAGCAATGTATCCACAAAGCTTAATTCCAAGGTCATAATTTTGTATATTGTGGTGAAATGTTTTGAATTTTCCACCAAAGCATGCTTTAAGGCATATGTTATAGTATCTACACCTTCTTTTAATATCCTTTAGCATAGACTGTGCGCTAGTTACAATCTCAATATTAGGGCAGGATACTGCCCTAATCAAAAATCCACATTCTGGGGATGATTAGCTAAACTTTATTAGAAAAGCTGCACACTAGAGGTAATGACTAAATGATCTTCAGTCATTATTTTCTCCTTTTAATGCCAGGGCTTTCCTAATCAACATAATGTTAGGAGTGGGTTTTCTTTTTTTTTTTTTTTTTAATTTATTTTTTGGTTATTCAATTACAGTTGTCCCATTTTTCCCCCATTGCTCCCCCCTCCCAGCCCATCCCTTCTCCCACAATTGTATCCCTCCCCGTTGTCCATGTCCATGAGTCATTCATATACGTTCCTTGACTAGACCCTTTCCTTACTTATCCCCCTTCTCTCCCTCCCTCCTCCCCCCTACTGACTACTATCTAGTCTTTGCCTATTTAGTTCGTTTGTTTGTGTTGCTCTTTAGTTTCCTGTATTGGGTGATATCATATGGTATTTTGCTTTCTTTGCCTGGCTTATTTCACTAAGCATAATTCTCTCTAATTCCATCCATGTTGTCGCAAATGGCACGAGTTCCTTCTTTCTTTCTGCTACATAGTATTCCATTGTGTAGATGTACCACAGTTTTCTGATCCACTCATCCACAGACAGGCACCTAGGCTGTTTCAGGTACTTAGCTATTGTAAACAGGGCTGCTATGAACATAGGGGTGCATAAGTTCTCTTGAATTAGGGTTTCAGGATTTTTCGGGTATAATCCTAGCAGTGGAATCACTGGTTCAAAAGGCAGTTCCATTTTTAGTTTTTTGAGGTAATTCCATACTGTTTTCCATAGTGGCTGCACGAGTCTGCATTCCCACCAACAGTGCAGTAGGGTTCTTGTTTCTCCACATCCTCGCCAGCCTTTGTTGTTTGTTGACTTGTTGATGATGGCCATTCTGACAGGTGTAAGGTGATATCTCATTGTGGTTTTTACTTGCATCTCTCTGATGGCCAATGATGTTGAGCATTTTTTCATGTGCCTATGGACCTTCTGTATGTCCTCTTTGGAGAAGTGTTTGTTCAGGTCCTTTGCCCATTTTTTAATTGGGTTGTTTGTTTTCTTGAGGTTGAGTCGTATCAGCTCTTTATATATTTTGGAGATCAGTCCCCTGTCTGTGATGTCATTGGCAAATATGTTTTCCCATATGGTTGGTTTCCTTTTCATCTTGCTGATGTTTTCTTTTGATGAGCAGAAACTTTTTAGTTTGATGTAGTCCCATTTGTTTATTTTTTCCTTTATTTCTCTTGCCTTGGGAGATGTATCCGTGAAGATATTGTTACGCGTGGTATCTGAAACTTTCCTGCCTATGTTTTCCTCTAGGACTTTTATGGTATCACGACTTACATTTAAGTGTTTAATCCATCTTGAGTTTATTCTCGTGTGTGGTGTAAGTTGGTGGTCTAGTTTCATTTTTTTGCACGTCCCTGTCCAGTTCTCCCAGCACCATTTGTTAAAGAGGCTCTTCTCACTCCATTTTATGTTCCTTCCTCCTTTATCAAAGATTAGTTGACCATAGAGGCCTGGGTTTATTTCTGGGCTTTCAATTCTGTTCCACTGATCTATATGTCTGTTCTTATGCCAGTACCAGACTGTTTTGATCACAGTGGCTTTGTAGTATTGTTTGATGTCTGGTATCGTGATTCCTCCTGCTGTGTTCTTCTGTTTCAAGATTGCTTTTGCTATTCGGGGTCTTTTTTGGTTCCATATGAATTTTTGGAGGATTTGTTCTAGGTCAGTGAAATATGTCATTGGTATTTTAATAGGGATTGCATTGAATTTGTAAATTGCTTTGGGTAGTATGGCCATTTTGATGATGTTGATTCTTCCCATCCAAGAACATGGTATTTGCCTCCATTTATTTGTATCTTCCTTAATTTCTTTCTTCAATGTTGCATAATTTTCAGTGTACAGGTCTTTTATCTCTTTGGTTAAGTTTATTCCTAGGTACTTTATTTTTCTTGTTGCTATAGTAAATGGTATTTTCTTTTTTGCTTCTGTCTCTGATATTTTAGTGTTGGTGTACAGAAATGCCTTAGATTTCTGTATATTTATTTTGTACCCTGCTATTTTGCCAAATCCACTTATTATATCCAGTAGTCTTTTAGTGGATTTTATAGGGTTTTCTAGGTATACTATCATGTCGTCTGCAAACAGCGATAGTTTTACTTCTTCTTTCTCAATTTGGATGCCTTTTATTTCTTTGTCTTGTCTGATTGCTGTGGCTAGGACTTCCAACACTATGTTGAATAGAAGTGGGGAGAGTGGACAGCCTTGTCTAGTTCCTGATTTCAGGGGGAATGCTTTCAGTTTTTGTCCATTGAGTATGATGTTGGCTTCGGGCTTCTCATATATAGCCTTAATGATGTTAATGTATGCTCCCTCTATTCCCATTTTGCTGAGTGTTTTCAACATAAATGGGTGTTGTACTTTATCAAATCCTTTTCTGCATCTATAGATATGATCATGTGATTTTTGTCTTTCATTTTGTTTAGGTGATGTATTATATTTATTGATTTGCGAATATTAAACCATCCTTGCATCCCTGGGATGAATCCCACTTGATCATGGTGTATGATCTTTTTGATGTATTGTTGGATCCTGTTTGCCAAAATTTTATTGAGGATTTTAGCATCTATGTTCATCAGTGATATTGGCCTGTAGTTTTCTTTCTTTGCTGTGCCTTGACCTGGTTTTGGGATTAGGGTAATACTGGCTTCATAGAAAGAGTTTGAGATTTTTCCCTCTTCTTGGATTTTCTGGAATAGTTTGAGGAGGGTAGGAGTTAGTTCTTCCCTAAATGTTTTGTAAAATTCGGCTGTGAAGCCATCCGGTCCAGGGCTTTTGTGTGCAGGGAGATTTTGGATTACTGTTTCAATTTCCTTCTTTGTTATTGGTCTGTTGAGACTTTCTGCTTCTTCTTGATTCAGTTTTGGAAGGTTATATGTTTCTAGAAATCTGTCCATTTCTACTAGGTTGTCAAATTTCTTGCCATATAGTTGTTTGTAGTAATTTCTTATAATTGTTGGTATTTCTGATGTATCAGTCGTGATTTCTCCTCTTTCATTTCTGATTTTGTTTATTTGGGTCTTCTTTCTTTTTTTCTTAATGAGCCTGGCTAGAAGCTTGTCAATTTTGTCTATTTTTTCAAAGAACCAGCTCCTAGTTTTGTTGATTTTTTGGATTGTTCGTTTCGTTTCTATGTCGTTTAATTCTGCTTTGATCTTGATGATTTCCTTTCTTCTTTTTGCCCTAGGCTTTGTTTATTGTTGCTGTTCTAGTTCTTGTAGCTTTATGGTTAGGTTTTTTATTTGAGATTCTTCTAGCCTTTTCAGATATGCCTGTATTGCTATGAACTTCCCTCTTAGGACTGCTTTTGCTGTGTCCCATAGGTTTTGGGCTGTTGTGTGTTCATTGTCATTAGTTTCTAGAAATTTCTTGATTTCTTCTTTGATGTCATTGTTAACCCATTCGTTATTTAAGAGCGTGTTATTCATTCTCCATGAGTTTGGGTGTCTTTGATTTTTTTCCCTGAGGTTGATTTTTAGTTTCAAGGCATTGTGGTCTGAAAAGATGCTTGATATAATTTCAATTTTCTTGAATTTGTTGAGGCTTGTTTTGTGTCCTATTATGTGGTCTATCTTTGAAAATGTCCCATGTGCCTTTGAAAAGAATGTATATTTTGCTTCTTTGGGGTGAAAAGTTCTATATATATCAGTTAATTCCATGTGGTTTAGTGTGTTGTTCAATGCCTGAATATCCTTGGTGTTTCTTTGCTTGGATGATCTGTCTATTGTTGATAATGGAGTGTTGAAGTCCCCTACTATGAGTATGTTGTTGTGAATATCCTTCGTGTGGTCTTCTAGTATTTGCTTTATGTATTTGGGTGCTCCTATGTTGGGTGCATATATATTTATCAGTGTTATATCTTCTTGATGAATCGTTCCTTTAAGTATTATGAAATGTCCTTCTTTGTCTCTTTTTATTGCCCTTGCTTTGAAATCCATTTTGTCTGATATGAGGACTGCTACCCCAGCTTTTTTTTCAGGTCCATTTGCTTGGAATATTTTTTTATATCCTTTTACTTTCAGTCTATGTAAATCTTTTGTTTTGAGGTGTGTTTCTTGTAGACAGCAAATATGTGGGTCCTGTTTTCTTATCCATTCCGTTACCCTATGTCTTTTTTTTTTTTTTAATTTCAGTTTCTTTTTCTTTTTTTTTTCAGATTTAATGTGTTTTATTGATTAAAATATTACATTTGTGCCAATTTCCCTTCCCTCTGCTCCCCTCCACCCGGTGGCCCCCCTCCCTCCAGTTGTCCCCCCCTTTTAGATTATGTCCATTAGTTGTGCATACAGTTCCTCCCAACCTCTCTCCGTCTATTCCATTCCCTCCTACCTTGATCCCCAATTCCTATATCATCTCCCTCCCTTTCCCCATTCCCCCTCCCTGTTGACCTCCCCCCAATATGCTTCCCGTACCCACAGTTCCTTTTCCACTCTCGTTGCCTATTTAGTTTGCCTTTGTTTCATCTCCCTAGCTTCTGTTTTTTTAAACCAGTCCCTTTAACATCTCATATAACAGTGGTTTGGATCTAATGAACTCTTTCAGTTTTATTTTGTCCTGGAAACACTTTCTCTGTCCTTCTATTCTGAATGACAATTTCGCTGGATAGAGTATTCGTGGTTGTAGGTTTTGGATTTTCATTACTTTGAATATTTCTTGCCAGTCTCTTCTTGCCTGTAGGGTTTCCCTTGAGAAGTCAGCTGATAGTCTAATTGGGACCCCTTTGTACATAATTCTTTTCTTCTCTCTTGCTGCTTTTAAGATTCTCTCTTTATCTTTATTTTTTGACATTTTGATTATAATGTGTCTTGGAGTGGTTCTCCCTGGGTCCAGTCTCTTGGGAACTCTCCTTGCTTCCTGGACCTGCAAGTCTATTCCCTTCCCCAAGTCTGGGAAGTTCTCCTTTATTATATTTTCACTCAATTTTTCAAGTTCCAGTTCATCTTCCTCATTCTCTGGCAAACCAATGATTCTTATGTTGGGCCTTTTATAGCTGTCCCAGAGGTTTCTGATCCTCTCATTGTTGCTTCCCATTTCCTCTCGCTGCATTGGTTGACTGCTTGTTCCTTCTCCATATTCCAGTTTGTTGAAATGAACTCTGGATTTTTTTTTCTCACCATCTATCTCGTATGCGGTTTTGTTCCTTTCGTTATGAAAGTTTTTTGCTTCTTTCTTATCTTTTTCCTGCTCTTTTGTGAATTCTGTAAGCCACCTGATAACAATGGCCCAGAACTGAGCCTCTGACAGGTTTCTTATCTGTTCATCTGTCAGGTTCTCTATCTGCTGCCTGGTGAGTTGTGTCATCGGGATTTCTATAGTTGTCTGCCTCATTTTGACAGATGCGTTTTGTTTTCTTGGGCCGGCTGTCCGGGGCAGTGCCTGTGTACGCGTCACAAATCAGCGACCGGCGCCTGCCTGTCCGCGACCTATTTCGCAGCCCTGTGGTGCTTTCTTTGGGGGCGGGGGTCCAAGATGGATTCACACAGTTATTCAGCTAGGAGACCGGGATCCGTCCTCCCGCCCCCCTGGGCCTCACTGTTCAAGGCGATGCGGCGGCCGCTCTCCCCAGCGCCGGAGTCGCACACCGCCAGGGGCTTGACCGCAGCCGGGATTCCTCGCCGCCCCGCCGCTGTCCAGGTGCGACTGCAAACAGCACTGCCCTCTTTAACTCTTACCTGCCCAAATGGCACCGCTGGTTTATAACTTCATATGTTGGACTTCCGTGTAGTTTTATTTTCTGGAATTTCTAGTTATCCTTTGTTTTGAAGTAGTTGTATTCCTCTCTAGTTGTAGAGGGAGACCTAGCGTGTCCGTCTAAGCCTCCATCTTGGCCGGAAGTCTCCACCCTATGTCTTTTAATTGGAGCATTTAATCCATTTACATTTAAGGTTATTATTGACGTGTATTTATTCATTTCCCTTTGTACCTCTGTTCCTCTCCTCTCTCTCTTTTTCCTTCTTTTTTCTTAGAACACTCCCTTTAGCATCTCTTGCAATGCTTGTTTGCTGGAGATGTATTCTTTCAGTCTTCCTTGGTCTGAAAAACTCCTTATTTCACCTTCTATGTTGAATGAGAGTCTTGCTGGGTAGAGTATTCTTGGTTGTAGGCCTTTGTTTTTCATTGCTTGAAATATTTTTGATCATTCCCTTCTGGCTTGTAGTGTTTCTGTTGAGAAATCGGTCGATAGCCTTATTGGAGCTCCCTTGTAAGTTACTTGCTGTTTTTCTCTTGCTTCTTTTAGGATTCTCTCTTGGTCTTGGAATGTTGCCATTTTAACTATGATGTGCCTTGGAGTGGGTTTTTGGGGGTTCCTCTTGATTGGAACTCTCAGTGCTTCTTGGACTTGCATAACTTTTTCTCTCATCAGGTTGGGAAAATTTTCTGTCACTATTTCTCCTATCAGATTTTCAATTCCATGCTCCTTTTCTTCTCCCTCTCTTATTCCTATGATCCTTAAATTATTTTTTTAATGCTATCCTGTAATTCCCTTACATCTTGTTCATATTTTTTCAATCTTTTTTCATTTTGCTGTATCATTTGAGAATTATTACCTACATTATCCTCTAACTCACTAATCCGATCCTCTGCTTCGTTTAGTCTGCTTTTGACTGATTCTACTGTGTTTTTCAGTTCAGAGGTTGCATTCTTCATTTCTTCCTGGTTCTTGTTGATAGTTTCTATGTCTTTTTTTATGCTGGTGTAGTTCTCTGCAAGTTCCCTGTAATTTTCTTGGAGCTGTTGGTAACTTCCTTGGAGGTTGTCATAGTTGTTTTTGAGGTTTTCGAGCATATTGAGCTTCTTCACCACCATAGTTTTGAATTCCATGTCTGACATTTGGGCTATGTCTATTCCATCTGCCCCTCTTTCTGGGGATTCCTCTTTTCTTTTCATTGAGAGGTTGTTTCTGCATCTTACCATGTTGGATTCTTCTTGTTTGTTTTTGTTATTTGGATTTGTCTGCTTTGCCTTCCCACCTTTGTGGTATGAGATTTTTTATGGTAGATCTGGGGGATTCAGTGGTGCAGTCTCTTTGATCTCCTGAGCCTGATGTTCTTGAGGTACCTTTTATATCGTTTACTTATGCTGTCTGGTTATATTTCATTTTTTTTGTTGTTGTTGTTAGGATATTCCTTCTGGCTTGTTGATCGAGAGTCACTCTATCCACTTTATCTCAAATTCTTTTGTGGAGATGTCAGTTCAGCCTTCTTGTGTCGTCTTCTTTTTCTGCGTCCACAGCTGGTCTAATGTGATGTGTCAGAGATTCCTATTCCTTGCAGCAGTGGTGTGTGCGAGGTGGCCGGCAAGGCGCAATGCAAGGCAGCCAAGAGCCCATCTCAGGTCTGCCACGCCGTGCTCCAGGAAAGCCCTTGAGGTGTTTTTTGGCTCCAGTGCTGGTGTGCACCCAAGCGGCTGGGGAGCTAGCCTCAGGGCCGCAGACACTTGTGCTCAGTAGAAGGGAGTGTCTGTGAGTCGCTGCTGCCCACCGTTCCCGCACCTCCTGAGCGGGCACGCGCAGAGCCTGGGCAAGTGCTCTGCGCTCCGGATT
The DNA here is from genome assembly GCF_987537825.1 of Furipterus horrens. Classification (NCBI taxonomy): domain Eukaryota; kingdom Metazoa; phylum Chordata; class Mammalia; order Chiroptera; family Furipteridae; genus Furipterus; species Furipterus horrens. Next base: position 156,040,928 of record NW_028327172.1, on the reverse strand, counting down.
CCGGCCTGGTACTTCGGCCTGGTGCCCACTGGGCTGGCCAGGGGCGACTGCGCACAGTTTTCTGCGTGTCCAGTGGGCCCTCCCTGCGCCCGTTGGATCACTGATTTTATGTCTGTTGGCGTGTGTACGAGGGGCACCTGGATGCACAGCCCTGCGCACCTGGGCCAGTGAATGAGGGCACTTCCCTCTGCGCGCCCCCACAACCCAAGGGGAGGGTTGGGGGGTGGATGAGTGCGCCACTGCGCCTGCGCTCCTCAAGAATGGCCTACCACCCCAAAACTTTCCTCCCCTCTCCACTCTCCACTAGAGAAAAATATAAAGGAGAATTATGTTCTCACTTGCCCAGCAGCACGCTGTCTCCTGTCCTTCAGCACCAATGCCACTTGGTCAAGTCCGGTCTCTGCCAGCAGGCAGAGATCCGCTCTCCTCCCAACTCTTCTCCCGGGGCAGCCTGTGGTCGCCAAAAATCCTTTGTGTCCTTCCAGCCACAGCTCAGGCAGTTGCACCAGTCAGGAATCCCATTTCGTCCCCTTTTTCTCTGCTATCCTCACTAAACAGGTTGTTCCCAGATGGATTTTCTCTAATCCAGCAGTGCCTTGGCTCGACTCCTGCCAGCGTCCAGCTGCTCACTGAGATGTTCTGTCTGCAGTTAGCCCAAACTGCAGAAGGGTCTCGGGAGCCTGGAACCTCAGCCTCTCCTCACTCCTCCGCCATCTTCCTCTCTTTTTCATCTTTTTCTTATTCAGGAGTGGGTTTTCATTGGTGAAATTAGTGACTTGTTAGCTGATAAAATGGAACTTTCATTTGGGAAATTAGTAGCAGTGGAGAAATTTTAATTGGCTATGATATTTTATAGGTATGTATACGCCATGCTTGCTAAAATGGGAGGTAGATTCTAGTTAGCCCTGGAATCTTTATTTTTAAGAAGGGGGCCCTTGGCAAGATCCTTAAGTGATATTTACAGAACTGGTTTAAGATTGTTTCGCGCCTGCCTGCAGAAAGGTCTATATTAATACCAAAAATTGGTCTGAGACTTCATTTCCTAGTAGCCTGATCCAAGGTTATAAGAGTGCATTTACCCCTCATTACAACTAACCATATACAGCTCTCAAGACCCAAAAGGAACCTAATAGCTGTGCACACCTAACTGGCTTGGGTCAGCTCTCGCAGCAGAAAAAAAGTAAATGCTTTATCCAAAGTGGTTGAGTCTTGGCTCACCATAAAGGCAAAGTTATCTGGAAATTATTGTTTCATCTTTAAAATTTATTTAAATTTGGTATATTTCTCTATCTGGTAGACTATTAGGTTGGCAGCTCCCAAATAAATCCTGCCTTCAGAATGCAAACCCTTTCATGCACTGGGCCACATGACTTACATCGGCTAATGGGACATTAAGTAAACAGAATGCAAGCAGAAGCTTGACAAGTGATTTCACAATGGAGATTGTCCTCTTAGAATGCTCTCTCTTGGTGCATTGAGCCACCATGTAAAAAGATTCAACTATCCTAATGGAAGGACCATGTGGAAAGAGAAAGAGATAGAAGCATGGCTAGCCACCAGCTCTTGCAGACTTTGCAGCTGAGGCACTAAACATGTGAATAAAGAAGATATCTTAAAGATTCCAGCTCCAGCAGTTGCCATCTGGAGCAGTAGAATAGCCCTGCAGAGCCCACTCTAAACTGCAGAAATTTAAGAAATCACAGCTTGACCTTTGGGGAACTGTGCCAAATTTATCCTGTGGTTTTATGTATCCCTTGGAACAATGTTAAATGTCTTCTCTGCACTCCAGCACCAACCACCAACGGCATCATAGATCAACTACTCTGATCCTGTGGGGAACTTCAGAAACTGAGGGAAAGTTAATAAAAGAAGAGACAATGAGTAGAGGACACAAATCACCTTGAAAGTATGTCTCCTCATTATTTAGGAATAAGCACAGGCACAGGGAAGAATACAAGAATTCAGAAAGTGCATATAAATTAGGCCAAGCCAGGAAAAGTTCCCCATGTGCTCTAGAGATGTTCTTTCTACCTTCTGGACAACGTGATCCCTTCTACCTGTTTTTCCAGGCAACTTAGGTCTCTTGAAAGTGGGCTGAAGGCCAAGTAAGAACATTTGGAAAAGTGGTCAAGGAAAAGGCAACATGCTAGTATTGGAATGAATCACAACATAAAAGAAGTAGTCATGAGTCATACTGGTAAGGTATTAATGCATGCATATCCTCAAAGTACAACTGTGCCTAAATACCCAAACATTACTCCAAGCATCCTGTATAAGAACCTATCACTGCACCAGTAAGCTTATACCTACCAGCTCATGAGTCCAAGTCTACCATTATAAAGCCCACCTTGTCCAGGATCAATCAAGGATTGACTTAGGAACTGGAGGGACAGGACCAATATTTTAAAGATATCAGCACTAATACTGATATAAGATAGAAAATATAAAGGGTAGATATCCCACAGCCTACTCCCTAGCAGATTTTCCTGGAGAAAATGAAGATATAAACACAGCAGTAAGATATTGCCATAGCCAATCTGTCAGGTGCAGAGTTCAAAACACTGGTGATGAAGATGCTCAGATAACTCATTGAGTATGGCAAAAGTATAAGGGAAGAAAGGAAGGCTACACTAAGTGAAATAAAGAAAAATATACAGGGAACTAACAGTGAAGGAAAGAAATCCAGGGTTCAAATCAGCTATTTGGAACATAAGGAAGAAATAAACATTCAACAAGAACAGAATAAAGAAACAAGAATTCAAAAAAGTAAGCAGAAAATAAAAAGACTCTGGGACATCTCCAAAAGTGCCGACATCCAAATCATAGGGATGCCAGGAGAAGAGGAAGAGCAAGAAATTGAAAACTCATTTGAAAAAATAATTATTTTCTAATTTGGCAAAGTAAATAGATGCACAAGGGCAGGAGGCACAGAGAGTCCCAAACAAGTTGGACCCAAAGAGGACCACACCGAGACACATCCTAATTAAATTGTCAAAGGCTAAAGATAAGGAGAAGATCTTAAAAGTAGCAAGAGAAAATAAGAGTTACCTACAAAGGAGTTTACATAAGTCTATCAATTGATTTCTCACAAGAAACGTGGCATGCACAAAGGGACTGGCAAGAACTATTTCAAGTGATGAAAAGCGAAGACCTACAACCAAGAGTACTCTATCCAGCAAAACTATCATTTAGAATTGAAGGGCAGATAAAGTGCTTCTAGAACAAGATAAAGCTAAAGGAGTGCATCATCACCAAACCCTTATTATATGAAATTTTAAAGAGACACACTTAAGAAAAAGAAGATCAAAACTATGAACATTAAAATGACAACAAACTCACAACTATCAACAACTGAATCTAAAAAGCAAAAACAAAAAAACAAACCAGAACAGGAACAGAATCATAGATAAGGATATCATTTGGAATGTTATCAGTGGGGAGGGGAATGGGGGGGAATGTACAGGGATTAAGAATCATAATTGATAAGTACAAAATAGACAGGGGGATATTAAGGATAGTATAGGAAATGGAAAAGCCAAAGAACTTATATGCACTACCCATGGACATGAACTAAGTGGGGAGAATTGCTGGAAGGAAGAGGGAGGGAAAGGGGGAAAAACTGGGACAACTATAATAGCATAATCAATAAAACATAATTTAAAATTTATTTAAAAACAAATACTCTGTAATTATTGGGGAGTGTATGAATAATCCATTGGCATTTCCATCTGGCATAAGAAAAATCAGCCAAAATTTATGTTAAGTTACTTATTCCTCCTTTGGTTTTTAAAAAAAATTTCACATGGTATGATTCAAATGAGATGTCTTCCAGATTAACAAGTAATCTGGGCTATGCTCTCTGCTTTTTTTATGTTAATATGTCTTTTAATTACCTGAGGAATAATAGGATGAGGCAAATATATTTGGCTATAAAAATTTGGGAATGTAGGACTACAGAAATGATGGGACCTGACCCATGAAAGGCCAAGGACCTCTATGAAGGGTCACCAATGTTTCCAGAAGTACTATATGTAATATGTCAGATAACAGAATGTGACATCCCTAACCTCCAACAATGGTGAGTCAGGCAAATGGTCCGACATAGCCATGCACACCCACATAGAAGAGTCAACAAAAAAATGTCCATTTGTTTCAATCTGCATCTCTCCAGAGCAGTCTATTCACAGTCTCACTGGGCAAACTGAGGCAACTAAACATCTATTGTTATTTCAGTACTCTGATTTTCTTTTAGGACATTCTTGTTGTCACTTATTTTCAAAGTATTGTATTTCTATTAATGAGTTTTTCAATAGCAGCAGACAACAAATGGTGATTAAAAAAGCATTAAAATGTAATAAAGACAAAAATAAAGTCAACAGTCTTCATATTGCTGGAATTGTACACCAATAAATATACACCACACTAAAAGCATATGTACCAGAAAATAGACAGTAATAGAAACAAAGATAAAGACTGATATTTTATTAGCAGATTAAATATTTGCTATTGATAAGTGATGATCCTACCTGAAAATATCATGCAAAGAGCATATACTAATAATATTATAAATGCGTCCATCTAGAAAAGTAATTTAAACAACTATGGAACTTGAAAAATAACATGTTTTCTTACCTTGAGATATAGTCTAATCAATGAATACATGGTAGTCCTAACACAAGAATCAGAACATACAAAAAAATGCAGTAATGTCCTCTTCTTTTCCAATATTGTGTCTGCAAAGATAAATTATTCTATCTATTCAAAGAAAAAAAAAGAAAGTGACTTATTTGAGAGTATACACCAAACTCTTGTGTGCCCAGAAGGTTTGTGTTGCCAGGAAAATGGCATGACTTTCTCACAATGAAGGTATCACATGAATAAAGATTTATATATAAGTAAACAAAGTACAATTAGAAGACAAATAAGACAGAGGTACGATTTACTCCAAGATTGGCTTTCATCAATTTTTTGTTTATCTTAGAAACTCCTCCTGTTCTCTGATTATATGTCTGAAGAGAATCTTGGGTACAGTTACTTTCAGTTATTCTCTGAACTAAAAATGTAAGCCATTATGTGCATTTTTCATAAACAAGCATCATAATGGGGTTAAATGTTCATCTGAATTCGTTTTGATCTTTGTCCAATGAGCTTAGAAACCAAACAAGCTGTAACATATGCAGGATGCAAGAAATATGCTGGGGAGAGTTGATGTGTGAATCAGTCAGGTAAAGATGAAAAACTGAGTTAGGCTCATACATTGCTAAATAATAATAATGGCCACAAAAGTCCATGGGTCACGTTCACTTTAGCACACATGACTAAAAAGTGGGACTATGATTAAGTGGGCTGTTCTCAAATACGTCCTATTATTTTCCAAAATCATTAAAATGAGGGTGAACTGTTATGGATTTTTCATGAGGCAACATTAGACTGCTGCTAGAGCTGCCATCTAATAAAATCAGTGATTTGCAACGCAGGAATACTTCACACCCAAGGAGGTGTCTGCTAATTTATCACACCAGCAAGTTCATTGTTTACTTGAGAGAAAACCTTTATGGAATGAATATCAAGGGAGCTTGTAGCTAAAAATGTACATTTTCTTGTCCCTCAGTTTTTAACATAATGTAAAGACTTTTTCTCTATTTGTCCTAATTTATTTTCCAGTGTTTTCACAAACACATGGCTTGTCTGTTTGCCGGTTTGTGCCACTCTTTGTTACTTCTTAGGGTGGAAAGCCCAAAGCCTCAGGCAAGACCAATGTGGCTATGGTGGATCCACACATATCCTAATGATTTGGCTGATTTGCTGTGGCTTAAATACCATCTTTGGGACAGAAGAGTCCCAGAAATACTAATTCCTCTATTCATAGACTGTCTTAGCAAACCTTGATGAACTGAGGTACATGACCTCCCAATCATGCTAAATCCTCCTATAGGTATTTATTTATTTTATTTATTTTTATTGTGTTTTTTATTATTTATTCCCATTATACTCTCTTTCATCTCCATCTACCCCGTCCACCCACAATCACCACATTGTTGTCCATGTCCATAAGTCCTTTTCCTTTTTTGTTTGATCCCTGCATCCTTTATACTACCACCAAGCAGAGCTCTCAGCCTGCTCTATCTATAAGTTTGTCTTTATTTTGCTTGTTATTTTGTTCATAAAATTCCACAAATGAGTGAAATCATATGGTATTTGTCTTTCTCTGACTGGCTTATTTCACTTAGCATAATGTTCTCCAGGACCATCCATGCTGTTGAAAGGGGTTAAATTTTCTTCCTTTTCACCGCTGAGTAGTATTCCATTGTGTAAATGTACCATTGTTGTTTTATCCACTCATCTACAGATAGACACTTGGACTGCTTCCAAATCATAGTTGTTACAAATAATACTGCAATGAACATACGGGTGCATATATTTTTTTGAATCATTGTTTGGGACTTCTTCAGATATATTCCCAGAAGTGAAATCACTGAGTCATAAGGCATTCCCATTTTTAACTTTTTGAGGTGACTCCATACTACTTTCAACAGTGGCTACACCAAGCTCCATTCCCACCAACAGTGCAAAAAGGTTCCCCTTTCTCCACATCCTCACCAGCACTTGGTGTTTGTTCATTTATTGATGATAACCATTCTGACCAAAGTGAGGTGATATCTTATTGTGGTTTTAATTTGCATCTCTCTAATGATTAGTGATGTTGAGTATGTTTTCCTATGTCTATTGGCCATCTGTATGTCCTTTTTGGAGAAGTGTCTATTGAGGTACTTTGCCCATGTTTTAATTAGATTGCTTTTTTGATGTTGAATTTTATACATTCTCTATAAATTTTGAATATTAACCTCTTATCTGATGTATCAGCAAATATGTGTTCCCATTCAATGTGTTGTCTTCCTATTTTGTTGATGGTTTCCTTTACTGTGCAAAATTGTTTTAATTTGATATAGTATCATTTGTTTATTATTTTCTTTTGTTTCTGATGTAGTCCAATTTGTTTATTTTTTTTTTCTTTTGTTTCCCTTACCTGAGTAGATATAGCAGAAAAAAAATATTGCTACGAACCATGTCAGAGACTTTACTGCCTCTGTTATCTTCTAGTATATTTATGGTTTGAGGTATAACATTTATGTCTTTAATCCATTTTGAACTTATTTGTATGTGGCGTAAGAAGATGGCCTAGTTTCTTTTTCTACAGATATCTGTCCAAGCTTTTCAACACCATTTATTGAATAAACTATCTTTAGCCCATTTAATGTGCTTGCTTCCTCCATAAATATTAATTGATTATAAAGGCATGGGTTTACTCCTTTCAGTGTATTTATTTCAGATAATATATTCTTTATTTCTGACTGGTCCTTTTTATGGTTTCTATGTCTTTTGTCATGCTTTTGAGCACGCTTATAATCATTACTCTTAACTCTATATCTAATAAATTGCTTGCCTCCATTTCATTTAGTTCTTCTTCTGGTGAATTCTCTTGGCCCTTCTTTTGGGGCATGTGTCTTTGTCTTCCCATTTTGGCTGCCTGTTTGTGTTTGTTTCTATGTATTAGGAAGATCTGGAAAGACTCTGATTCAGACCCATGTCAGATGCTGTCTGTGACTGGCCTGGGAAACCTGTTTGGAGCTGTCAGTGATCCACAGTTGTGGCTCCTTCTCCTGGGCCTGGGTGTGTGCAAAATGATCCAAGCTGCACTCCAAGGCTGGTTTTTACAAGTCCAAGGCTGGGGGATTGTCATTTTTAAAATAGACCTCAAAACTGGACATTATTTTTGCATCAATCTTACATTATGGTCTTTGACAACATTAAGTATTGGGTTTTAGAACATAATTATATTTGCTATAGCTGTAATAAAAGTTGGGGATTGCTTAATTTTCTAAAGTGTATAGGTGGAGAAAACAGCTGCTGTAATTTTGATGCTTTGAATCCTTACACATGAGCTCCTGAGCTGATCTGCAGTGAACAGTTTCAGTGTCCTGTGCTCACCTTTTCCAAAAAGGCTGGAGTTTCTGAAAGAATGCAGACATGGACAATCATCTCACTGAAGGTGAGAAGAATGAAAAGTTGCAAAAGACAATTTTAGACTTTGAGTTGGGGTTTGGGACTTTAATTTCTTTGGATTAATAATTCACAAGGACATTGGGACATTTTTATACTTTAGCCTTTTTAATGAACTTTAACAGAAAGATTTTGGATTTTAGTTTGTCAAGATTTAAATCTTTTAAATTAAATTAACTAGCAAATTAATGAGAGGGGTTATACATACTTAATTATGGAGTATCACTATGTTTTGACATAATTTGGGGAATATTTTAATTAAAGTTGGCATATTTAATTTAATTTTAATATCACAATGTTATTTAACCTTATTGCAGAAACTCTGAGAGGCTATATTGGGAAATATGGCTGGACACAATTTGGGATAGGGAATGTCTTTGAATTCATAATCCAATTCTTTCAGCACAGAGAAAGGTCCAAGAAAGTCGCAGAAAAAATAACTAATTTGAATGGAAGGGCAGTCGTTTTTCATAACAGATATTTTCTTCATTATGGTGAAGATATCTACTATAGCTGTATGTTAATGGTGCCTCATGCGATACTTCTTTGAGGATATCTATAAAACAGTGATCCACATTAGGAATACATTTTTAAGAAGCAACACAATATAATTCTTCTATCCAAAGGTGAGAGCAAAGTACAGGAAACGATGACTATATTATCTCTTACTCTCTCATCTGGGAGATGGAAAGTTTCTTTTGCTGTAGATTTTTTAAGCAATTAGATTACAAAATTATTAAAATGTGAAAATAATACGACTGGATATTGTAGCTGAATCTTTGCTACTCCTATTGCCAGGTGTATAATAATGGTGATTACATTGGGCCCTAAGTGTCTTCTCCTTGGGCCAAAGTGGAGGATAAAGTTGGCAGCATGGGTCTGGGGTCCTTTACTTATAGCACGGAAAAGATATTCGGAACTCAGTATGTTCCTTCTGCCCCTGAACTGCACACACTGAGTGGGGTTTTACAGAATTTCCCCATTTGCGGCTGAGCATAGCCTTCTCTGCAGAGTAAGTTGCTTTCTCATTCCTGGTGTTGTATCTTAAGTTGCGTCAAAGTTTGTGGTATAAGATTGAACCTGTGTATAGATTCTGCAAGGAAGACATGTTTCTCACTCTTTTTACTTTCTTGAGGGGTCTGTCTGACTAATTTTATTTATATCCATAGAAAATAGGATATTAAGCAGGTCAGCATTCAAAAATTATGTGGTTAAGAATTCAATCAAATAAACCTGGCAGGTCCTAAAACCAAACAATGATATTTCCCGTACAGATAACCAGCAGAAATGAAAACAGCATTTCATCCCGCACATGAACAGATCTTCCAGGAACTCACCTAGACCCCCGAACTGTGGTCACTTCTGCGAGGAGCACGAAGAAATAATCATTGCATGCTTTCATCCAATCGCCAGAGGCTGAACCATTCTCATTTTCTGAGAAGACTTCCAGTTCTGGTGCCTGTGTTTGGATCAAGTTCCCTCTGCCTCCCCATGTGTCAAAGCCCTAAGGCAGGGCCAACACTGCAGACTGCGCCTGTGACAGAAGAAGGCCTGGTCACCTACATGCCAGGGTCCCAGGAAGCTAAAGGAAGCCTTTTCTCAGGACTCTGTTGAGCACAGGCCTCCCCTCTCTCCTCACCCCTGAGCATAGCCACTCCACAGACATTTTTATTTTGTAAATTCACCTAACTCGCTTTCAAGAGTGACTTCAAAAGAGATTTTAAGCATCTGTATTTACAAGGCAATTTTATCTCACAGTATCTACTTTTAAAAATGTCTTTTTAATAAAAACATCTGGCATATTTGATTAGTCAGTGAAGGGCACCCAGCTAGGTACTGATGAAGAATGCTGAAGATATTAAATGTGATTTCTAGCTTTTTTTAAACTGGAGAAAAATTCTGTGCAAAAAAAAAAGAAAAAATCAACAACATCTAATCTACACATCCAATATAGTAGTGTATGGAAGCTCAACTAAATTTCTCAAAGTGGATTAAATAAAATATTGCAAAATCAGAGCATAACATTCTATCTGGTGAGTGTCCAACAAATGTTGGCTTTTATTCTAATCAGCCTCATATGATTGTTACACATGATTTTAACCCTATGCTTGTAAAACACCTTCTTGCTCTCGTTCTCTCCTTTCCCTGACTCTCTTCTTTTCCTTTTTCTACTACTTTTATGGCCATCCTTCCTGTCAATAATTCCACCAGACAAGTAGTGCAAATTTGTAAATTAATTTTTTTATTCCTATAAAATAAGGAAGTATTTCCTGTTAAATATTGAGGTATATTATTAACTTTAAGCATAAATTATTTAAATTACATATCAGTTGAAACTAAGAGGTCCTATCTGCTAGTATAAATGCATATCACCGGGTTATTATGCCTTTAATGTTCATGGACTGACTGCCCAGCGAGGCACCAGGCCGCATCTGCAGCGCAGAGCAAGGCCTGCAGTGCTTTCCATGGTTCTGCCTTTATTCAAAGTAAGGATACTTCGGGATCACTTGGCATTTTCTTTCAGTCTACTTGACAAATGTGGAGCATGGGGGAGGACATCTTAGCTCATGCTCATCTTATTTCTTTGCTCAATCAAGAAGTTTCTAGGAAGAGTACGTCCAATACCCTTTTCTATAGCACTACGTTTCCTGGAAATAAATATGCACTTATATGGACTCAAAAATCAAGTCCCGTGCTGTTTCTGGCATCTGGGCCATCTCTCAAAGACACTTGGTGATTACTATGTGAATGCCTAAAAAATGGTTTAGAGCTTTTTTCCATGAATGCATTACCTTAACATGCAGAATTAAGATCTGCCTCTCATTCAAATATCAAAGTATAATCATGGAAACTACTTTTTCAGGAAATTAGAATTTCTTGGCTGAAACCATGAATCTGATTTTCAATGAAGTGTCTGCACATTGACAATATCCTAAAGGAGGAGTACAGAGGTTTTATTTGGGTGTTAAAGAACACCGAGGGAAGGGATTGTTTAAGGTAGGTCTGATTTTGCCAATGAGTCTTTAATATATAAAAAAAGAGATAAAATATTTAGTCTTACTTCTCTGTTACCACAAGATAGCATCAATTTTCTCTTTTTAATGTTTGGCACTTCTCTGCTTTTGAGTTTTGCATTTGTTTTCAAGAGTACAATGTGTTGCATGAGATTCAGTTATAATCTTTTCTCAAATATGAAATCACAGACTATAAAACTGAGGTCACTGACTTAAGTAAGAACCCACAGGTGGAATAAGATTTGTGATTTGCATTATTTATCCCACAGCTTCAAAGTAGAGGGAGTGACTCTAATGAATAAAGTGGAATACTGCAGTAATTTTGCTCACAAATCCGACATTACAGAGTAAGTTTCAAACTCAAAGCCACATATTGGCAATTTTGTTAGCCTTTTCTTATACAAATGCATCAGATTTGTGTGTGTGCATGTGAAGAGGAGAGAACAACATGACTACAATTATCCACAAGCCATTCAGTACAAAGTAATAAATATTAGAAATCAATTTGCATGTTTCAAATCCAGCCGTATATCTACGTTACCCATTATCTAATGCATTAATGAGTCTGGATGTCCAATGTCCTTAAGCAAAGCAGATTGCATTCCAGTTATCCTATAAAGGGAATTTAGATTCCTCAACATGACTACAAAATAGAATTGGGCTAGACATTCCATGATCACATTTTCTGAGGTGTTGGTTTTTAAGGAACTCAGCACTGTAACCTCTTTTTGTGTTGGTTTTATAGCTCTGAGACTGACTCCTGGTAAGTGCAGGACAGGACCTGGCAATGATGGGGTGGCATCAGATTAAGCATGTCTGTTATCATTTTATTTCCTGCATCAATTTACAAGTGTTAGGACATCTGCTCCGAAGGACTTAAGGCAAAGGTGGAACTTATTTTCTCATTTAACTAAAGAGTCCAAAGGTAGCCTGGCTTCCAGGGCAGTTGGATTCTGGCCCTTCATGCTCAAATTCTCCCAAAGCATTGGGTCTCTACTTTGATCATTCTCACTTTAGATATTTCTTCTCCTCAATAGCCAATCCCTCTGCTTGTAGTTTTTTGAGTATATTTTATTGATTATGTTGTTACAGTAGTTCCAATTTTTTCCCCCTTTGCTCCCCTCTGCCCAGTACCTCCCTTCCTTCCCCCAACCCCACACCCCTTAGTTCATGTACATGGATTGTGCATGTAAGTTCTTTGGCTTCACCTTTTCCTATATTATTCTTAACTCCATTCTGTCTATTTTGTACCAACCAATTATGCTTCTTAATCCCTGCACCACTTCCCCATTTCTCCCCCTTCCCCTTCCCAGCTGACAAACCTCCAAATGATCTCCACACCTATGATTCTGTTACTAATCTGGTTTGCTTAGTTGGATTTTTTTTTTTTTTTTTAGATTCAGTTGTTCATAGTTGTGAGTTTGTTGTCTTCACGTCTTCTTTTATGCGTTTGCCGTACTCAAGCGTATCTGTCAAGCCTGTGAGCATCTTTATCACCAGTGTTTTGAATTCTGTGTCTGTTAGGTTGTCTGTCTCCTCATTTGTTAGGTTGGCTATCTCCTCATTGCTTAGTTCTCCCACTGGAACCTTGATCGGTTCCCTCTTTTGGGCCATGCTTCTCTGTCTCCTCATCTTGACAGGCTCCTGCATTTGTTTGCCTCTGCGTCTTAGGTAGAGCTGCTGAACCTGTTATGTTGTAAGGGGTGGAGCCTTAGATATTCGTCAGTATGGGTGATCCATTTCTCCACGTTGTGGTGCTGTATGTGGGGGAGCGGTCTGAGAAGGAACAATGCCGCTTTCCCAGCATTCACCCCTTTTCCAGGAACTTTGCCCACTTCTGTATGGGACTGACACTCCTCTAGATGTTGCACTGGCCGTCGTTCGCAATGTTGATGGGTCTATGGATGTTCTAGAACTGTGGGGGCCCTTTAAACAAGCAGACTCAGCAGAGATTGGCAGTTTCTGCCTCTGCCCCAACCCCCACTGGTTTGCACAGTCAGAAGCAATGAGGCTTTATTTTCGCCAGGGCTGGGACAGTGAGCTGCGCGGTCTGGTGAGGAGCTGGGAATGCTCCCCAGGTGTCCCTCCTGACTTTTTAAAACCTGTATCTGTGCTTTCCGCCAGGCTGCCACTGCCGCCGCTGCAGCCGCCACCACACCATGTCCTCTCCGCCCCAGCCCTGCCCTTCCTACCTGTCTGTATGAGTAATTCTTCTTTATATCTTTGTTTGTTGGACTTCCATGCAGCTTGATTTTCTGGAACTTCTGATCATTTCTAGTTTTGAGGTAATTGTATTTCTTCTTATTTGTGGAGGGAGATGCAGCATATCTGTTTATGCCTCCATCTTGGCCGGAAGTCCTCATCTCCCCATTTGTATTTTAGATTTCATCTTTCTGTTCTTTCTGCTGTTTTTTACAATATTCATAAGCCGTTGTCTAGTTTTGTAACTTTAGGCTCAATTCTCACCAAATCCTCCCATTAGCTTCTAAGTATGTTAAAGAGTCTCCCCCTCATAAGTCAACTTAGGAGAAGTGAGCAAATGCAATGTTTGAGAATAATTTTATGCTGGGTTAGCCGTGAGGCACTAGAAAGCGGCAGCTCATTTCTTTCTTTCTTTCTTTCTTTCTTTCTTTCTTTCTTATTTTTCCTGTTTTCTGTTCTTTTTTTTTTAAATTGTTGACATTATTACAGATGTTCCCTATTTTCTCCCCATTGGACTCCTCCACACTGCCTCAACTGCCCCCATTTCCTAGCCTTCCCCACATTGTTGTCTGTGGCCACGAGCCATGCCTCTATGGATGTACATTCATTGACTAATCTCTTCCAGTCCTCCCATCCCCCCCCCGATATCTATCAGTCTGAGAACAGTTAGATTTTAAAGAGATGAGCTGAGACCCAGTTACTCCAGAAGACCCTTAGATAATCACATATTTCAGTTAAGGGTCCTTTTGGAAATTTTCCAGGTGACAGTTTTTTTCATCTGAAAAGACATGAGATTGATAAACTGTCACTGTTAGTTCTGAGGTTACAAGACTCTGTGAGTCTCAAGTGATACTTGCTCAAATAATTCTGACATTTCCTTTATGGTTTCTGCCTTTTTATTCTGATATTTAGAATCTTTTTCATCCCAAAGTTATACCGATATTCATTTTTTTTTCTTCTTTTATCTCTAGACTTTTATCTAAAATGTAAATCTTTAATCCGCGTAGAATTTGTTTGGGAATAAATAGTTTGGAATTTATTTTTCCAAAGAATTAACTGATTCTTTCAACATTTTCCTTGAGTAATCCATTGATTGTTAATGGTACCTGGTTTCTCCCTACCTTAAAGAGTGCCATCCAGAGAAGATCCCTTTCTGTCACTTTTTCAGACAAGTCATAAAATGGGACCTCAAAAGAATTTGTAGCATTCAGCTTAAAAATATAGATTTCATTCTAAATAGTCTATTCTATTCTGTTCCAGATATTCTAGGGGTGTGTGTGTGTGTGTGTGTGTCTGTTTCATTTTATAGATTAACTGGAAGTTTACTGAGGTAAAGCTACTCTTAGCCAGTTGCACAGCTAGAAAGAGAAGACAGCATGGGAATCATGCTTTTCTTACTCACCCAGTATTTTTTCCTCTATATCCATGATTCAGGCAGGTACATGCTTCATGTGTGAAGAATTAAAATCTTGTTTTGTTCTATAGTAGCTTGCAGACACGTAAAACACAAAAGGAGTGAGGCTTTTTCTGTTTTCACAGAATTTCAGCTGAGGACAATGGGTGAAAGAATTCTTATTTCATCCTTAAGTTTCGGTGACTGTCATTTTCCAACAGTGTAAAAAGAGAAGGGTAGAGATTTATTGAAGTATTCTTTGATGGGAATGCATAGGTAGAAGCTCTGCCCTCTCCTTTCTCCTCCCCCTGGTGGAGAGACTAGGGCATGACAGTTGCTTTAAGAATTCTAAAGGCAGGACTTTGGCAGGAGTTATCCACTATCAGGGCCAGGAAGAAAGGCAGCAGAAGAACATACCATTTGGGCAACAAGGATCTGTGATGTTATGGATCAAGTGAATATTGCAGAAAAGAACTATGCTTAAGTGAATCAGACAGGTCCCTCTCTGGATGGCAGACAACCTCAACTGGAGTTTGTGTGGCATGAACCATGATGGGTCAGCTGGAGAGTATCTGCATTAGAGAAAGAAAAAAAAAAAATCTATGGGATCCAAGAGGAGGAGTAAGAGAGCAAAGTAAAGAATGAACATAACTCTCTACCCTATTGCTCTTCTGGTTTCAGTGCCAGCATTTTCTTGCCTTTACAACTAATTTTGAGCAAAATGGTTTAAAAAAAACTACCTTAAATTTTATTTTTTTAATCCTCACTGGGGAGTTTTTTGGTTTGTTTGTTTTTTATTGCTATTAGGGAAAGAGGAAGGGAGAGAGAGAAACATCCATATGAGATAGAAGCATTGATTGGTTGCCTCCCATTCACACCCATACTGGGGATTATCGCCCAGAGCGAAGATTCTAGGTGTCTGGATTGGGAGTTGTATGTGCCCAGCCTGGACCAAAGACAAAACCTGCAACCTAGGTATGTGCTCTGACTGAGAGTCAAACCTGCAGCATTTCAGTTACAAGATGGTGCTCCAACAAAGTGAGCCACACCAACCTGAGTACAATTTTAATTTAATTTATTTTTTAAGTATATTTTATTGATTATGTTGTTACAGTATCTCAATTTTTCCCCCTTTGCTCCCCTCTGCCAAGTACCCGCCTTCCTTCCAGCAATCCCACCCGTCTTAGTTCATGTCCATGGGTCGTACATATTAGTTCTTTGGCCTCACCCTTTCCTATATTATTCATAACTTTCCCCTGTCTATTTGGTACCAGCCAATTATGCTTCTTAATCCCTGCACCATTTTCCCATTTCTCCCCCTCCCCACTCCCAGCTGATAACCCTCCAAATGATCCCCATACCTATGTTCTGTTCCTATTCTGGTTTGCTTAGTTGGATTTTGTTTTTATTTTTAGATTCAGTTGTTGATAGTTATGAGTTTGTTGTCATTGTAATGTTCATAATTTTGATCTCCTTTTTCTTAAGTAAATCCCTTAGACATTTTCTATAATAATAGTTTGGTGATGATGAGTTCCTTAAGCTTTACCTTGTCTGGAAAGCACTTCATCTGCCCTTCCATTCTAAATGATAGCTCTGCTAGAAAAAGTAATCTTCGTTGTAGGTCTTTGCTTTTCGTCACCTTGAATACTTCTTGCCAGTCCCTTCTTGCCTGCAAAGTTTCTTTTGAGAAATCAGCTGATAGTTATATAGTTACCCCTTTGTAGGTAACTCTCTGCTTTTGTCTTGCTGCTTTTAAGATTCTCTCTTTATCTTTCACCTTTGGCATTTTCATTATGATGTGTCTTGGTGTGGTCCTTTTTGGGTCTAGCATGTTTGGGACTCTCTGTGATTCCTTGTCTATTTCCTCTGCCAAATTTGGGGAGCTTTCCTTCATTATTTTCTCACATAAGTTTTCAATTTCTTGCTCTTTCTCTTCTCCTTCTGGCACCCCTATGGTTTGGATGTTGGCATGTTTAAAGTTGTCCCAGAGGTTCCTAAGCCTCTCCCCATTTTTTTCAACCCTTGCTTCCTCATTCTGCACTGGTTGACTGTGTTTCATTCCTTATGTTCCAAATTATTGATTTGAACCCCGGTTTCCTTCCCTTCACCATTGATTTTGTGTAGGTTTTCCTTCATTTCATTTAGCATAGCTTTCACTTCTTCCCTTATGAGTTTGCCATGCTTAAGGATATCTGTCAGGTGTGAGCATCTCTATCACCTGTGTTTTGTACTCTGTGTCTGTTAGGTTGGCTCTCTCCTCATCTGTTAGGTTGGCTGTCTGCTCATTGCTTAGTTCTCCCACTAGAACATTGATCCATTCCCTCTTTTGGGCCATACTTCTCTGTCTCCTCAACTTGACAGACTCCTGTGTTTGTTTGTCTCTGTGTCTTAGGTAGAGCTGTCACACCTGTTTCGGGGTAAGGGGCAGAGCCAGAGGTATTTGTTAGTACAGAGAGACTGGTTTTACCTCTTTGTGGCACTATATGTGGAGGAGGGGTCTGAGAGAGAACAACGTCGCTTGCCCATCACTCGCCCCATTTCCAAGCACTTCTCCCACTTTTGTATGGGACTGGTGCCTCTCTAGCTATTGCCCTGGCCATTGTTTCCAGGGTGGGTGGGTCTTCAGATGTTCTAGGACTGTGGGGGTCTTATAAAGAAACAGACTCTGCTGAGAGACCAACAGTTTCTTCCTCTTCCCCAATCACCACTGGTTTGCACAGTCAGAAGCAATGAGGCTTTATTTTCCATGGCACTGGGACCGTGAGCTGTGAGGTCTGGTCTGGTGCTGAGAGCACTCCCCAGGTTTTCCTCCCGACTTTTTAAAATGTGTGACCATGCTTTCTGCCGGTATGCTGCTGCAGCCGCTGCTGCTTCCACCACACCACACCCTCTCTGCCCGGGTTCCTCCCCTCCTACCTGTCTGGGTGAGTATTTCTTCTTTATTTCTTTGTTTGTTGGACTTCTATGCAGCTCAATTTTCTGAAACTTCTGGTTGTCACTAGTTTTGAGGTAGTTGTATTCCTTCTCAGTTGTGGAGGGAGACGCAGTGTGTCTGACTAGCCCTCCATCTTGGCCGGAAGTCCACAACATTTAATTTTAAATGCAGTGTTTCTCATACTCAAATCAATGAGTTTCCAAATCTAAAGGGTCAAATTGTATTATCTAAGAGGTCAGGCTCCTGCCTTAGAAGTTTTGTTATTCAGATGGTTCTTCATTTATTCACCTTCAATACACCTTCAGGATAATAATGTATTTAAAAAGTTATATCCTTTGACATTTGAACACTGTTAAGATATCACTGTTATAGTTTAAAATGAATACCACTGACTTTAGGAGAGTCTTACCTGTCGGAATAAATATCACACACACACACAAAATATGTCAAGGTCCTGTCTCACATTGTGTACAGGCATAATATGATTCTTCACTTTTGGTTTTGTCATTTTGTCCTGGGGCATTTGTTGTACTACCCCAAAGTTGCTCTACAGCTTTTAAAAATAAAACACAGTCCCTGTGGCAGTAGATGCAATAATTTTTTTCTGCCGTCAACAGACATCATCCCTGTATAAAGTAGTATTTTTCTGTGCAAGTCCATGGCAGGTGATGACCAAGAGAGGAGGCAACTTAAAGGAAGGAAAGCTGCGATGATCATTCTTTCATAGGCTGGCCGCCTCTACTCTTTTCCATAGGCACATGAAGGATTATCCAACTTAGTACTTGGGTACTAAGACTATGTACCCAACTGATTCACAGCACAGCCAAATCCAGAATAATGTGATAAAGTAACATGTGGTGCAACGTATTTTAAGTTGATCTTGGATCTCATCTATGCACCTTTTCCTGCTGCCAGCCCTCAGGCATTTGAAGCTTCTTACTTTGGTCAGAGGAAGATGAGTTAGCCAAATGAGGCAAATAGCCACTGGTGATTAGAAACTTCCAAATCACCTTTTCCTGCTAAGAAATACCAGTGGAGACCAAACACAAATATGTGAGTAGAGCTTTATTCGAGAAAAACAATCTGCTGAAAAGCTTTTGGTCTCAAAATGTTGTTAGAAAAATGAATCAACTGGAGGCAAAATTCATACCAAGAAAGTAATAAATCTTTTCCTTAGAGAACAAAACATTTCTTAACATTCCTGAAGTTACCCTGAAATTGTATGCATTTTATCACATTTCAGCTGGAAAATAAGAAAGGGCTATTTGGCAGTGGTTGGTCTTGGACATATTTGTCTATGTGAGGATGAAATAGGCATCAGTTGTGTAGAAAATATGTAAATATTATTGAAAATAGTATTGAAGTTGTAGGTTACACTTATTCATGACCTACTGGCAAAGGAATTGTGCAATGTACTAGAACTAATTTATTTTATTATTAATAATTGTTGGTAAAGTCTTCAGGATTGTATTTTCTTGTAAACAACAAAAAACTATTGAAATGAAATGTTATTGTTTATATTTAAAGTTACTATATTTCTATTCAAGAAATATTATTACCTTCATTTTAAATACTATGGCTAATATAGGAAATAAACTTTATTACTTAGACAACAATCTGAAAAATTCATACCCTGTCCCTGCTACAACAGTTGAACCTAATAGCAGAAGTTTGCTCACACAGAGTTTCTACAAATCAGTTCAGTATTTTATTTTATCACATATGACATATACATTTCTGTATGTATATACCATACATGTATATTTGTATATTTATCCTATATATTTACACATAGCTTTATAATACATATGATATTTCTATCACATACTTATGTAATATATAAACATCTTTAAACATGTATTTTGTATCCTATTCAAACATGCATGTCATATATTTGGTTTTTATCATAAATGTTCTATTTTCTATTATATATAAACATATACATATATAATAACAGATATCGGTTAAGGATTGAGTTTCAAATCAAAGTAATAATTATAAATGCTTATTTCTTCACTATAGGTATAACTGTATTATAATTTCACGTTTTTTTTTTTTTACTGAAGTATAAGTAACATAAAGGACTATATTAGTTGGAGGTATACAACATAATGATTCAATATTTAAAAGTATTGTGAACTGACCACCACAATAAGTCTAGTTAATACCAGGTATCACACAGAAGTACGTATTTTTTTCTTGTGATGATAACTTTTAAAATCTACCCTCTTAGCAACTTTCAAGTATATGATACAGTATTGTTTCAAGTATATGATACGGTATTGTTAAGTATCATCATCATATTATATATTATATCCCCATGACTTACTGATCCTATAACTGGAAGTTAGTACCTTGGACCACCTTTATCTATTTCACTCATTCCCTCCTCCCCTGCCTCAGGCAACCACCAATCTTTCCTCTGTTATCTATGAGTTCAGTTGTTTATTATTTTTGGGTTGCACATATAAGTGAGATCTTATAGTATTTATCTTTTTCTGACATTTCTTTTAGTACTATGTTCTGAAATTTCATGCATATTGTTACAAAAGGCAAGATTTCTTTTTCATGGCTGAATAATATTACTGTGTGTGTGTGTGTGTGTGTGTGTGTGTGTGTGTGAAATTATATATCTGTAGTATATTTTAAGTACATTTTATTATGTTGTTACAGTAGTTCCAATTTTTTTCCTCTTTGCTGCCCTCTACCCAGTATCCCCGTTCCCTTCAGCAATCCCACCCCCCTTAGTTCATGTCCATGGGTCATGCATATAAGTTCTTTGGCTTCAACCTTTCTTATATTACTCTTAACTTCCCCCTGTCTACTTTGTACCAAACAATTATGCTTTTTAATCCCTACACCATATACCCATTTCTCCCCCTCCCTCCTCCCGGCTAATAACCCTCCAAATGATCACCATACCTATGTTCTGTTCTTATTCTGGTTTGCTTAGTTGGATTTTGTTTTTATTTTTTAGATTCAGGTGTTGATAGTTGTGAGTTTGTTGTCATTTTAGTGTTCATAGTGTTTATCTTCTTAAGTAAGTCCCTTTGACATTTCATATAATAATGGCTAGGTGATGATGAACTCCTTTAGCTCTACCTTGTCTGGAAACCACTTCATCTGCCCTTCAATCCCAAATGATAGCCTTGTTGGATAGAGTAATCCCGGTTGCAGGTTGCCTTTCATCACATTGAATACTGCCTGTCAGTCCCTTCCTGCCTGCAAAGTGTCCTCTGAGAAGTCAGCTGATACCCCTATAGGCACCCCCCTGTAGGCAATTCTCTGCCTCTCTCTTGCTGGATGCAGGGAAGCAATAGGGAAAAAAGGAAGTGGTACAAATATAATAGAAAAAGAAACAAACAAACAAACAAAAAATTTTAATAGGGGGAAAAAAGAAAACATAAAGAATGGAAATGCAATTTTAGTGAATATTAGAAGGACAAGGATTTTCCTTCACACTGTATATTTTTCTCCCTACCTTATCCCTCCAGAATTTGGCATCCTGAAAAAGTAAGTAATGACATAAGGTTCTTTGCATGAAACTAATAAGACCAGTTGTTAATAGAGGTTTTGTTGACCAAGGCTTTGACTGAAATGTCATACCTAAAGGAGACATGCTTGGGCTCTGGTTGTTACCAAAAAGCCCTGAGGAACTAAGGTTGACCTTAGAAGGTAATAAAAGCCCATGAGAAAAAAGGCCTGGTACCCAGGTTGGATGTGCGGTCCATGGCAATCTTTGCAGGGAAGGAATGAAGGTTGCTTTCCTAAAAGATGGCTAGAAGCGACCTTAAGGCACAATGGAAAACCTGAAGGACTTGGAAAGGACAGGTGTTTACAGGCAAGGATGAATAGTAGGTATGTGGCTCAGTTTCTGTGCCCTGAAGGGCAGACTGAAGGTCACCCTAAATGCTCCTTGTGTAAGTCCCAGCAAAGCAGACTTGAAGATCATAAGTGATCATTTGCTGCTCTTGTTGTGTTTATGCAAATGAACAGGATAAATTAAAAATGGACTTAATGCAGTCCCTTTAATGACAAGGAGGGTAATCTTAGGGAGAAAAATCATGATCCAAAGAAAATCACAATGCTCAGTGGTAGACTATAAAGTAGTGCAGCTAACCATCTTCAAAGTTTCTTTTCATTTAAGGTTTCCTTTCATTTGTAAGTTAAACTAGGTCTGTGGTATCATCAAAGATGTTTAATTTACAGGCAAGAAGAATGTCAAATGCCTTGCAACTGGATGTCTTTCCAATAAGACAGTCTTACAGATTTAGAGACTGGTTTGTGGGTTATGTTGCATAAATTAACATGCTTTTTCTTATTCAAAGGACATAAGCCTAGGATCTCATTACCTGAGTGATTGTCTGTACATATAGGCCTCACTTAATCCTGTCTGCATCGCTGCCTCCTGAGACTCAACGGTTTGGCTGAACTAAGTGGCTGGGTTGGTGAAGAATAAGGTGGTCTGTGGGCTTCACCTTAAAATGGATTTCTCTTCTCTATCCTAATGGCTTGGACAGAAAGGGCCCAGAGGTCTGACAGGGGGGAAACCTAAAATAGTTCTCTCAGCCCAAGCTAAGTATAGTGGACAAAAGGGTTTTGGACAGGTATGATGTGCCTGGCACACATTCCTCCAAAGAAGCCCTTCTTTTTTTCCTAATGTGGGGCATTGAAAAATTAATCCCTGTCTTTTGTCATCTAATGGTTAGGGATTGAATGATGCCTTTTAACCCTGTTGCCAAATCTGTTGCCCCCAGAATACAACAAGGATGCCAGCCTGTTAAGCCAAGCATGCTGTTCTCCGGGGACAGCCAACCGACCTGGAGTCTGCACAATCCTTCCCCATGTGGGAAGGCCACCCCCACTCTTAATAGGGATTTCTGGCCTCAAGGGTTGGTAGGACGACGGCCAAGTCCAGCTTGAAGCAGCTAGAGGAACATGAGACCGTCGCCCATTGTCCTCTATAAGATTATAAAGGATCTCAAGTATGAGAGGGGGGAGTGTTATAAAAAATTAATTAATTAATTAATTTTAAAAAAATAGTAGTATAGGAAAGGGAAAAACCAGAGAGCTTGTATCAGTGACCCATGGGCATGGACTGGGAGTGGGGGGGTTGCTGGGGGATGGGTGTGCTGGCCAGTGGGGAGCAAAGGGGAAAAAAATGGAACTATTGTGACAATATAATCAATAAAATATACCTAAAAAAAAACTAGACATATTAAATATTATAAGGTGGTATCTCTGTAAATGAGATTCTTCTCCCTCCTCAGGTATTTTTTTTCTTTTAGATTGTAGCTGCTTGTTTACTGACTTTTATAAAATATTTTTATAAGTCTGTTATCTTTACCATGTGTGATCTCTTAAATTTCTGCACCTATAGATGTTTTTGCTAGTGTTTTAACATGAATTTACTTAAACATTAGAAGGCAAAAAATAAAAAGATACGAGAGAGAGAGCTTAAAGAAAATAAGAAAAAATAAAATGGCCTTTATGTGACCTTTGCATAATTGCTAGATAAACTTCAATATCAGCAAAAACTAATAGATGATCCTAATAAGGTTACACAATATAAGGTAAGTATACCAAATTCAACTCTAATACTAAAATAACAAGAAAGGGATTTAAAATTAGTATTATTTTAAGTGCCATAAAAATAAAAATACTTAGAAGTAACTCTAACCGAATTAAGATATTTTTGAGAGAAATTAAAGAAGACAACTAAATGGAGAGAGAAACCATATTCACAGATAGAATGATTCCATGTCGTTAAGATATCTGTTTTCCTCAAATTGAACTGCATTTACCATAATCCAATCATATCCAGAAGGCTTTTTTAAGTTATATTTTATTGTTTATGCTATTACAGTTGCCCCAATTTTTCTACCGTTGTCCCCTCCAATCAGCCCCTTCAACTCCCCCAGGCAATCTCCACACTGTTGTCCATGACCATGAGTCCTGCATTATGTTCTTTGACTACTCTTTTTTCTATAACAGCCCCATGACTATTCTGTAACTATCAATTTGTACTTCTTAATCCTTTCACCTTTTCCACCCATCACCCCAACCTCCATCCCCTCTGGCAACCATCAAAACATTCTATCTATATATTGCTTCTGTTCTGTTTATTTTGTTTTTTAGATTCAATTGTTGATAGATATGTATTTATTACTATTTTATTATCAATATTTTTGATCTTTTTCTTAAAGAAGACCCTTTCACATTTCATATAATAATAGTTTGGTGGTGATGAATTCTTTTAGCTTCTTCTTGTCTGTGAAGCTCTTTATCCTTTGATTCTAAATGATAGCTTTGCTTAATTGCAGGTTCTTGTTTTTCATCACCTTGAATATTTCTTGCCAGCCCCTCCTAGCCTGCAAAGTGTCTTTTGAGAAATCAGCTGACAACTATGGGAGCTCCCCTGTAGGTAATTAACTGTTTTTCTCTTGCTTCTTTTAAGATTCTCTCATTATATTTTACCTAATTATGCTGTGTCTTGAAGTGGGCCTCTTTGCATCCATCTTGTTTTGGACTCTCTGTGCTTCCTGAACTTGCATGTCTATTTTCTTCATTATTTTTCATTCATTATTTTTTCAAATAAGTTTTCAATCTCTTGCTCTTCCTCTTCTCCTTTCTGGCACCCTTCTGATTCGAATGTTGGTGTATTTAGACTTGTTTCAGAGGTTCCTAACCCTCTCCTCATTGTTTTTCAATTCTTGTTTCCTCTTTTTGTTCCAAGTGAATGTTTATTTCTTCTTTTAGTTCCAAATCATTGATTTGAATCCTGATTTCCTTCCCATCATTGTTGGCTCCATGTATATTTTTCTTTATTTCACTTTGTATAACTTTCACTTCTTCTTTTATCACGATACTCAATCATTTCTCTGAGCATCCTTATCACCAGTGTTTTGAACTCTGCTTCTGCTCAGTTGGCTATCTCCATTCCATTCAGTTCTTTTTCTGGGGTGTTGTTCTGTCCTTCATATGAGCTATATTTCTTTGCCTCCTCGACTTGGAGGCCTCCCTGTGTTTGTTTCTGTGTATTGAGTAGAGCCGCTTTGATTCCATGTCTTGGTAGCATGGCCTAATGTAGTAGGTGTCTTGAGGATGCAGTAACACAGCCTCTCCTATAACCCAAGCTGGGTACTCGAGGTGTGCCCTTCATGTGGGCTGAGTACACCCTCCTCTTATAGTTGAGCCTTGGTTGCTGTTGGCACATCAATGGGAAGGACTTACCCAGCCAGTCAGCTTCAAGGATTGGCTGTGACCACTGACCAACAACCTATGCCCTCTGCGGAGGATCAGCTGTGCAGGGGTAGGGTGGTGGTTCTCCAGAGTGGTCTCCTGCTGTCCATTGGGTGTGCTGACCCTGGATTTTATTGGGTGGTGCAGGCTAAGGTCAGCCCCCATTTGTGTTTTGCCCAGGGCACCCTGCCTGAGCTATAAAGCATTCTGAGATGGCTGCTGCTTGTGCTGGGCTTGGAGATTCCCAGGCAAAGCCAAGCTATGAGTCTAAGTTGGTTGCTGCTAGTGCCAGGCCTGGAGCTCACTGAGGCCAGCTATTGCTTGTTCGAAATGATTTAGGAAGTTGTGAAGCATGAGCCAAGACCAGCCATTCATATGGAAAGGCAGCTTGGGTGGGCCCATAAGTTGGGTGGGGTGGAGTCTCTGGGCAACCTCCAAGGTGAGGCAAACAGTCTTAGCCAGGTTGATGGAGTCTCAGATATGGCACCAGCCATTGGCTCTGTCAGGGGAGCGTTTATAAAAAAGACAATAGCCTCTGCCTTGATGCCAGACACTTTGGTTTCTCTCTATATCTCTATATGCCTTTCAAGTTGCTACCTCAGTGCTTTAGTTAGAAGGAGTAAGTCTGAGTAGATGAGTCTGTGTGTGCGTTTTTTAAGAGGAACTGCTTAGGGCTCCAGAAGTTTCCTCCACCGACTCAATCCCCACTGGTTTTTCTAGCCAGAAGTTGTGAGGACTTACTTCCTGACACTGGAACCCTGGTCTGGGAGACCTGGTGTGAGGCTGAGACTTCTCACTCCTGAGAAATCCCTTCCAAATTTTTATCCACTACACGTGGGTGAGAGACCAACCAGTTCTGCATCTGCACCCCACTATTCATCTTGATGAATGTGGTTTCTTTAATTCCATAGTTATCAGACTTCCATTCAACTTGATTTCTGACAGTTCTGGCTGATGGTTTTTCTATATTTTAGTTATAATTTTTATGTGGTTGTGGGAAGAGGCAAGTCATGTCTTCCTACACTACCACCTTGACCAGATTCTCAGGTGTATTATCTTTTTAATATATTGCTGGATTCAGTTTGCTAATATTTTGTTGAAGATTTTAACATTTATGTTTCTCACTGATAGTGGCCTATAATTTTCTTTCTTTGTTGTATAATTACCTGGTTTTGGAACTAGGATAATGCTAGCTTCATTAAATGAGTTTGGGAGTCTTTCCTCCTGTTGATTTTTTTAGAATAGTGTGAGAAGGATGGATCCGTTCTTCTTTAAATATTTGGTAAAATTCACCTGTGACTTTTAGTCCAAGAATTTTGTTTGCTGGGATATTTGATTATTTTTTGCTTTGATAAGTTGTAATTGATGTGTTCTGGTTATCTGTTTCTTCTTGGTTCAGTTTTAGAAGACTGTATATTTCTAGGAATTTATTTGTTTCTTCCAGATTTTCTAATTTGTTGGCATATAGTTGATATAATATTTTTTTATAATACATTGTATATCTCTAGTGTTACTTGTTACTTCTCTATCATTTGTGATTTTATTTATTTGGGTTATTTTTTTAATTTTCTTGATCAGTCTGGTTAAAGGTTTATCATTCTTATTTATCTTTCCCAAGAACCAGCTCTTGATTTTATTGATCTTTTGTGTATTTTTTTAAAACTCTATTTCATTTCTTTCTGCTCTTTGTTACTTCCATTCTTCTACTCACTTTGGGCTTTGTTGTTCTTTTTCTACTTTCATTAGATGTCAGATTAGAATGTTTATTTGAATTTTTTTTTCTTTTTTTTTTTTTGCTTCTTGAGATAGGCCTGTATTGCTATAAATTTCCCTCTTAGGACAGCTTTTGCTGTGTCCTATAGATATTATGTTACTGTGTGTTCTTTTTCATTTGTCTTAAAGTATCTTTTTATTTCTTTCCTTTTTTAAAAAAAATAAATATCTATTTGATTATTTATTTATTTATTTATTTATTTTTTGAGAGAGGTGAAAGGAGAAAGAGAGGGAGAGAAACATCACTGTGTGGTTGCCTCTTACGTGCCCCCAACTGGGGACCTGATGTGCAACCTAGTAATGTGCCCTTATTGGGAACCGAATCAGCAACACTTGGTTCACAGGCTGACATTCAATCCACTGAGCCACAACAGCCAGGGCGTTATTTCTTTCTTGATCTTACTGTTAACCATTTTTTGTTTGTTTGTTTAGTAACATGTTATTTAGCCTCCGTGTGTTTTGTGTTTTTAAGTTTTTTCTTGTAATAGATTTCTAGTTTCATACCATTGTAGTTGGTTGGGGAAGATGTTTGATATGATTTTAATCTTTTTAAATTTCTTGAGATTTCTTTTGTGTCTTAACATTTGGTCTACCTTAGAAGCTGTTTAATATGAAATTGAAAAATGTATATATTCTGATCCTTTGGGGTGAAATGCTCTGAAAATATCAATGACGTCTATGTTGTCTAACATGTCCTTTAAGTCACTGTTTCTTTGTTAATTTTCTGTCTTGAAGATCTATCCATTTATATAAATGGCGTTTTCTAATCTCCTAATGTGATTGTATCACTGACAATCTCTGCCTTTATCTTCATCAAGATTGTTTTATATAGTTATGCGCTCCTATGCTTGGTGCATAAATATTTACAAGAGTTATATCCTTTTTTTGGATTAATGTCTTTATCATTATATAGTGTCCTTCTTTGTCTTTTATTATAGCCTTGGTTTTTAAGTCTAATTTTGTCTGATTTATAGTAAGTATTGCTATCCCATCAGCCAGGCCCTCCACGTTGCTGATGGATCTGAGTGTGGACTGGGAAGTACATCTAATGTTCAGGTCATTTTCAGGTCTTCCCTGGTTTTGCTTTCTCATGGGCCTTTCTGATTTTTCTTGTGCATATATGTAGTCTTTGGTAACCATGGGTTTGTGAATGGCCTAAACAAGCTTCAGTTTCTGTTCTTCATTCCTCTGGTAAATCTGGAGTATGTAAAGTGTTATCAAATCCAGATGGCATCTGACCTTCCAATACTGCCAGTGAAATAGCTAGCTACTCTATCTGTTGTTTGCTTCAAACAGGACAACCTCAGGCTATCAAACTCTGTTTGCTTACCATGGAGATCACCATTCTCAGTTAGAATGCATGGAGTAAAGTGGGTCTCCTCTGGCAATGGTAACAAGCCCTGGCATGGGTTGTGGGACCACAGCAGCAGAGACTCACACCATTTTTACCCAAACTTCACACTGTTTTTACCCAAACTTCAGAGGTATTCACAAATAAACACTTCTTAGCTTGTTGTAGGTCTTCAGTAGATTTCCAGAGTGCTAAAATGTTTTTTAAAAGAATTTTGTCCGACTTTATAGTTGCTTTTTAAAGGTAGAGATGCTTTGTCAAACTCATCAGCTCATCATGATGAAAGTGAAACTCCCTGACTTATTCAGAATCACACTCCAACAACAACAGTTTTATAGAAATGGACATTGGAAGGAGTTGTAATCTTTTCAAAGCTACCAGGTGCAAGAGTTTTACATGTAAACTACATTTGTTGAATTGATTATTTTTTGTAATCAACAACTTTTATTTTTAGATATTCTTTGTATTTGTTTAATCTACATTTTAAAGTAAACACTGAGTTCTCTTTGAAGAAGTGTCTATTCAGTTCCTTTGCTGATTTCTTTATTGCATTATTTGTTTTTGGTGTTGAGTTTCGTAAGTTTTTAATAAATTTTGGATATTAACCCCTTATGAGATGTATCGGTAAGTATGTTATCCCATTCGGTGGGATGTCCTTTTATTGTGTTGATGGTCTTTACTGTGCAAAAAGTTTTTAGTTTGATATAGTCTCATTTGCTTATTTTTTCCTTTATTTTCCTTGACATATAAAAAGATGCTCAATGTCACTAAACATCAGAGAAGTTCAAATTAAAACCACAATGAGACCTCCGGCCAAGAAGGAGGCCTACACAGACATGCTTGGTCTCCACCACAACTAAGAAGGAATACAACTTCCTCAAAACTGGAGACAACCAGAAATTCCAGAAAATCAAGCTGCATGGAAGCCCAACAAACAAAGATATAAAAAAGAAATTCTCATCCAAACAGGAAAGAGGGGCAGAGGCCGGGTGGAGAGGATGCAATGTGGTGGCACTGGCAGTGGCAGGCTGGTGGAAAACACAGTCACACATTTTAAAAGTGGGGAGGAATACCTGGGGAGTGTTCCCAGCTCCTGACAGGACCACAAAGCTCATAGTCCTGGCGCCAGGGGAGATAAAGTCTCATTGGTTCTGACTGTGCAAACCAGTGGGGGTTGGGGCAGAGGAAGAAACTGCCAGTGTTCAGCAGAGTCCACTTCTTTAAAGGGCCCCCACAGTCCTAGAATGTCTGCAGACCGACCCACTCTGGGAACAATTGCCAGGGCAACAGCTAGAGAGGCGTCAGTCCCATACAAAAGTGGTAGAAGTGCCTGGAAAAGGGGCAAGTGCTGAGCAAGTGGCATTATTCCCTCTCTGATGACTCCCCCACATACATTGCCACAACGTGGTGAAACTGGTGACCCTGTACTGAGGAACACCTAAGGCTCTGCCCCTTACAACGAAACAGGTGCAACAGCTCTACCTAAGACATAGAGGTAAACAAACACAGGAGCCGGTCAAGATGGGGAGACAAAGAAGTATGGCCCAAAAGAGGGAACAGATCAAGGTTCTCCAGTGGGTGAACTAAGCAATGAGGAGATAGCCAACCTAACAAATGATGAGATAGACAACCTATCAAATGCAGAATTCAAAACACTGGTGATAAATATGCCCAAAGGCTTGACAGATATGTTTGAGTATGGCAAACGCATAAGGGAAGAAGTGAAGGCTATGCTAAATGAAACGAAGGAAAATCCACACAAAACCAATGGTGAAGGGAAGGAAACCGGGGTTTAAATCAATGATTTGAAATATAAGGAAGAAACAAACAGTTAACCAGTACAGAATGAGGAAACAAAAATTGAAAAAAGTGAGGAGAAGCTTAGGAACCTCTGGGACAACTTTAAACATGCCAACATCTGAATCATAGGGGTGCCTGAAGGAGAGGAGGAAAAGCAAGAAATTGAAAACTGTGAAAAAATAATGAAAGAAAACTTCCCAAATTTGGAAAAGAAAATAGACATATAAGTCCAGGAAGCACAGAGAGTTCCAAACAAGCTAGACCCAAAGAGGACCACACCAAGACACATCATAATGAAAACGCCTAAGGTGAAAGATCAAGAGAGACTCTTAAAAGCAGCAAGACAAAAGCAGAGAGTTACCTACAAAGGGGTGCCTATACAACTATCAGATGATTTCTCAAAAGAAACTTTGCAGGCAAGAAGGGACTGCCAAGAAGTATTCAAGATGATTAAAAGCCAGGAGCTACACCAAGATTACTTTATCCAGCAAAGCTATCATTTAGAATGGAAGAGCAGATAAAGTGCTTCCCAGACAAGGTAAAGCTATAAGAGTTCATTATCACCAAGCCATTATTATATGAAATGTTAAAGGGACTTATTTAAGAAAAACAAGATCAAACTATGAACACTAAAATGACAACAAACTCACAACTATCAACAACTGAATCTAAAAATAAAAACAAAATCCAACTAAGCAAACCAGAATAGGAATGGAATCATAGGTATGGGGATCATTTGTAGGATTATCAGCTGGGAGGGCAAAGAGGGAGAAACGGGGAAATAGTGCAGGGATTAAGAAGCATAACTGGTTGGTACAAAATAGACAGGGGGAAGTTAAGAATAATACAGGAAAGGGTGAAGCCAAAAAACTTATATGCACAACCCATGGACATGAACTAAAGGGAGTGGGGGGTGGGATTGCTGGGGGAAGGGGGATACTGGGTGGAGGGGAGCAAAGGGGAAAAATTGGGACTACTTAACAACATAATCAATAAAATATCCTTTTTAAAAGAGCCAGAATGAAGTATCACCTCACACCTATCAGAATGACTATTATCAATAAATCAAAGAACAGCAAGTGTTGGTTAGGATATGGATATTAGGAAATGCAATTGGTGCAGCCACTGTAGAAAGTATTATGGAGTAACTCCAAAAAATTAAAATTGTACTACCTCATGATCCAGAGAATTCACTCATGGGAATTTATCTGAAGAAATCCAAACCATGAATTTGAAAGACTATATGCACCCCTCTGTTCACTGTTGCATTATTCACAATAGCTAAGATTTTTAAGCAGCTCAGTTACTCATCAACAAAGGAGTGGATAAAAAAGCTGTGGTACAGGACTTCCGGCCAAGATGGAGGCTTAGACGGACACGCTAAGTCTCCCTCTACAACTAGAGAGGAATACAACTACTTCAAAACAAAGGATAACTAGAAATTCCAGAAAATAAAACTACACGGAAGCCCAACATATGAAGTTATAAACCAACGGTGCCATTCGGGCAGGTAAGAGTTAAAGAGGGCAAAGCTGATTGCGGGGCGGCGAAAAATCCCGGTGGAGGTCAAGCCCCTGGCAGTGCGCGACCCCAGCGCTGGGGAGAGCGGCCACCGCATCGCCTTGAACAGTGAGACCCAGGGGGGCGGGAGGACGGATCCCGGTCTCCTAGCTGAATAACTGTGTGAATCCATTTTGGACCCCCGCCCCCAAAGAAAGAAAGCACCACAGGGCTGCGAAATAGGTCGCAGACAGGCGCCGGTCGCTGACTTGTGACGCCAAACGGCGCCGGTCGCTGGGTCATTACGAGTACACAGGCACTGCCCCCGACAGCCGGCCCAAGGAAATAAAAGGCATCTGTCAAAATGTGGCAGACAACTATAGAAATCCCGATGACACAACTCACCAGGCAGCAGATAGAGAACCTGACAGATGAACAGATAAGAAACCTGTCAGAGGCTCAGTTCTGGGCCATTGTTATCAGGTGGCTTACAGAATTCACAAAAGAGCAGGAAAAAGATAAGAAAGAAGCGAAAAACGTTCATAACGAAAGGAACAAAACCGCATATGAGACAGATGGTGAGGGAAAAAAATCCAGAGTTCATTTCAACAAACTGGAATATGGAGAAGGAACAAGCAGTCAACCAATGCAGCGAGAGGAAATGGGAAGCAACAATGAGAGGATCAGAAACCTCTGGGACAGCTATAAAAGGCCCAACATAAGAATCATTGGTTTGCCAGAGAATGAGGAAGATGAACTAGAACTTGAAAAATTGAGTGAAAATATAATAAAGGAGAACTTCCCAGACTTGGGGAAGGGAATAGACTTGCAGGTCCAGGAAGCAAGGAGAGTTCCCAAGAGACTGGACCCAGGGAGAACCACTCCAAGACACATTATAATCAAAATGTCAAAAATTAAAGATAAAGAGAGAATCTTAAAAGCAGCAAGAGAGAAGAAAAGAATTATGTACAAAGGGGTCCCAATTAGACTATCAGCAGACTTCTCAAGGGAAACCCTACAGGCAAGAAGAGACTGGCAAGAAATATTCAAAGTAATGAAAATCCAAAACCTACAACCACGAATACTCTATCCAGCGAAATTGTCATTCAGAATAGAAGGACAGAGAAAGTGTTTCCAGGACAAAATAAAACTGAAAGAGTTCATTAGATCCAAACCACTGTTATATGAGATGTTAAAGGGACTGGTTTAAAAAACAGAAGCTAAGGAGATGAAACAAAGGCAAACTAAACAGGCAACGAGAGTGGAAAAGGAACTGTGGGTACGGGAAGCATATTGGGGGGAGGTCAACAGGGAGGGGGAATGGGGAATGGGAGGGAGATGATATATGAATTGGGGATCAAGGTAGGAGGGAATGGAATAGACGGAGAGAGGTTGGGAGGAACTGTATGCACAACTAATGGACATAATCTAAAAGGGGGGGACAACTGGAGGGAGGGGGGCCACCGGGTGGAGGGGAGCAGAGGGAAGGGAAATTGGCACAAATGTAATATTTTAATCAATAAAACACATTAAATCTGAAAAAAAAAGAAAAATAATGGGAGGAAGATAAGTGTTTATAAGTATGATGCCTACAAAAATATCACGAAGTTCTAAGAAGAATATTGAGTGCTCACAGTATACAAAAACCAGTGTTATTGGTGCTTTAAACAAATAAATTCTTTTAATATATAAAAAAAAGCTGTGGTACAATTTTACAATGGAATACTACTCAGTCATAAAAAAGAAGGAAATCTTACCTTTTGTGATAGCATGGATGGACCTGGAGAACATTATGCTAAGTGAAACAAGCCAGTCAGAGAAAGATAAATATCTACCTATGAGTTCACTTATATGTGGAATCTAATGAACAAAATAAACTAACAAACAAAATAGAAACGGACTCATAACTGTCAGAGGGGTGGAAGTAGGGGGGATGGGTGGAAAAGGTGAAGGGATAAAGAAAAAAATTTCATACACATCAGTGTGGTCATTATTAGGGGTAAATGGTAGTGGGGGGAGGCAGGAAAGAGTAAAATGGGGATAAATGGTGATGGTAAGAGACATGACTTGGGGTGGTGAACACACAATACAACATACAGATGCTATTTATAGAATTATACACCTTAAACCTATAATTTTATGAACTACTATAACCCCCAATAAATTCAATTGAACAAATGAAAAGGGAGAGTAACTGAGCCCTAAGGCAGAAATAGGGAGAGGGAAATGGTTGAGTGCTTAAGGAAGTCCGAAGAGCTCTGGTCTAGTCATCTGTAAGAGTGAATTTAGATTCTAGCTACTGTGTGACTTTGGACCAATCACCAATCTCTCTGGGCACCAGTTTTCCCATTTATGAAATGAAGGGGATATAAGGGAGAGTAGCAGATGGGAGAGAGATTGCAGAAATGTCCAAGGCATGGTTTCTACTTAGCTGGAGAGACTAGCCTGAGAGAGAACTACATTTCTAAACTGTGGTAGCAGTGGTGGTGGTAGTGATAGCAGGGAAAATATGAGGAAGGAAAGGACCTTAACAGAGGTCTGAGCTAAAAGCATGATCTCATTTAATACCTTCATTCAGGATCTAGACCTGTGCTGTCCAATATGGCGGCATTTAGCCACATGTGGCTACCGAGTACACAAGATGTAACTAATCTGAATCAAGATGTGCTGTAAGTGTAAAATACATTCAGGGTTTTAAAAACTTAGTACAAATAAATGTAAATATTTCCTTAATAATCTTTAAAATATTGATTCAATGTTGAAATGATAGTATTTTGGATATATTGGGTTAAATAAAACATATAAAAAAATTTAAGTATATACTGAGTTAATTTAACCCAACTAGTTATGCACATATTTCTTAATATATGCATATAAATGTAATAAAATATGTAGGAATAAAGATATCATCTTTAGAATGAAGAAATAACACCTAGTCATAAAACTAAAGATTTTATTTCTGTGTAAGTTCTTTCCTCACCAATTTCTGTTACAGATGAATCCCCATTTTGTTAGGCAAAAATGTAAACACCCACTCCATTTACAATAGAAACTTAATTAGCATATATATATGCTACACTGTTTTCAGTCTTGCATCATATGGTAACATAATGGTAATGGATCTGTTCAGAATTTGTATAAATTTGAAAATGCATTTTATGAAAAAATATATGCAAATATGCCATACGGAGAGAAGGAAAGGGTACTTATTTCTCATGAAATCTAGTTTGGTGAGTTTGATATGTATCTGCAGTTCTGGAAACTGGGGTTTGAATCACACAGCTAACCTGGAACCTGAAACAACTGGTAAGTTGCTTTGGCTGATGAAGGGAGAATAATTGCTAATAGTTTTAGACTTATCTGCATTCTTGGCATTTATTTTGACTAAAATTGCTTGAGCGTTTATGAAGGACCAGATGTTTGTCAAACATAAAAGAGTGAGCCCTTATGGGGAAGCCATTTTAGATACTGTACAAAAAATCTAGAAGTTTAAGGAGGCCTCTGAAGACAATGATCCAAAGTGGATATCTTTATTTCCTAAAAGCTAAGAAGAAATAAAGGCCAACAGAATGGTTTGCGTTCACTGAGGTTAAGGGAGTTCCAGATGAAAACAGCTATGGGTACAGAAGTAACTCTGAGAAGAAGAGCTAGCTTTAAAATAATCACCAGATCCAGACTGCTCAAAACCATTTTATAGTATCAGCCAGAGAAGAACCCAACTATGCACCCTAATTTTGATCTTGGTAAAAGCAACTGGGGGGGGGGGTGGAATTAAGCAGGAAAGAGGAAAAGTACTGCATCTTCCTTGAACCCCTAATGCAAGTGGCCATGAAGTCTGGCCTAGCTGATCAATTTTGACTTTGGGCCTTTTTATAGTTATGTGGGGTTGGCAATTCTGTTTCAGTTCTTTGTGAGTTAAAGCAACCCTATGGACATTTTATTACTTGACAGTAAGGTTTTTCAACCTGCGTTGGGAGAAAAATATCTGAATATTTAAAGGATAGTAGGAAACAATGTTTCTTTCTAATAATATCCCAAGAAACAAAAAAGTGGTTACAAATATTAATGGGTTTTTGTTTGAACACTTTTTGGTGATATGATTGTTCAAAGCTGAAATATTTGCATAATTTATCACAATGCGTGAGATGTACGTGAATGTCACCTTTAAATTAACTTTTGGAAAGAAACTATTGTCTTTGTATTTTATATAATTTTGATTATACTATGTCATGGCTTAGTATTTTTCCCCTTAAAATTTCAATGTGTATACCAGTCAAGATGGCAATGTAGGTAAATGCGATACTCGCCTCCTCCAACAACCACATCAAAATTACAACTAAAGTACAGAAAGAAAAAAAAAAAATCATTCAGAACCACCTAAAATCTGGCTGAATGGAACTTCAACAACTACAGAATTAAAGAAGAAATGACCTTAAGACTGGTAACAGTGGCAAGATGTGGAACACGCTGGTCCCACATACACATGTGGTGGATAAAAATCAGGAGGGGGACATTTTGCTTGCCTCCTTGCACAACTAGAGAAAAAAATTCAACTAGACTACAAAACATATCACCCAGAATTGTCAGAAAATTGAGCTATTCACAAGTCCTACAACCAAAGATTTAAAGAAGCCACATTCATCCAGACAAGTGGGAGGGGCAGAGACGTGGAATGACATGGAGAGGTGCAGAAACATGGAACAGGCAGTCCCACAACCACATTTGGTGGATAAAAATTTGGAGGGATACCTTTGGAGTGAGGGATCCCAGCCACAGACCAGACCACCCAGCTCAGGGTTCCAGTGCCAGAAATATAAGTCCCCCTAACTTCTTTCTGTAAAACCAGGGGGGATGGGACAGTGGAAAAAACTGTGCGATTCTCAAGAGACTCCTCTTGAGAATGGACAGCAATGGACTTAGGACTCACACAGACCCACCCCCTCTGGGATTCAGCACCCGGGCAACAGCTGGAAGGGCACTGGTGGCATACAGGGAGAAAGTGAAACGACTGGCAACAGGGCGAGGGTCAGGAGAGAGCTTTCTCCTGGGCAAAATTCCAGAGGCCAGGCAGTAGCATTGTCTCCTCTATGAGCCCTCCCTCACAGAAAGCAACAGAGCAGTGACATGGGTTGCCCCATTCAGGCAATTACCTAAGGCTTCACTCCATGCAAGTTAACAGATTCACTTTTCTATAATAGGTCACTCTACTAAGACAGGGAGTCAAAGCAGCTCTACCTAATACACAGAAACAAACACAGGGAGGCTGAAAAAATGAGGAGACAAAGAAATATGGCCCAAATGAAAAAACAGAAAAAAATGGCCCAGAAAAAAACCAAATGAAATAGAGATAAGCAACTTATCAGATGCAGAGTTCAAAACACTGGTTACTAGGAAGCTCTAAGAATTCATTGGGTACTTCTACAGCATGAAAAAGACTCAGGCAGAAATGAAAATTACATTAAGTGAACTAAAGAAAGAAACCTACAGGGAATCAACAGTGGGGAAGATGAAGCCAGGAATCAAATTAACAATTTGGAACACAAGGAAGAAAAAAGCATTCAATCAGAACAGTGGAAGAAACAAGAATTCAAAAAAATGAGCATAGGCTAAGGAGCCTCTGAGAACCTTTACATATACCAACATCCAAATCATACAGGTGCCAGAAGGAGAAGAGGAAGAGCAAGAAATTGAAAACTTATTTGAAAAATAATGAAAGAAAACTTCCCTAATTTGGTGAAAGAAACTTAAATATAAATCCACAAAGCACAGAGTCCCAAACAATATGGACCCAAACAGGACCACACTAAGACACATCATAATTAAAATGTCAAAGGTTAAAGATAGAGAATTTTAAAAGCAGCAAGAGAAAAGCAGAGAGTTACCTACAAAGGAGTTCCATAAGACTGTCAGCTGATTTCTGAACAGAAACTTTGCAGGCAAGAAGGGACTGGCAAGAAGTATTCAGAGTGATGAAAAACAAGGACTTAAACCAAGATTACTCTATCCAGCCAAGCTATCATTTAGAATGGAAGGGCAGATAAAGTGCTTCCCAGACAAAGGAGTTCATCATCACCAAGCCATTATTATATGAAATCCTAAAGGGAATTACATAGGAAAAGAAGATAAAAATGATGAACATTAAAATGGCAATATATTCACAAATATCAATAATTGAATCCAAATAACAAACTAAGCAAACAAGCAGAACAGGAACAGAATCATAGATATGGAGATCATTTTCATGATTGACAGATAGGAGGGGGGTTAGGGGGATGACTAAGAAAGGTCAAGGAATTATGAAGTACAATTGGTTGTTACAGAACAGTCATGGCAATATAAAATACAACATAGGGAATATAGTAAATAGTATTCTAATAACTATGTATGGTGTCAGGTTGTTAACAAAAAGGGATTGGCCTGGAGCAGGTCTGCCTCATGCAGGCATAGAGTGTGTGGATTCTTCATGTGGGAAAGTTTTTACAATGCAAGCCCTGTTGATTTTGAGAATATGTTTATTAAAGCTGGGGAGAGTGAAACAATGGAAGGACTTAGGATAGAAAGAGTAACAGGAGAGAGCCTAGGCAGTGCTGTGTTTTAACTTTCTAGAAACATATAGGGACGCAGTGAGCCAAGGTGGGGCTGCTGTTGGCTCACTGGGAAGTGAAGGTCACAGTTTCAGAAGTTAGCCCTGGGATGGGAGTGCTGCTTTTAGCTCACTCTGAAGTCAGAAAAAGAGACCCTTGGAAATAGGATCAGGGGGTAAGCCCAGGGTGAGTGCCACTGCCAGCTGCTCCCTTGGCTGCAAGTCCCTTGTGGACCCTTAGAGTTTAGGAGGAAAAATTTCATGCCTGTGAAGGGCATGGGTGTACTCCAGAGCAAGCTCACAGTGAGTCTTTGTTCTGAGGGCTCTCTCTCTTCTTTCTTTTTCTTTCTTCCTTCCTTACTTCCTTTCTTCCTTCCTTTCTTTCTTTCTCTTTCTTTCTTTCCTTCTTTCTTTCTCTCCTTCTTTCTTTCTTTCTTTTCTTTCTTTTTTCTTTCTTTCTTTCTTTCTTTCTTTCTTTCTCTCTCTCTCTCTCTCTCTCTCTCTCTCTCTCTCTCTCTCTCTCTCTCTCTCTCTCTCTCTCTCTCTCTTTCTTTCTTTCTCTCTTTCTCTCTTTCTTCTTTTTGCTAGCAAGAATCCTAGGAGAGGGTTTGAGTAGACTATTCATCAGCTTTCCAGGTACATTTTTAATATGCTGATGGAATCAAAATGAATGTATAGAGAGGGTTGGGATTATTCTTTGATCTGCTATACTGTTTTACTTTTATCTTGGGTCTGTCTGGCTTTTAATGAGGTTTTTGTTATTTATGCTCCTGACTTTATCTGTGCTTGGGTTTAGCTGGCAAAACAGCATTAACTGGGTCTCTGTTCTCTATTTGCCAAACCAAAGTGATTTCAGCTATGTATTTTCTGGTTAGGGAGGAGAGGTAGAAATCATTTGCGCTCAAGTCCTTAGTTAGGGGAGATAAAGTCTTATGATTCACCAGCTTGCTGTGAGTTCCTTAAGCTGTTTAGCCTTAATTTTCTTATCTCAGTTTCCCCATTCCATTTACCCAGGAATTCCCCTAGCTTTTAACTATTCTGTCACAAGATGGGCAAGAGATTCATGTAATGTCTAATCAATGAGATGTACACCTGAAACTAATATGTGTCAACTGTAATTGAAAAATAAAAATGATTTAAAATGATAAAATAAAAAATAAAAATAAATATGCCCATAAAATTTTTTTTCAGTGAAATTTAGTGGTGGTATTTTTACATAATTATCAAAGTTAATACTGTTAAGACTGAAAGAGCTAATCCAGGGTTCTGGTAGAATTATCTGTTTGTAATACTGCTAAGTTAATAATGAAGACAAAAGAAACCCTTTCTGATGAATGCTTTAGTTTGTTATAGCTCTCATTTCCTCCTTTATTCTGTTATAACAATTCTATGATGATGTTAAAATTTAGGAGTTATATTGTGGGTTTTTATTCTTTACTTCCCTTTCATATTAATAAACTCTACAATTGTATCCTTAGTCCTTTTAGTTTCTCTCCATATTTTTCTACCATCTGTACATTGGTGACTTCTTAGTCTTTCTCTCCCGCCTTTTTCTATTTAAGCTCTATGTCCAACTGCTTTCTCTGTTCCCCTACAGCATTTGATTGGTACTTCTGTAATAAATTGTTCCCTAACTTATTGTTTCTAGGTCTGCATTCTCCCACCTGATGGTGAGTTCTAGGAAGAAATTGTGAATACTTCTGTATCTCTAGGACTAAAAAGAGTGTTTTCTAGGTCATCAGCTAACACTATTTCAGTGAGTTAAAGAATAGGTATTCAGTAGGTTAATTATCCTAATTCTCCCACCATCAGGCAGAGCAAGGAATAGATGGATCAACTCACTTTAGAGGGCTTACTATGCTATGTAGATAATGAATATTGAATGACTCTTTCATCTCTGAAAATATCACAGTGAGAATAACTATAAAGGAGATATCCTTTAAATGACTGAAGTGTTTTTCTTATAGAGGAAAATCTGATCTTTTTTAGAAAATACAGAAATGCAAGGAAGGATTGTGTGTCAGTCTAACAGAGAACTATATCTGAGTGAATATGTTTCACTAAAATGTGCTGTATCTTTCATGTTTCCTACTTTCTGTTCTGTAGAAATGATTTCAGGCTATCTCCTCAAATTTTT
This sequence comes from Furipterus horrens, assembly GCF_987537825.1. Classification (NCBI taxonomy): domain Eukaryota; kingdom Metazoa; phylum Chordata; class Mammalia; order Chiroptera; family Furipteridae; genus Furipterus; species Furipterus horrens. The sequence goes on along the minus strand of NW_028327172.1, from coordinate 156,000,937 downwards.
CTACCGTTCAGTTTTGAGGAATGTTAAAGACCAGTTCTTCAACCTGAGACATTAGTTACATCTATATAACTTTGCCAGGTAATGAAAAGAAACAGAGGTAGGAGAAAATGGAGGAAAAAAGGGGAAAAAAAAAAACAACCCCAAAACATAGAACAACTGGAGAAACTGGTTGCTAAAATATTTTCAGAAAGAACAAAACAGACTCTATTTTTATATTGTTTTAAAATAATCATCACTTCAGATTTCCTTAATAGATACAGTAGAATGCATGGGAAGACATTGCAAAGAACAAATTAACCAGTTGTGGAAAAGTGTTTGATTGTTTTGTAGTAACATTAACATGAAGAAGACATTAATAATAGCGTTTGAGTTAGAATTGGAAAACCTTAGCTATGGCATTTGTTAAGGCATCCACCTCCGAGTTGTTTTTCATGACAAAACAAATATCACTGACCCATCCTGAAGGTCCAGCAACGAGGACCCTAGAGGGGGAGTGAGGATGAGAAAGGGGCAAGAGGCACAAAGAATGGAGACAAGACAGTGCTCTGATCAAGTCTCCTTTATTCTTAGTCACAACAGCATTTTTGTAGCTCAGGAGAAGAGGAAGTTTTCATTAGGGAGGAGCGCAGCCGCAGCTGGGACGTGATCTAACAGATAAGAGTTAAAATGAAGGACAGCAACTCCCAGGAAGAGAAAGAGGGAAGTTGCCCTTAATTAGGAGCAGACAACTATTATGGGATAATGAGGCCATGCCAAGCAGAACTTCAGGATGCCGGTCAGCAAGGTTTTAGCCGAGGAACATTTTAGTTCCCCACAGGTCCCCCTTTTTTATTTTATTTAAGCTGAGAGCCTTGCGGGGACTGCGCCTGTCTTAGGTAGGGAGATCGCCACACGGAGCTAACCTTGCCTTACCCGTCATTGGTTATCTAGGGCAGCTTCCTTTTTTGGCCAGATACCTGTCTTAGGCGGCGGCTGGCAATGCGTGTGGTCTCCGGTTGCCCGTCATTGACTGTCCAGTCCAGCTCACTAAGGCATTAGTTACGTGTATGAGCATCATAGTAAGTTGCAGTCTCAGCCTGTTCCAATTTATGATAATGGACCTGTATTGGCTGCATTTTTATGGCATCTATTTGTTGCTTGATAAAGGCCATCACCTTATTGAAAAGGAAAGGTCCTAAGGATAGAAGCAGGGGTAGCCCTATGAGAGGTCCTAATGTTACAGAACCCCTGGGCTGCTCCAGTTGAAAACAAACCCACGGGCTCTTTAGTTAGGGGCCCGATTGCCCGCCGCCAAAATTATAACTCTCAATACCAGAGTTTGGTGAAAAGAAAAAGAATTGTTTATTTAAGTTATATAGATTTAGTTATTTGCAGATTTCTGTTGTTAAGTCTTGTGCTCTTTAAAATACCCACAAACACATATCCTTGCCTCCCCCACTTCCAAACCAGGCTAGTTTTAGGGAAGTCAGAGAAACTGTTTCCCTACTTTCCCAACACAGTTCAGCTTTACCAGCAGCTGCCAATCATTCAATCTGATTGGGGAGGTCCTTTCTGTGCTGTGGTGCCCTCCAGCTCTCAATGCAGGACCACCTGGATTCTCAGCCTCCTTGCAAACTGTCTTCTTCCTGCAAACCGTGTGGATCTTCTCTCCTTCTCAAAACTGCATGGCAAGAGCCTCTTAAAGCAGCCTGGAGACCCCTTCTCCAAGCCACATGGAGGGAGCACACGAGAGAGCGAGAGCGAGAGAGCCCGAGAGCTAGAGTGAGAGCCCGAGTCAGAGAGCGAGAGTGTCTCAGAGAGAGAGAGCACGAGCCAGAGCCAGAGAGAGTCCGAGCGCCAGAGAGAGTCCGAGTCAGAGCACCAGAGCGAGAGCCAGAGTGCCAGTGAGAGCCAGAGCCCGAACGAGAGCTTGAGAGACTCTCAGAGAGAGAGCACGAGCGAGAGCCAGAGAGAGTCCGAGAGCGAGCATCTGAGAGAGTCTGATAGAGTCAGAGCTAAAATGTCTGCAGCTGCTTATATATCCCTGACTGCGTCATCTGACGCAGTGGGCGTTGCAAATAGTTCTGACCATTCACAGAACCTTACGTAGGCTCTGTGTGCTTTCCATACCGTGCCCTGGTTCAAGATTCCTCCCATCTGCCTGAGGCTTTGGATGCATTAAAGCCATTTGCATAAGAAAGACAGTAGCCACCAGCCTCAGGCATGTGGAAGCATTTGAAAAGCTGCTTACTTCTCCCCATCCCCCAGCAGCAAACTCTGGGGATTTTTTTGGACTCCCCTGTTTCTGTAACAGTTTCCCCCCTTTCAGACTAAGACCCTTTATAATCTTATAAAGGACAATGGGCGAAGGTCTCATGCTCCTCTAACTGCTTCCTGCTGAACGTGGTCGTCCTCCTACCTACCCTGGGGTCTAGAAATCCCTAATAAGAGTGGGGATGTAGGGGAGGGTGCCCTTCCCACATGGGGAAGAATCTTGCAGAGTCCAGGTCAGTTGGCTATTCCTGGGTAGCAGCATGCTCAGTTTCCAAGGGCTGGTACTGCTGGACAAGCTGGCATTCTTGTCATATTCTGAGGGCAACAGATTTGGCAACAGGGTTAAAAAAACACAATTCAACCTATAACCACTATATACAAGAGGCAGGGATTAATTTTTCAATGTCCCACGTTAGGAAAAGAAATGGCTTCTTTGGAGGAAGGTGTGCAGGGCACGTCACACCTGTTCAAAGCCCTTTTGCCCACTATACTTAGCTTGGGTTGAGGGGTATAAATTTTGGATTTTCCCCCCTCTCAGACCTCTGGGCCCTTTCTGTCCAAGCCATTAGGACAGAAAAGAAACCAGTTTTAAAGTGAAGCCTGCAGACCACCCCATACTTCACCAACTCAGCCACTTAGTTCAGCCAAACCGTTGAGTCTCAGGAGGTGGCAATGCAGATGGGCTTCTTAAGTGAGGCCTATATGTACAGATAATTACTCAGGTAGAGATCATAGGCTTATGCCCTATGAAAACAGAAAGAACACACATGTTAATTCACACAACACAATTCACAAACCAGTCTCTTAATCTGAGAGACTGTCTTATTGGGAAACCTCCAGTTGCAAGGCATTTGACATTCTTCTTCCCTGTAAATAAAGCATCCTTGATAATGTCACAGACTTGGTTTAACTTTCAAATGAAAAACAAACTTTATAGACAGTTAGCTGCACTGAGCATTGCAATTTTCCTTAAGTCACGATTTTTCTCCTTAAGATTACCCTCCTTGCCAGTAAAGGGACTGCATTAAGTCCAGTTTTAATTTACCCTGTTCATTTGCATAAACACAACAAGAGCAGTGATTGATCACATATGATCTTTAAGTCTACTATGCTGGAACTTACACAAGGAACCTTCATGTTGACTTTAGTCTGCCCATCAGGGCAACAGAAGCTGAGCCACACACCTGCCATTCAGCCTTGCCTGCAAACACCTGCTTTCCCAAGTCCTTTGGGTTTTCCATTGTGCCTTAAGGTTCTTTCTATCCATCCTTCAGGAAAGCAACCTTCGTTCCTTCCCTGGAAAGACTGCCATGAACCGCACAACCAACCAAGGTGTCAGGCCTTTTTCCTTCTGGGCTTTCCTTAGCTTCAAAAGTCAAGTCCAGTTCCTCAGGGCTTTCTGGTAACAACCAGAGCCTAAGCATGCCTCCTTCAGGCATGTCATTCCAGTCAAAGTCTTGGTTAACAATACCTTCATTAACAACTGGTCTTTTTAGTTTTATGCAAAGAAACCTAACGTAATTACTTACTCCTTTAAATTGCCAAATTCTGGAGGGATCAGGTAGGAGAAAAATACACAGTGTGAAGGAAAATCCTTGTCCTTCTAATATTCCCTAAAATTGCATTTCCATGCCTTATACTTTCTTTTGTTCACTTTCCTACATGTGAAGTTTTTTAACTTTCTCTGGGAAACCTCAATTTTCCTTTCAGATTATATGGCCAGTACCAATACAGAGAATTCCAGACACTTCCTAGGTCTCAGAGAATTCTAGACCTTACATAGGTCTCCAGTGGCTAATGCCAAACCAATACAGGGAATTCCAAATGACCTTTCATAGGTCCCCAATGGCTAAATGCCAACACAGGGAATTCCAAATGACCTTTCATAGGTCCCAAGGCTAAATGCCAACACAGGGAATTCCAAATGACCTTTCATAGGTCCCCAATGGCTACATGCCAATACAGAGGTACAGTAACCATATAATTAGACCACAAGTAGTTGAGGTTTCCCTTTTCCCAGGTTTAAAAACTTTCACAACCTTTCTATATGTTTACCCATTCAGATTTAACCATAACCCATTTCCAATTCTTTTCCACACTGTAAAGGACTCTACCCAAACTCAATATTTGGCAGCTAAAATTCCCTAGATTTGCAAGCACATGCCTAAAGCAAAAGAAACATTTTTAATCTGTGTTTCAGTTCACTGTCCTTTTTTTCGAAAGAGTAATTTCAAATCTTCTTCCGGAGTGCAGGTCCAACTTTCCCTTTCGGTGTCAGTCACAGCAGCAGGGTCTGTGTCCTCCTCAGGCAGTGCTCGTTTTACCCGTGTGTGGTGTATCCAGGGCTTGATTCCTACCAGCTTCAGCGAAGAATGTGTTGTTAGCAAAACATCATAGGGACCAGTCCATTGTTCAGCCAGCTGCTGTTCAGGACCTTGCGTCTTCCAGGTCTTCAGTAAGACCCTGTCCCCAGGTCCGAATGGGTGCAAGGGTTCTCATTTCTACTTCCCTTCTTACGATCTGGACACTCATTCTTCCAATGGCCCTTCTTTCTGCAATAGGCACACTGGTCCTTGCCCAATGGCTCTTTCCTCCTCTCTTTAGGGTCCTGTTTCTTCCTTTGGCCTCTCCAGCCTGTTTTAAAGAACATCAGGTCCTGTCTTCTCTTTTCTACTCCCCTTGCATGGTAAACTTTAAATGCGATGTCCACTAACTGAGAGGGGCTCATTCCTAATACCCCATCTATACGCTGGAGTTTCCGTCTAATATCTGGGGCACTCTGCCCAATAAATGTCATGTTCACCATTCTTAAGTTCTCTTGTGCCTGTGGATCAACATCAGTGTACTTTCTATAGGCTTGATAGATCCTCTCTAAGAACTCAGAAGGATCCTCATCTGGTTTTTGCTGAATAGTCTGTACCATATTCAGGCTTTTTGGCTTGGGTACCCCTTTTCTAAGTCCTTCCAATATACACTTCCTGTAGTGTTTCAAAGGAACTAGGCCTCCACCATTTGGGTCCCAGTTAGGCTCTGTCCAAGGAATTGCCACAGTTGGGTCGGGGGTCCCATGGGGATCCTCTCCATGGAGACTCTGAGCCTCTTCATTAGCCTTACTTGTAACCAGTCGCCTCTCATCCCCAGTTAGAAGAATATTTAGGAGAGTCTGTACATCTGCCCAGTTCGGGTTATGAGTGGCAAAAATGGAGGCAACAAGCTCTGCCATTTTCTGAGGATCTTCCCTATATGAGGGGTTAGAATTCTTCCAATTTAGCAAATCTGAAGTGGAAAACGGAGTATGGGCCCAATAGTAGCCAGAGGGCTGGCCTTGCTGATTTATTCCACCTATTGGGTACTGCCGTAGAGGGAATTGGCTTGCTCCAAATTGGGAGGCCCCCTGACTACACTGAGTTCCTTGGCGGGTTCTGGCGGGGGAGACCCACTCCTCCTCCTGTAAGGGTGGAGTCATTGACTTTGCAGTCACTTCAGAGGCTGGCTCCAAAAAGGGTGGTGCGAGAGAAGTCCCTTGAGTTTGCAAAAGGGCGGGCACCACGGAAGCCACTTCCATCTCTGGAGGTGGTATGGTGGAAGCAACCTCCACCTGCAGAGGGCGCTGCGCCACAGGAACCGCCGCCCCGGAAGCCTGGGCCTCCTGCAGAGGAGGTGGAGCCACTGCTGCGGAAGCTATGGCCTCCTGAACCGCCCCCACCTGTGCCTGGCTTGGTGCCAAATTAGGGCCTTTGTCTCCCGGATTTAGAGAATTAAAGAGGGCTACTTCCTGATTCTCCCTTTCTTCCGGCGTTTGACTCTCAGGAAAAGGCTTTGAGACCTCTTTTTTCCTCTGCACCATTATTTGGGCCTCCATTTCTGCTAAGGTCTTATTATGCAACTCTGCAAATGCATTTAGATAATAAACATCTTCCCAATTTCCTGATTGCAGGCAGTACCTTTTCAATTGCTTAATGACATGATAATTCAGGGTACCATTCACAGGCCACCTTTTCTTACCACCCAGAACATACTCAGGCCAAACAGTATTACAATAATAAATTAATATTTTCTTAGTCATAGGATAACGACAGTACATATCCCAATTTTCCAAAATTCTCTCCAGTGGGCTGCCATCAGGGACTTGCCCAGAACTGCTCTTATTAACCCAGACATATATGCTAATGGCTATAACCAAAACAATCCCAAGGACTAGAAAACATATATACCACTCCGGCATCCATAATTCTTTTACGTCCAGGAATTCTCCTAACCGGACAAACAAATCTAGTATCCACGATGCCATTATTTCAGAAATGCTCAGAAATAATTTTTAGCAAACAACCTTACTTCTCTAATCTCTTCCCAGTTCTGTTTTCTTTTCACCACACAGGCGTACTTAGGTGGTCGGCGCCCTCAGAAGGTGTCTCCCAAGGGGGTCGACCTGCCACGGGCAATTATTAACATCCCACCTGGGGTGCCAAATTGTTACAGAACCCCTGGGCTGCTCCAGTTGAAAACAAACCCACGGGCTCTTTAGTTAGGGGCCCGATTGCCCGCCGCCAAAATTATAACTCTCAATACCAGAGTTTGGTGAAAAGAAAAAGAATTGTTTATTTAAGTTATATAGATTTAGTTATTTGCAGATTTCTGTTGTTAAGTCTTATGCTCTTTAAAATACCCACAAACACATATCCTTGCCTCCCCCACTTCCAAACCAGGCTAGTTTTAGGGAAGTCAGAGAAACTGTTTCCCTACTTTCCCAACACAGTTCAGCTTTACCAGCAGCTGCCAATCATTCAATCTGATTGGGGAGGTCCTTTCTGTGCTGTGGTGCCCTCCAGCTCTCAATGCAGGACCACCTGGATTCTCAGCCTCCTTGCAAACTGTCTTCTTCCTGCAAACCGTGTGGATCTTCTCTCCTTCTCAAAACTGCATGGCAAGAGCCTCTTAAAGCAGCCTGGAGACCCCTTCTCCAAGCCACATGGAGGGAGCACACGAGAGAGCGAGAGCGAGAGAGCCCGAGAGCTAGAGTGAGAGCCCGAGTCAGAGAGCGAGAGTGTCTCAGAGAGAGAGAGCACGAGCCAGAGCCAGAGAGAGTCCGAGCGCCAGAGAGAGTCCGAGTCAGAGCACCAGAGCGAGAGCCAGAGTGCCAGTGAGAGCCAGAGCCCAAACGAGAGCTTGAGAGACTCTCAGAGAGAGAGCACGAGCGAGAGTCAGAGAGAGTCCGAGAGCGAGCATCTGAGAGAGTCTGATAGAGTCAGAGCTAAAATGACTGCAGCTGCTTATATATCCCTGACTGCGTCATCTGACGCAGTGGGCGTTGCAAATAGTTCTGACCATTCACAGAACCTTACGTAGGCTCTGTGTGCTTTCCATACCGTCCCCTGGTTCAAGACTCCTCCCATCTGCCTGAGGCTTTGGATGCATTAAAGCCATTTGCATAAGAAAGACAGTAGCCACCAGCCTCAGGCATGTGGAAGCATTTGAAAAGCTGCTTACTTCTCCCCATCCCCCAGCAGCAAACTCTGGGGATTTTTTGGACTCCCCTGTTTCTGTAACACTAACAGTGGAAGGAGATAGGGAAGGACTCCATTAAGTCCGGTCCACAGGGGATTTTCGAAGAGTTCTTTTCTTCTTCTCACCAGGTCTTCCTGTAGCTTCTTTATTTTCTCTCGGACTATGCCTGATTTGTTGGCGTAGAAGCAGCAACGTTCCTGCAAAGCCAAGCATATTCCTCCCTGTTCTGCTGTAAGTAGGTCTAGTCCTCGCCTATTTTGGAGAACTACTTCAGCTAGGGAGTCTAATTGATCTTGGATGTCATTAATGGTGCTGGACAAAGCTTGAACATCATCAATTAGCTGATTAGAGAGCTTTGTGTAGGAATGAACTGCAATTCCTAACCCCGTTGTCCCTGTGGCCAATGCCCCTGAAACACCTAACCCTACTAATAGGGGGATGAAAGATACGGCTCTTTTGTGGCGACCTGCAAAGTAGTCAAAACTGGGAATGGGAACAGGGTCATCTCCGGAAACTATATCTATGTCTGGCAATAAGGTAGCTAGGACGCATATTCCTGTCCAATTGTTGGGCAAGGATGAAAATGCTAAATTTCCTCCACAAACAAACACCTGCCCTTTGCCTGGGCAGAGGGAGCTGCTATGGTTCACTATGCTACTACAGTTAGCAAATTCAACAAATCCAACATGAATATCAAAGCTATTATTTTGAGACTTACCTTGGAGGCAGAGGGAAGCAGGAAAATACATGGGCTGTACTCTAAAGGGCAAGCTGGGGCTACAATTTTGATGAGACTTATTAAAGGTGATGATATTCGCAGGAATGGCTAGAGGCATAGGCGTGCCTAAAGTCATGCATAGCCAGCAGTCTGTAGCTAGTTGGGGGTTGGAGATGATAAGGGGTCTGTGGGTGGCCGTCAAGATGTCAGTGGTCTGGGTATCTAGATCTATACCCCGTGGTTTAGGTAACGCCAGAGGGTGGTAATTGATTTTTGGATGCAGGCTTGTTATGAGGTGTTCTATTTGTTTTTGCACTTCAATTTCTCTTATTCTATCTTGAGGACCACCACCATCAGAAACATGTACAGGGGCCTTCTTATGCCAGCATACTGGCTTTCCAACAGTGCCTTGGCAAGAGGCCTGCAGATACTTAGTAGACCCAATTGGTGAAGGGTTGGACCCCCAATCTCCTCGGTCAATAGCATTTTGCACTTTCTGTAGTATGGCAGTAAAAAAAGTGACATTAGAGGAGGTACATTCCTGTACTGACTCATAACAGGTAGAATGCATCTGATTATAGATGGTGGTGCATTCCTTGGGACATGCTCCTGGTTTGCCATTGGTAGCGGGTATGACAGGAGGCTTATTTACACAATACCACCTCTGTTCAGAGACCCCTGCAAAGGTCATGTCATATATGAGATAGGCCTTTTTTGTGCCACAATCTACAATTTTGGTATAGTGACTGGGTGTGGCGTAATTGGTGGCAATACCTCCCCCACAGCTGCAGGGGGGCCCAAATAATGCAAGGTAGGGTTCTCCATGTTGCGGTCCCCCAAGGCCATCTTCTGTGTCCGGGCAAAAATGCAGTAGTACCCCGAGCAGCAGGATTACGTTCTTCTTGAACATGTCCTGAAATAGAAAATAGGGAAATTTTCCTCAGGGCAAATCCTTGTCCCTGGGTTTAGTTATGTAGTTATTTATTGTGTCAGGCTTGTTATTTATTTGTTTAACCAGACATTCCGGTAACCATCTGGCAGACTTCATGTCTTTAGAGTAGATGCACACTGATCCCCGGCCCCAGATAAGTACTGGGTCTGGGCCATGCCAGGAATTAGTTAGTGGATCTTTCCACAAGACCAAAGCGAATTGCTTTTCAGTTTCGGTTTGCCAAAAGTGAGTGGCTGCAGACTGGCCACTAGCATCTAAATTTAAAAAATTGAGTATAAAGAGGGCATGGGAGAGGATGGTTCTTGGTGACCCCCTCGTGGGATACCATTCCCCCTTTTTTATTTTATTTAAAGTAATTTTAAGAGTTTGATTTGCCCTTTCTACTATTCCTTGCCCTTGTGGATTATAAGGGATACCTGTAATGTGTTGGATGTTGAGACGTTTGCAAAACTGAGAGAAATTAGAGCTAATGTATCCTGGCCCATTATCTGTTTTTAGTTGTTGGGGACATCCTAATACTGCAAAGGTGGCCAGCATATGGCTAATGACATGTTTGGTGGCTTCGCCCGTTTGAAGGGAAGCAAAAATGAATCCACTATAGGTATCTATAGTGACATGTATGTATTTAAGATTGCCAAAGTCAGAAAAATGGGTAACATCCATTTGCCATAGAGCGTTAGGAATTAGCCCTCTAGGATTTACTCCTAGATGAGGGGTTGGTAAATGGATAACACAAGATGGGCAATTCTTTACTATTTGCCTAGCTTGTTCTTTTGTGATGTGATGCATAAGATGTAATGTTTTTGCATTAAGGTGATGTAGTTGATGGCTATTTTGTGCAGCAGCGAGTTTGTCCTGAATGTTGTTATTGGCCACAAATAATTGAGAGACCTGGGGAGTTTGGGTGACAAGATCAGCTTTTTGGTTTCCTTCAGCTAGGGGACCCGGTAATCCGGAATGAGCACATAAGTGTCCAATGTAAAATGAATGTAACCTTTGAATGATTAATCTTTGTAATTGTCTAAACAGTTCTCCAGCATTGGAGGTGCTTCTTATTTGGCCAGCCGTTTCTAGTAAGGGTACAGAGTGTGCAATGTAAGCACTATCAGTATATATGTTAAGCGGTTGGTCGGGGAAAGCAGAAAAAACCGCCAGTACTGCTTGCAGCTCTGTTATTTGAGCAGAGGTGCTTTTGGTCATAAATGATACCTCTTTATTTAGATATGTATAAGTTGCTTTGCCAGTGGACGACCCATCAGTGAATACTAACAAGGCATTTGCTATTGGCTGTGATGCCGTGCGTAGGGGAAAAACAAACTCATGCCTGTTAGCGAAATTAAGGAGTTTGTCTGGAGGATAGTGATTATCTAACATCCCCTTAAAGGAAGCCAGGGAAATGGGCCAAGAATCAGTAGATTGCATGAGCCAATTAATTTGATCAAGGTTATAGGGTTGGATTATTATGTCTGGCTCCTTGTCAAAATAGCATTTACCCTGATCACAGCCTTTTATAATGAGCTCAGCTACAGATTGATAATATGGTTCAATGACCTTTTTTTTGGCGTGGCCGGTAGATGGATCCACATAAGAGGTGCTGTTTGCCAAAATACAGCTGTAGGGGAGAGTGTTGTTTTACATATGATAAATTTTAGAGGTTTGTCATAATTTATAAAAGTAGTAGCCTGGGAATGAATAGCATGTTCAACCTTGTGTATAGCCTGTCTCCCTTCAGGGGAGAGTTCACAGGGGGATGTGGGATTAGCGTCCCCGTGAAGGATATCATATAGTGGCTTAAGTTCCCCTTTACTGATTTTCAAATAGGACATTAGCCAATTGATGTCACCTAGAAGTTTTTGGAAGTCATTCAGTGTCTTAAGTTTGTCTAATCTTAATTCTAATTTTTGAGAAGAAACTTGGGACCCCCTTAATTGGAAACCTAGATAATTGTACGGGTCAGTGAGTTGTACCTTGTCAGGAGCTATTTCTAAACCATTGTTTTGCAGAGCAATGCGCATTTCATCATAGCATTTTAAAACTTCAGCTCCTGCCTTGCCTGCAATTAATATATCATCCATATAATATATTATATACATGTTAGGCCAGCGGTTTCTTATAGATTGTAGAGCTGTGGCTACAAAAGATTGACACAAAGTAGGACTATTTGCCATCCCTTGGGGCAGGACACGCCACTGAAATCTTTTCATGGGTGCCCTAAAATTTGTTTCTGGCAGGCTGAATGCAAAGCGCTTTTGATCTTCCGGATGCAAGGGAATGGTGAAAAAACAGTCTTTTAAATCTATGACTATTTTGAAATAGCCTAATGGTATGGCGACAGGTGAAGGGAGCCCTGGCTGTAGGGCTCCCATGAGCACCATAGTCCGATTCACTACTATTAGATCTTGTAGTAATCGCCACTTGCCTGATTTCTTTTTGATAACAAAAATAGGGGTGTTCCATGGAGAGTTACTGGGGACAATATGGCCAGCCTTGAGTTGCTCCTGTACCAACTGTTGTGCAGCTGGCAATTTTTTACTAGTAAGAGGCCATTGATCGACCCATACCGGCTCATCGGAGAGCCAAGTAATTTTTTCAGCATGGGCCACAGGAGTGTCAATGGCCCCTAAGAAAAATGGCCTAAACCTGCTCTGTCATTTTTTGGAGGAGTGTTTATAGGTGCCGTTATACCTGTGCTATTCTTTCCTAGTCTCTGACCTGGTATGTATCCTGCTCTTAACATTTGGGCGGTGACCGTGGTGTTGGGACTTCCTATTATTAGCCCTATTTGAGATAGGAGGTCCCTTCCCCAAAGATTTATAGGTAGACCGGCTATAACATATGGTTGGATGGTACCTTGATTTCCCTCCTGATCTTTCCAAGTTAATAATTTAGAGCTTCTCTCAGGGTTCTGACTTTGTCCTATTCCCTTTAAGTGAGTCATGGTTGTGTCTAAGGGCCAGGCTTCAGGCCAATCTTCTCTTTTTATAATTGTAACATCTGCCCCAGTGTCTATTAGGCCAGAGAACTCCTTGCCGTCTAGCCATAGTAGCATAGTGGGCTTTTGTGCTGAAATAATTTTAGTCCAAAAAACGTCAGAGGACCCAAATCCACGATCACCTCTGTACTGCGAGACGGCAGTATTGGCAGTAGAGAGTAAAGGCAGGAGCAGTAATTGTGCAAATCTTTGGCCTGAAGCAATGGTGTTAATATGTTTAGGGGAGGAAACCATGACCTTGATTTCTCTGGCAAAATCATTATCTATGACTCCTGGGAGGACCTGCAGACCGTTCGTTCATGGTCGAACTACTGCGGCCTATTATTAAACCAAAGGTATTATCGGGAAGAGGGCCAAATATTCCCGTGGGAAGAGCCTGGACCCCCATTTCCGGGGTTAATACTGTATGGGTGGAGGAACTGAGGTCCAATCCTGCGCTTCCTGCTGTGGCTCTGAGGAGGCTTGAAACGGATTGCTGGTTGACAGAACAAAGCTTACTGCCCCATAGATTTGTTTGGGTTTGGGGGCCTGGGGCTGGCCCCTTTTCCCATTTCCCTGTATAGGTGGCAAACTGTTGCCCTGGGCATCCATTTTAGATTTGCATTTATTTGCCCAATGATTTCCCCTTTTGCATCTAGGACATAACCCTGGAGCTGGAGTTTTATTATTAGATTCCTTTTTCCCTTTGCAATTTCTTGCAAAATGACCAGTTTCTTCACAACTAAAGCATTTTTTCTTCCCTTGTTGAGCTAGAAACTGCTTAACAGTAAAACCCTGCATTGCTGCAGCCATGGCGAGGCCTTGTTGGTAGGCCGCTCCGATGTCACAGCACAAGCGTATATATCCGCTTAAATCAGTTTTCTTTTTGTATGGCCTAACAGCTGCCTGGCAGGCAGCATTCGCATTTTCGAAAGCTAATTGTTTAACAAAGTCTGTGCCAGCGTTGGTGCTACCAAAAATCCTACCAGCTGCAGTAATGAGTCTATGGACAAAATCTGCAAAAGGCTCATCTGGTCCTTGTTTAATGTTGGTGAGAGAGGAGCTCATATCACCCTTAGTGGGGAGCTTCCTCCATGCTCTTGTACCTGCTGCTTGAATTTGAGCGAAAAGTCCTGGATCATATTGCATTTGATTGTCACTAATTCCATAGTTGCCTTCTCCAATTAACATATCAAAATTCCACCCATTATTTGCCTGCATATTGCGTCTAGCAGTCGTCGGCGTCGTCGGCAGCCGTCCGTCTCGAGAGACGATGGTGTAGCTTCTTAAGAGTCTATCTGCACCGCCGAGAATGGCTGTGCAGTCCGACTTGGGAGTGACACGGTATCTGTCTCCTCCCGTGTTGAATCGACATCTTTACGATGACGCTGGAGTGTCCTCTCCAGTGAAGCTGAAGCTACAGAGCCTGGGCAGGGTGATATGGAGGGTCTGCTGTTGCCCATGCAGCAGACCCCCCCCTCTCTTCGCAGCTGAAGGATCCAAGGGAAAGACGGAGTCAATACAGCTTGGCTTCAGGTGCGCCGCAGGAGTTGCCGTCTAGCAGTATCCTTACAGATTTCTATATATTCTGATTTCCATAGGAGATAGTCCCCTCCAGCTAGAGTCGTTCGAGCCAATGTTTGCCAATCACTTGGAGTGAGCCACTGATCTGTGACCGATTCCAAAATGGCCATAGTGTAAGTGTTACAGAACCCCTGGGCTGCTCCAATTGAAAACAAACCCACGGGCTCTTTAGTTAGGGGCCCGATTGCCCGCCGCCAAAATTATAACTCTCAATATCAGAGTTTAGTGAAAAGAAAAAGAATTGTTTACTTAACAGTTATATAGATTTAGTTATTTGCGGATTTCTGTTGTTAAGTCTTATGCTCTTTAAAACACCCACAAACACATATCCTTGCCTCCCCACCTTCCAGACCAGGCTAGTTTTAGGAAAGTCAGAGAAACCGTTTCCCTACTTTCCAAACACAGTTCAGCTTTACCAGCAGCTGCCAATCATTCAATCCTGATTGGGGAGGTCCTTTCTGTGCTGTGGTGCCCTCCAGCTCTCAATGCAGAACCACCTGGATTCTCAGCCTCCTTGCAAACTGCCTTCTTCCTGCAAACCGCGTGGATCTTCTCTCCTTCTCAAAACTGCATGGCGAGAGCCTCTTAAAGCAGCCTGGAGACCCCTTCTCCAAACCACATGGAGAAGGCCCCTTCACCAAGCCATGTGGAGGGAGCACACGAGAGAGCGAGAGCGAGCGCGCGAGCGCGCCAGAGAGAGAGTGAGAGAGAGAGCTAGAGCCCGAGAGCGAGCACGTGAGTGAGAGCGAGAGAGTCAGAGCGCCAGAGCGAGAGCGCGAGCCAGAGAGCGAGAGTCCCAGAGTGAGAGCATGAGCGAGAGCCAGAGAGAGTCCGAGCTAAAATGTCTGCAGCTGCTTATATATCCCTGACTGCGTCATCTGACGCAGTGGGCGTTGCAAACAGTTCTGACCATTCACAGACCCATACGTAGGCTCTGTGTGCTTTCTCCATACTGTCCCCTGGTTCAAGACTCCTCCCATCTGCCTGAGGCTTTGGATGCATCAAAGCCATTTTGCATAAGAAAGACAGTAGCCACCAGCCTCAGGCATGTGGAAGCATTTGAAAAGCTGCTTACTTCTCCCCATCCCCCAGCAGCAAACTCTGGGGATTTTTGGACTCCCCTGTTTCTGTAACATAAGGAGCCGTGGCTCCGTATTGAGCTACTGCAGTTTTTAATTCCTTTGTGACTTTGAAATCAAATCCAGTGTGGTGTCGCCAAGCCTGTCCCTGGGCATCTACTGTTTCCGACACTGGAAATGCCTCTATTTCCTCCAAGCCTGGTATTAGTCCTGACTGAAGGGGAAGTTTGGGGGCTGCTCCTCTGACTGGGGGCCTCTGGCTTTGGGGGCCCTCTACAGAGGGTTCAGGTTCTTTTCTTTGCTTTCCTATTTTTAGCCCCTCTAATTGTCTTATTAATTCCTGATGCTCCTTTTCTAATTGTATTTGTTCTTTTAAATATTCAATTTTATTCCTCAGTTCTTCTCGAGGATTAATAACAGGGTATGCAGAAGGGGGAGCGGAGGGTGAGATATAGGGCGGCGGCCTTGTTTTCAGAGGCGGCTGTTCAGGGTTATGGTATTTGGCTGCCTCTTCTGCCAAGTGATCCCAATTAGCCTCTCCCTCGTCAGAATGATTTGCAGTATATTCTGATAGGTCTGGATATGACTTCTTTTTTGATTTTGTTAGAAACAAGGACATAGTGACTCTCAAACCAGTAAAAAGTCATTAGTAACAAAGGGCAAATGTAATTAGAGGGTCTCTGAGAAGGGAGCTGACATCACTGGCATATCTACAAACCACAGAAGGGGCATTTAGATAACCGTGTTAGATTGTAACTCCGGAGTAACCAGTAATGGAGAAACGGGGAAGAAGGAGAGGGGAGGGGGAGCTAATTGCGTTAGGGCGGGGAAGATAATCCTCTCACTTTAGGGCAAGGAAGATAATCACTTTAGGGTGGCAATTTCAGGGTGGAAAAGATAATCACTTTAGGGTGGCAATTTCAGGGTGGGGAAGCTAAGACTATAAAATCAGTTTCCTTTGTCTACTTGGCGCGCACATTCTCCTGGCTGTGAGGGTGCGCCCGGCTCTGCAGACTCGTGAATAAAGGCCTCGTTTTACTGCTCAAGTCCTGTGTCCCAGTTTTTATTGTGAGCGTTTCTCACAATTTCACTGACACTTCTTTAGGTGCCGCAGCTCCCCCTTCTGTAATCTGAAACTCTGACGGCTTACACTTCGGACTGTCCTGTTTTTCTTTCGGTTTAACTACTTCGTCCTCACCGTCATTTTCAAGAGATATTAAATTATCCTCCTCTCGGCTGTCATTTCCCTTATTTTTTCTACTCTCCTCCTTATGATCTGTCTTTAAGATATTTTGACCTTTTTTTTTACTACATTAGCTACTACCAGATCACTATGTCTTTGAGATAAGAGTTCATCTATTAGATTCCAATAAGAGAAGGCGGTTACAGGAACCTTCTCCGGACCAAACGTATCATAAAAAGTCTTTTAAGGCATCTCCTACTCTTTTCCACCGTTGTGGATCAATGTTCCCTTCAGTGGGAAACCAGGGACATAAGTCTTTGATATAATCAAAATATTTCAGCAACTGTTTTACTTTAACCTTTACTCCTCGTGCCTTTAATGCCTGTCCGAGCTGTTCAACAAAAAGCTCATGTCGGCTCATTTCTTGCCCCATGATCGCCGTTCACTTACCGAGGTGAGGTCAGCGCAGCAGGTTCCCGCGTAGCCTTTTCCTCTTCTCTACTTGGCCGGCTCCTCGAACGGCGTCCTTCACTGAGTCCCCCGTTCTCGGGCCCCACGTTGGGCGCCACTTGACCCGTCCCGCAGGTCGAGCAACGAGGACCCTAGAGGGGGAGTGAGGATGAGAAAGGGGCAAGAGGCACAAAGAATGGAGACAAGACAGTGCTCTGATCAAGTCTCCTTAATTCTTAGTCACAACAGCATTTTTGTAGCTCAGGAGAAGAGGAAGTTTTCATTAGGGAGGAGCGCAGCGGCAGCTGGGGCGTTATCTGACAGATAAGAGTTAAAATGAAGGACAGCAACTCCCAGGAAGAGAAAGAGGGAAGTTGCCCTTAATTAGGAGCAGACAACTATTATGGGATAATGAGGCCATGTCAAGCAGAACTTTAGGATGCCGGTCAGCAAGGCTTTAGCCGAGGAACTTTTTAGTTCTCCATATATCACTCTACCCATTATTAATTCCGTTAGCATAACGGAGGAGCTAGACACCCCACCTACTGCGGCAGAGCTCGGCAAAGCCATCGACCGCCTCGCTTGCAGGAAAGCACCAGGAAGTGACGGAAGCCCTCCAGAAATCCTAAAGAGCGGGAAACCAGTCCTGCTACAGCCGCTCCACCATCTACTCTGTCTCTGCTGGAAGGAGGGTTACATCCCCCAGGATATGAGAGACGCCAACATTATCACCATGTACAAGAACAAAGGAGACCGCAGCGACTGCAACAACTACCGGGGCATCTCTCTCTTCAGCGTCGTCGGCAAAGTATTCGCCCGGGTCGCTCTTGCCCGCCTGCAGACCCTTGCTTCCCGCGTCTACCCAGAGTCCCAGTGTGGCTTCAGAGCTGGCCGATCAACAGTGGACATGATCTTCTCCCTACGCCAGCTGCAGGAGAAGTGTCACGAGCAGCATAAACCACTCTACCTCGCCTTTATCGACCTCACGAAGGCGTTTGATGTGGTCAGTCGAAGCGGACTCTTCAGCTTGCTACGGAAGATTGGCTGTCCACCACATCTGCTTGCTGTGGTCATGTCCTTTCACGACAACATGCACAGCACGGTGTCCTACAACGGCGCAACCTCTGAGGCCTTCCCAGTCAGCAGCGGAGTAAAGCAGGGCTGCGTCCTCGCGCCTATGCTGTTCGGAATCTTCTTCTCCATGCTCCTCCAATACGCCTTTAAGGACTGCAGCGAGGGTGTCTTCATTCACACCAGATCCGATGGCAAGCTCTACAACCTGGCCCGTCTACGAGCCAAGACCAAAGTCAAAGAGGTGCTCATCCGTGAGATGCTCTTCGTCGACGACGCAGCCTTGACATCACACTCTGAAGAGGGACTCCAGCAGCTAGTCACTTGACTTTCCCACGCATGCAAGGAGTTCGGACTAGCCATCAGCCTGACGAAGACGAACGTTATGGCTCAAGGCACGGGGACTCCCCCATGCATCACCATTGACGGATACACCCTGGAGGTTGTCAACGACTTCACTTACCTCGGGTCCACCATCTCGAGCTCTCTGTCAGTTGACTTGGAGGTCAACCGGAGAATCACCAGGGCAGCCACAGTTATGGCCAAACTGAACCGGCGAGCGTGGAACAATTCCAGCCTCACTGAGAAAACCAGACTGCGCATCTACCAAGCCTGCGTACTCAGCACTCTCCTCTATGGCAGCGAGACGTGGACCACCTACGCAAGGCACGAAAGGAAACTCAACAGCTTCCACATGAGGTGCCTGCGACGAGTCCTGCATGTCGCCTGGCAGGATAAGGTTCCCAACACCGAGGTGCTGAAGCAAGCCAACATGAGCAGTTTGCATGCAGTTCTTAGTGAGAGACGCCTCAGGTGGCTCGGCCATGTCAAAAGAATGGATGCAGGCCGTATTCCCAAAGACCTCCTCTACGGCGAGCTAGCAGAAGGCCAGAGGATGACAGGGCACCCAAAACTGCAGTTCAAAGACATCTGCAAAAAGGACATGACACAATGCTCCATCAATCTCAACACATGGGAAGTTCAAGCAGACGACCGCCTAGCCTGGAAGCTCACGGTCAGACAAGGTACGTCACGCGCAGAGGCTGCGCGCAACGAGGAGGTGGTCTCCAGAAAAGATCGAGGCGGAAGCAGCGTCAACAGCAGCAACAACAGCCATCTGCCTTCACCTGTAACAAGTGTGGCAGGGATTGTCACTCCCGAGTCGAACTGCACAGCCATTCTCGGCGGTGCAGATAGACTCTCAAGAAGCTACGCCATCGTCTCTCGAGACAGACGGCTGCCGATGACGAGGAGCATAACTATTAAGTGAGAGTGCAGGAGAGGTCAACCAGGGCGTTATCTGAGTGTTAAACAGGCATGAGAGTTCCAAGTAACAACCTTCTACAGGTCATCTGCTGTGGATCTGAAACTAGTTTCCACAGAAATCTGGGAACGGGCAATCCTAAATTCCTGTTGCATTTGACAAAGTAACACAGAAGCTTAAAGTTGGTCTAACATATACTCCTTAAGTATCTTTGGTCTGTACCAAAACACTAGTGTCAACCAAATCTCTAAAACTGACCTGGAGTCTTGGTGTGCGGTTCCTACCTCTCCGTAGCCTGGTAATGTCTTCGAACCTCATTACAGGCTGCTTCAAAAAATGTCATATTCTTCTCTTCAGATGTCACTACAGAGAGTCTTTACTGGTCTTACAGGTCACCCCAAGGAATACTGAAGGATTTACATAAGAAAAAGGCTGCCAAGAACTGATTAGGGAGATAAAATAAGAAATAAATTAAGAGACATAATATCTGTCTGGATACACTGATTCAAGAGATTTTCAGCTTAAATTAATTTTCAACCTAAAATAAAAATCTCACTAAGATTCATCTCAAAAAATTTCGACGTAAACATTGCTGGGAGAATACTGAATAAAGAGGGGAAACTTTGGATCTCTAATGTATATTAAAATACATTTTATAAAGAAGTTCAAATACTGGAGTACTTTTGCAAGAAGTATATCATTCAGTGGAATGGAACAGAAAATCCAGAAACAGAAAGAAGAAAGAAAAAAACAAAAATGAAACGGAATATTTAATGCAAAATAAAGTGGTATTTTAAATTAGGTGAGAAAATGTGGTTTGCCACATGTGAGTAGCTAATTTTTTAAAAGTTCTTGCTGTTGTTGCATCTACCTAATTCCATGGGGATTGGCTGGGGCCCAGAGGGATGTGGAAGAGGAATGAGCTGAGGGGCAAGAAGACATATTTTTTTTAAGGGAGTTTCCTGGGGGAGGAGGCCTTCAGCACCCTAGATTTCCACACCACTCTAGCCCCAGACGTAGGCAAAGACAGCTTTTCCACTGGGGTGAAGCTAAGTTTTGTAGCTTTCTCAAAACACTGCCAAACTTCCGCTGACATTGAAAGGGAACCCACACTACCCACAAGCAACGCTGAGATTTTAAAACGTCTGGACCTGGCACATGCGCTCTGGGTATCTCTGACTGCAGGCTTCCGTGCGCACTGTCTGGGACGTAATCCCTGAGGCGCGCACGCGCAGTTGTGTTTGCGGGGGCCGGGGGTGGGGTAGTTGCTTGGTTACGATTATTCTGAGCTGAAAGGTTTTGAGCTGTACTACCCTGCCGGAGTGTTGTTCCGTGAAGACGTTGGCTCGTCTGGAGCGGTAATGTGGCTCACCAGATGGTGAAAAGCGGAGGGGAAAATGAGGCTGTTCTAAAGCCCTTAGGTTATCCAAGATGAAGAAGATGTTTGGTTTCGGGAGTAGGAAGGGCGTTTCGCCCATTGTCAAGTCGGACACCCCGGGGAGCTGCGTGAGAGGAAGGCATTCCCAACGTAGGCACCACCGGGACGAAGATATGGGAAAGATCCACAAAGCCGCCATTGTGGGCAGCGTAACAAAAGTGAAGCAGATTCTGTTGCTCCGGATCAGTGGCGTGAATGACAGAGACAATATGCACAGGTAATAGGGACCGCGAGGCCCACAGCCAGGGGTGGACCGGGAGGAGGTGGTGTGGACCTGGGAGAAGCGCTCACCTGCCGGGGCTCAGCCAGGTGGAGCTCAGCCCTCCTGTCGCCGAGGGCGCTGGGCTGTCTTCCCTCCCGCGGCTCCGTAGCACCTCGGTGGTGGAGACCTTAGGTGGGGTCTTGCACTCAGGCCGACTTTAGGAGCAGCAAAAACCCAAACTTAAAAGACCCATTCATAATTCCTCTCACAGAACACTTGAAGTATATGCAGCGTTTTTTATTTGATGTTCACATTTTTATACTGTAATGCGGTATACTATAGAAAAGTGCATAATAAGAGAAATAATTTCCACAATAGGTCAACTTCTGGGCCAAAAATTCTTCGGATAAAATCCAATATCCGTTTTATATCAGTGTACAGCGGTGTATATATGTTCTTTGTTGAAGGACCTCAGAAGGGAGTTTTGAAATTGGAAGATGGCTGTGGTCTTAAATAGGGAGAATCGTTTTTTTTAAATGTGTGCTCTTCCGATAATTACCAATTTTACATAAATTAAATAAAAATTTTGAGTTACACATGCTGTCTGTTGTTGTGATGAAATTAAGAAAATTACTGTATACAGTAGTGAAGATTTGCCCTTCTAGATATCAACATGTGCTATCAATTTCCACAAATTATTTACTTACTAATAGCTGAAAAGACAAAGAAGGGATTGGAACAGAATAGAAATGCCCAAACATCCAAATAGATTTAAGTCTTTAGAACTTGGTACTGTTAACATTTTATGTTTACATAAAAAGATGAATCATTCATAAATGGAGAAATAACTTAAATTATTTGGAGAAAACTAGCTAAATTTTAATCTCAAAAAATAAGTTCCAGATGGGATGTAGACTAAAATTTTCAAATATACAAAATGCAAAAATTATCAGAAGAAGACAGAACATATTTATATTTTTTTTAAGTTGATAAAGACTTCAAAATTTTGCAAGACTTCTGGTGGTCTATTGAGCAATATAAAAAAATTAAAACTCAGAAATTAATATTAATAAAATAAAAGAAAATGTACTTGCAAAATATTTACAACATGCATATCAGAGAAAACATATATCTTTGTTTTACATAGGAGATTTTGAAATCAACAAGAAAGAGAACTCTAATTTGAAACTGGACAAAGTATTTTTAGCATATCTACAAGTGACCAATGGACATAGGGGGGAAAAAAGAAAAGGAATTTATGTTGAAAAGTAGTGAAATACCGTTTTCCATCCACAAAGTTTGTGAAGGTGACCAGCAATAGTCCTTATACTGCTACTTAAAGTTTAAGTCACTTCTGACTTTTCAAATAGGCAATATGTTTATAAGTACCACATTTAAATATATATTGTTTTTTACCTATCCTACTTATACTAAAATATTTCCATAAAATAATTAGATATATTACATGCAATTTGTTTTTCTCAGCACTGCTTAAAGTAACAGTGTATTAAAAACTCATATAAATGGATTTTGTTTAAAAATTGCAGTGCATCTGTAGGATGGAATAATATGTGACCATTAAAGGTGGACTAGATAATAGAGGTATGCTGACATGAAAAGATGTACTTTGGTAGATGAGAAAGGGAGACAAAAATCAGTTTGATTATATATACACACAGACTATGCTCTTATGTAACCAAAAAATGTGCAAAATGTGATAAAATTTATTTCTGAGCATTTGTATTATAAAGTAAAATTTCTCTTCCTTTTTAAGAAATCTGATTTCTACAATGAACATGTATAGAAATTTTAGTAAAATTTTATTCTGAATGAAATAATCTTGGTGAAGAGCAGGACTATGTATCTTGAACGGATAAAAATAATTTCTCACTTTATATTTTTTTAATGTTTTTTGAGGAGTCATATATTTTGATAACTTTTACCATCTTCAAAAGTAAAGGAAGGGGGTGGGTTGGGTGGGGGAGAGAAATTGGGGGAAAAGGGGACAACTGTAATTGAAAAACCAAAATAAAAAAATTAAAAAAAAAAAAAAAAAAAGTAAAGGAAGCCCTGGCTGCTGAGGCTCAATGGATTGAGCATCGGCCTGCGAGCCAAGTGTCGCTGGTTCGATTCCCAGTCAGGGCACATGACAAGGTTGGTTGCATGTCAGGCCCCCAGTTGAGAGCGCGAGTAAGAGGCAACCACACAGTGATGTTTCTCTCCCCCTCTTTCTCCTTTCCCCTCTCTCTAAAAATAAACAAACAAATAGATTAATTTAAAAAAAAAGTAAAGGAAATCTTTTTATCTGTGCCTGTAGAGTTTATGCATATATTTAATTATATGCATATGGTTTTTATTTTATATAGTTTTATTATGAATAATATGTAAATGATTATAATCATTTTTGTGTTCTTATGAAAATAAAAAATCAAAGCTAGCAAATATAAGTGATTATTATATTGCAGAAGGATTGCTTTACTTTATAAACATTTTCTTTAAGAATATTGAACTCTCAAACATATTTACCCATTCTTTCAACTTACTTATTCATGAAATATAACCTGAATACCTTTGTAGCACGTGTATTCCACTCAGGGCCCTTTCAGTCTATCCTCAGACTCTTTTCCTCTTAAAAACTTCATGTTGCTCAGTATTAGCAAAGTAAGAAATTTAAAATTGAAGTATCAGGACTATAGCTAAAGCTTTTTCTCCCTCCTTTCAAACAAAAGTATTTCTGAAGGTAGGAAATTGTAAAAGATAACCTTTACCTCCCCTTTTGAAATGTGTAATATTATTAAATACTAATAATGATCATTGGAAATATCTAATTTCCATACAGTCTATAAGTCTAAATATTAAATAAAATGAGCCATCCTATTCACTTGAATCCATAGTTCCCTTTGGCTTAAAGTTTCTTAAACTTTTAAAAAAATTGTTTTCTTGTTTTGTCTTTCCCCATAATGCTTTTATGAACTAAAACTGATTTACATACCAACCATATGACTAGAACTGCAAAAGATCTGTTATGTTTACCATTACTTCACTTAATATAAGGCACCATGGATGGTATGATGCCTAATATTGTATGAAGGAATTTTTTTTAATGCTGCCAGTTATAGTTGTAAGACATTCTGAATTATAAATTGCATTCCAATATCAAAGTGTGAGATGTTAAAGTGTGAGAAAATAACATCTTAGAATCATTGAAATACAGTATATCTTCTCATTCTTAAAACACATCTGCAAACTAGGTATCATATTACCATTTTCTTAGTTGAATATCTTTGTGAAGTTATAGTAATAGTAATAATAATAATATAATCTAACAATTACTGAGATTTTTTTTTGTGCTAGGTACTGTAGTAAACACAGCATAACTTTTCATTTAAGCAAACAGTGTTCTATGAGATAACTAGTATTTTTAACCCCATTTTGTTGATGAGGAAATTGAGGTACAGAAAGGCTAAGTGATAGCTAATAAGTGACAGGGTTAAAATTGGATCAGACCCAAGCTGAGCTGAATTCCCAGGTCATGGTCTCTCTATTCCATTAAGCTGCTCCTTCATTAATGTGGTGTGTAACAAAAACTAATACATATTGTACTGTCTTCAGGAAAAAACTAAATATTTGTTTTGAAGGCATAGGGATAACTTTTTAAAAAATTTATTAATAGTTTACATATAATAATAAATGCTTAATTAATCATTTAACATAGAAGCTGGTAGATATTATGAACTCAATGAGTGTATATAACTTTATTATTATCTTCATATTGTTATTTTTAAACTAACTATAAAGTTCTAAATGTAGATATTTATCATTGTAATGAAGGATTATTAAGTCATTTTGTTGTTGTACATCCCTGTTTACATTTCTTTTGGGGGGGGATAACTTTTAATGTTTGCAATTGCGTGAATAATTTTATGTTTTGAGATAGTGCATTCTAGGTTCCTAAAAATGTCTCTCACTTGCACAGAACTGCTCTACATTTGGCCTGTGCCAATGGCCATGCGCGAGTGGTCACTCTCCTAATAGACAGAAAATGCGAGATGAACTTCGGTGACATTGATGAAAGGACAGCTCTGATTACGGTATGGAGTAGCCAACTATGTCAGCATGAGATTTGTTTCATTTAATTACTTAGAATAAAAATGAATTTATCTCATTTAGCTGTAAGTTATTGTTGAAATGTTTACTTTGACTTCCTAGCATTTATGATCTATTTCTCGGCATACTACTGACAGGCTGTACAATGCCAGGAGGAGGAATGTGCGACTATTCTGTTAGAACGTGGTGCTGACCCAAATATAATGGACATCGAAGGCAACACTGCGCTCCACTACGCTGCCCTGGGTCACAATACAGAGATAGTAGCAGAGCTGCTTTCACATAATGCAGATATTGAAGCAAGAAACAAGGTATAGATCAACTGACTTTATTTACAAAATATTTGAAATACATGTTTTTATTTTAGCCCCCAGCATTTTTTTTCTCACATGCATATTCTGAATATAATATATCAGGCCCTGTCACCATGGGAACAACTCCAAAGCCAGGTCAGGGAGGGCTGGAGAAATGAGGTGTCCATGGAAAGGGCAAAGCACTGTCTCCAGCTACCCTTCAGCCCAGAAGGAAAAAGTTCCTGTTAGTGCCCGGGACTGGGTGATAGGCTGAGAGCCCGCCTAGGACTGAAGGCCTGCAGGGAGTGAAGTGAAGGTGGGGCTGGCTCCTGTGCAGGCAGGGGCTTAGGAAACCGGGGCTGCTGGGGATGGGTGGGTGGAAGAGACCTAGTACCCAGCAGGGGGAGCTGGGTGAGTGCAAGTGAGAAGGGAAGCAGAAGTCCACAGGCCCTGAACATTCCAGAACACCAGAGTTTAGAAGGCTGCGGCAAGAGAGTCAGGCCATGTCTTGACATTACCAAAGGCATCCACTTGTGCTCATAGCCACTCTGCCAGCCACACACCTCTTGGGATTTTCCACGTGAGAGTGGACCTCCTGCTCAGCCTCGGGTGGATCCCCAGTGGGGTTGTAGCTGTACACAGGGCGCACGTGATGGCAAAGCAGTCCACCCAGTTTTACTCCTGGACACACATTACCTCTCACCACTGCAACCCTGACAGGAACAGCCTCGGCGGACACAGGTGGGGTTGATTTTACATATTTGGAAGCTGAAGCATTCTCTGAATAAAAATATCTTGAAATAACTTAATTGTATAAGATTTCTCTTTACATAATGATACTTTTGAAGAAGCAGTAGAGGATATAGCTCTCTTTTATGCCCTACTGATATATATTTATGAAAACAATTTATTAGAGGTAAAACTTCTAAAAAATATTTTTCAGCCGAGTTTTTCCCTAATTAATGTAAAACAACAGAGGAAAGCAAAATATCCCATGGAAATAGGCATTATCTTAAAACTCAAACAAAACAAAACATTTTATACTAAATGCTGCTATTGACAAGTTTTTATATGATAAAGAAGTGATTTATATAAAAGTGATTTATCATTGGCCAAAGCCTAAGAGGGAAAAAGGAAAACGAAAGAGAAAGAGCAATTAGAAATACCGAGGCCAATTTGGAAATATGTTGATTGAGAGGAAATAACCAGAAAAGGGTTTTTTTGGGTTTTTTGGGATTTATTTTTTGTTTTTCCTCTCCTTGCAGTTTATGTGTTTGGATAAAGCGCTCTTCATTTTTCAGGGACAGTGATTTTTAGTTTGGGAGGGTGCATCAGTGAGTTATAAACTTGCCTCAAGATCAATATTAGGAGGCTCTGAGACCACCAGACTGGCATTGAACAGTGATCATTAAGTGGGGACCAAGAGGAAAGGACAGGTGATTAACTGAGCTATTACTCTATTCTGGCAGAAACAGTCACTTAGATAAGAGTCTGAACTCTGTTCTCAAATCCAGAAGGTCTTGATGGGAAGTAAGGAGTTTATAAATAATGAAATCGAGTTGCATTTTGAGTTTAATAGTCCCTTTTGACCCCTACCCGGGAAATTAAATGCTGTTTTGATAAGTTATTTATATCTCTTACACTTTTAGTTGGCCCAGTCCTCAAGTGACAGAGGGGTTTGGCCAGGCAGGTGAGAGACGAGACTAAAGTGACTGTGTACTTTACTAGTTCTCAACTTGAAGTGTGCTGGTGAACCACAGTCACCTGATGGACTTTAAAAAGTTTTCAATTCTAGGCTCTTCCTTAAAGATTTTGCCTGAGTAAATCTAATAATCCTGGACGTGTGTATTTAGAAATATTTCCTTGAGATTCTGATATAACACTTGGTTAAGAACTACTGAATGGGTAAGTGTAATGTGTAAATTCACAGATCGCACAAACTTAAGCAATCTCTAAAAGACTTGGAATTTGATAGGTGAAACTTCCTTAAACTCTCTCCTTTTCAGCAATATTGGCCTGACTTTCAAGTGTTGCCACCTCTTCGCTTAAGAAGTTACTGGGAACATTATTGGCAATACCTACTGACTTAAAGAACACCTTTTTCCTTTCAACCATCCAGTCTTTAGATATTTGCTTATGGGTCATCTGTTAATTAGTAGAATCGGACCCTTTAAGAATTTTGCATCATTTGTTCTTGTTCAGATCCTTAGATCAGCAAATGTTTACCACAAGCAGGATTTTCCTGCAATAATATTAAGTCTTGAGGCTTCTTTTTAGTTGAAATAGTGTGATGAACTGTTTCATTATGTGTTAAATTCATAGAACCCTGGCATAATCAGGATGGCAGCTTTAAACATTAAAACATCAAAAACCATGAATTTAATAACAATGACGATGAGAATTGTTTCAGTAATTTAGTTTCAGCAGTTCTATCAACTAATTATCTATTTGATTAACAATTTCAGAGAATTAAATACAAATTAATTATAGTTTTAATAAGTATTGGTGAATTTTTGTAGTGGGTATTATTAGTCTAAATAATTATTTTTATTACATACATAGCCCTAAATATTGGTAAGACATATGATGCTAATGAAAGAAATGGGTTTAAATATAAATATTTGCTTTATACACAACCATTTAAAAACATAGCAAATAAAAACACAAGTGGGCTCTAGCCTAAATGTGGGCCCTGAATGTTTATTTTGCTTCCATAAATTGAGTCAACATTTAAATTTAGGAGACTCATGTGGAAATCTGGATTTCAAGCTTCTCTTAACAAATCAAATATGGCACCCCATAAGCCCATACTGCTGTTTGCTATGTTGTGGAGAATCTGACCCTTTCATATGAGACATGTGTTCTCTAGTTTGCTGCCATCCCTACCTAGATTATTTTCTTACTTGCATTACCTACTTTACCTCTATAAGCACTTGAGTTTAAAATTCCTGTATTATATTTTATTAAAGACATCAATATTTTCAAGACCATCTGCATCCATTTATATATATTTTATAGTAATCTTTCAAGAATGGGATTGAATTTTTCACGTTAGAATTTATGTTGTTGTTTTAAAAAACTTTTCCTTTATAGGTCCTATAAATAATCATATTCTTGTTACTGCACAGGGACCAGCCTAGAGCTGGTCTGCATCAGGCCAGCTTGTAGTGTGTGGTTCTTGACTTCATGTAGGAAGGATTTTGCAACAGCAGTCTAAGTGATTTTGAGAGTACATTTATTATAGCTGGGGACCGTGAAACAAAGGAAGGGCTTATGGTAGAAGTGGCAACAGGAGAGAGCCTAGGCAGTGCTCTGCTTTGGTTCCCTGGAAACATTGTAGGGAGGAAGTGAGCCCAGGTGGGGCAGCTGTTAGCTCACTGGAGAGTCAAAGAAAAAGAGAGCCTTGGAGAAAGGATCAGGGGATAAGCCGGGTTAGCTGAGGGTTAGCTGCTGCTGCCCGCTGCTCCCCTGGCTGTACGTCTCATGGACACCCTTAGAGTTTAGAAAGAAGTAAAAAATTCATGGCCTGGACGGGGCATGGGTGTGCTCCAGTGCAAGCCCGCAGTGAGTCTTTGTCCTGAGGGCTTTTTCTCTCTCTCTCTTTTTTATTTTTTCCCATGCTGGCAAGAATCTTAGGGGAGGGTTTCAGTAAACTATTCAACAGCTTTCTGGGTGCATTTTTAATATCCTGATGGCGTCAAAATGAGCATATAGAGGGGTTTGGGATTATTCTTTGGTCTGCTATACTATTTTACTGTTACCTTAGGTCTGACTGGCTTCTAATGAGGTTTTTGTTATTTGTACTCCTGACTTCATCTGTGCTTGGGTTTAGCTGGCACAATTAGCATTAATTGGGTCTCTGTTCTCTATTTTCCAGACCAGGGTGATTTTGGCTATGTATTCTCTGGTTAGGGAGGAGAGGTATACCATTTGCTCTCCGATGTCCTTGGTTAGAGGCAATAAGGTCTTGTGATAACCAGCTTATTGTGAGTTGCTTACACTGTTTGACCTGTCTCTTAATTTAGAGTCCCATTTTTTTAGAAACCATTTTGAAGCAGGAGTGACTGACGTTGACATCTGGGATCCTGATAGCTTTAGTAGAAGAGAGTCAAGCAACTGTGTATAACCTGGAGAAAACCTTCACCTCTGTTGCAAAGCTCTCAAAACTGTATCCATGCAACTCTGTAATTTACAAATGTTAATGTTTGCCACAGAAAACTATTGACAAATTGGGATTAAGCAAAGTTAAATATTTTTTTAGTACTGAGCATACAATGCACAGTTTTGTAATATTTTTTAAACATAGGTGATCCTTCGGGATCTTTTTTCTGCTGGGACATAGTGCTACAATTCTGGCAAAGTAGGGTACATATTCTTTGAAATACAATTTAAGAAACACTAGAGTTAATTATTTAGGTTATTAATTCAGTAAAAGTATTGAAAGCATTTACTACTATGTTTTATAGTTTGGAAATACAGAGATCAAAAAATAGCTTCAGCCCTCATGAAGCTCTTGTTTTAGATGGGGAGCAATGAAATAACGCCAGTATCCCACGATAGGTACTGTGATAGGAACACAGACTCTTGAAAACCAGTACTGTACGTGTTTGAAGTGAGTTCTGGAGAGTGATGTTGCAGTTAATCTACTGAAGAGGGAGAGGTGGGCATTTTAAAGAGAAGCAGCAGCCGGTGACAGCACAGGGGTGAAAAGGAAGGGGCTGCTTTTTTTTCTTTTTAAAATACTTTATGTATTTGTTTTTAGAGAGAGAGAGAGAGGGAGAGAAACATCTATGTGAGAAACATCAGTCTGTTACCTCTCATACTGCCCTGACCAGGGACCACCGCAACCTAGGCATGTTCTCTGTCCGGGAATCAAATCAACTGAGTCACACTGGTCAGGGTGGAAGGGGCTACTTTTATTTACTTTCTGTATTATGTGTTTAAGTTCAGAGGATCTTTTATAAGTTTTAAAATTTAGTTGGATATATGTTATTTCATAAATTATAAATTGTTTTTGCTGCTTTACAGGAGGGCCTCACACCACTTTCACTTGCTAAGCGTGAACACAGAGAGAAAATGGTGGAATTTTTAGTAAACAGAGGTGCAAAAGTCCATCAGTTGGAAAGGTACAGTTGTTCATTTTCTTTATTGTTTTTGAGTGGAACAATCATTCAAGTCAGAAAGATTAAATTAATAATAATAAGATTAATTTATAATTATATAGTGAAAAATACCAAACATAATCAACTAGGTAGAAAAACAATTATTCTGGGTAGGCAACTGGAAGGAGAGTATAACATGGTTTCATATTCATTTATAATATTGAGTGACGTCATTTTTTGGTTATATGATCTTAGCTAGAGGGGTTTCCTCTTGGTTTTATTAGTTTTATATTGTATGGATTCTGTTAGTTTAATATTATGATACAATATTGGATTTAGTCTCCCTTAATAGTTTTTTTTTTTACCTTTACTTTGCATATAGTTTTCCTTAAAAGATGTATATTAAAATTAAGTAGGAATTGATTTTGTCTTTTGGATGACCCTGCTTTACATTTCTCTCTCTGATGAATACTGGTGTTATTAGATTATCCCTAAGTGGCTATGAATTACTGCTGCTAGATACTATGTATTCATCCTTTTTCATTTCTAGTATATTTTGATGTTTTTATTTCTAATTGGTATGGTAGAAGGAAGGAAGATAACTTTAATTGAATAAACTTTTCCTTTAATGAAGATGAGTCATAGGCGGGTGATAAAGGAAAGAGATAAGCTTTCAGGTCACTTGAGACTGGGTTTAATGTCTAGCTTTCCTTCTTGCCAGCTGCGTGACCTTGGCAACATTACTTATCATCCCCAGATATGTTCCTGATATGAAAAAGAGAATCCTAATGTATCCTTCAAGGCTGGTTGTGTGTAAGATTATCTAGCATTTAACTGTGCCTACCTCATGCTTGTCAGCATCAGTAACACTATGACTAGGTATGGGGAGCATGTCGAGGGAAGTCAGGTGAGAGGGGAAAGAGGGAGGGAAATGGTGCAGAAATTAAGAAGCGTAGTAGGAGGATGCAGAATGGTACAGGAGGATGTTGAGAAGAGCTTTATGCACAACCCAAGGACATGGATTAAGTCGGGGGGACTGATGGAGGGAGGGCGGTTGCTAGGTAAAGGGGAGCGAAGGGAAAAGAAATTCGGACAGCTGTAACAGCATAATCAATAAAACATACAAAAAATAACACTATGACTATTAACATCATAATTATTATTGATATTATTGTTTTAAGCCTGCCAAAAAGCTCTTACTTACCTGACTTCTAGCTGACTTTGAAGTACAATATAACAGACTAAGGATGAAACAGGAAATTCTTTTAAATCTTCACCTACTTCAGATTAGTGACCTCAGCATACTTTCTTATCCATCTGAGGATTTTAAATTAGCAAATTCTACTGTGTAATACCCAAGTGGGACAAGAGGCTTTCTTTTTGTCCCTTTATTTTAGCCTTGGAAGTAATTTACAAAGATAAATACTTAAGCATGTGAATGATCAATTCTACACAGATAAACAGGGTATTGACTTGATAACATATATCAAATTAGATGTTTAAATGACTTAATTGAAGTTCCCAAGGGTGAAGTTTACCTCTGTGTTATAATAGAACAGCCCTCATGCTTGCAGTAAATGATGAGTCCACAAATATAGTCAGGCTTTTTCTTCAGCATGGCACTGATTTCTTTTCTCAAGGTAACTATGGATGGACTACAGAAGAATATGCTTTTGTTAGTGGTCTTCATTTGTAAGTGTTTACATTAAAATGCTAGTTATCGCTAAACGTAGGTTTAAAATAATTTAACCATTACTTCTTATGTAAAAGGTAAGATTTCATAGTTTGGTTCAGGCAGTCTGGGAATGGCACTGGATTAGTCTGTGCCAGCAGCCAGAAACCAAGCAAAAGACTAGACTAGTAAGAAGCAGCAATGGGCCAGATTCTTTATCTCAAAACTTTTAAGATCTTTATTGTTTTGGATCCTAATATTACCCATTTCATTCTATATAGAACCCTATGCATGGGGTAAAAATAATGTCACATCTCTGATTTTTCTAACTAGTTATTTGGGACCTTGAAATCTTAGGTTTAGCCAAAGATTCTGTATTTTCTGGGGGCAAACTCCTATAATCTCATCTTTGAATTTTTCAACAACCTAAAGGGTTCCCTAAGTCCAAGGGAGCCAATTATCCTTTACAGGTCAGAGGGAGAAGTAAAACAAAGACACTAATCATTTTGTTGTTTCCATTGATTCTATTGCTGCAGACTTGCTATTGAAACTGGTCCTACAGTCATGATAGATCTATGCTCCTAGGTTACCCTTGCTGATCCAGATTCCCAAGTCTTCATGTTGATCCACACTTGGACTTGAAAGTTACAGCTTTTTCTTTTTTTTTTTTTTTAGTTTACATACATATGCTTGTATGTTCAGCCCTTATTCTAATTACTCGTACCTTGTTCTGGCAGCTGAACCTCCTAGCTTTAGACAGCCACAGTCTTCCATACACATTTGAAAACCTATGGAGAGCTCACAACTTAGTCCAGACCTTTGTGCACTAGTTATCCTTTGAGCATCTTATTTGCTTTTTTCTGTTAGCAGGTATTTGTTGGAAGCATTCTAAGCTGTCAGAGAGGTTCAAATAATGTTGCAGGAAAAGATCAGACTTTCCTTTCTTTTTCATTATCAGATTTCTAACCCAAGGCCACTTTCTGTCCTGTAGAGCATCTTTGTTTAAGTCAAGGAAGGTGCCATATCACCTTTCCTAGAATAATAGGCATCAACTTGCCTGAGATTCTATAGTTAAGGTTGACCCCTCAAGTGATCTGTTTTCCGTAACAATGAAACTCTCCCAATTGCTTGAATTTACCTCATGTATCAAAATATTTTAATTATGCCTCACATGGAAGTCAGTAAACAGAAAGCTCTTAAGTCAAAATAGGTTATTGGGTATTAGAATTGCTAAAGCCCTATCCCTGACTCATCAGTATCCATGATTGACAAGTAGGATTTTATCTTCCAAGTCTATTGGGAATAAACAGGGAGATTAAGCATCGTTCTCATAAAGATCTGCTGGTTCAGAGTCTGAGCAGGTGGAGAAGGATGCTAGTAGTCCAGGCCGGGTCCTGACTTCTATTAATTTTCTGCCATTTGTATGATTAGCTACAATAAGAGGGGAATATTATGTTATCTGACTTAATGAAGTAATATATTTCTAAATAAATTTCATTGCAAGTTATATAATAGCTGAGATGCCATTAATTACAAGCCACAAAGAAGGAGCAGCTAATAACTAACTTAATTCTATTTTCTGGAAACTGCAACAGTTAAATGTTAGAAACTATGAAAAACCCACTTTGGGGTTGATTTGCGATTTCATAGTAGGTTCAACAAATAAAGTTCATGAACAGATTTTACTTTTACTATGCTGTTTCCCTAAGCATCTCTTCTTGGTGTATTATCTCATTTAGTCAATCATCCTAACAACCTTGTAGAATAAGGCAGTAAGATTCTTATATTGCAGAGGAGGATTTCAAGCCAAAGAGAAGTACTGTTTTAGAACAAATAGCTATTGGCTACAGACCTAGGACTTCTGAGTTTAAGACACTTGCCATTATGTCAAGCTAACTCTAATTAATTTACAGAAGTGTATTGCCATCAAGTCATGACTGTTTCATGTTTTTATTTTCCTTAATAAAAAGTTTGTAGAATTTACAAATTTGAAATGTATGGTATGAAGTCTTGATATTAGCTCAAGATATTATCTGAAATACTCTAAGAATTTAATATATTTGAAAAATATTTTTGATGTCAGTATTAAGGTAGTAATATTATTTATCACCAATTTTATGCACAGCAATCATCAACTAACTTGTGGAAATACAGAAGAAAGGAGATCTAAAACGTGTTCCGAAAGTAGCAAAAGTCTTGGTAAGACATCTAATAGTGAATTACTTTTGGCAGTCCTGCCATTGGTAAGTAAGAGTAAAGAAGTTTTGATAAGAAAGAGCAGTGAAAAAAAATGTGTAAATCTCACGTACAGTTTTTCTTTCATAATTTCTTTCTTAATAGAATAGTATTCAGTACTGCTTAAAAAGTTTATTGTAGTTAATTTAAAATCTGGGACAGTATTTTCTGAAAAAAAGTTCATTTCTTTAGTCATGACCCCTAAAATTTCATATCTTTATGTAAAAACGAAAAAAGATTTTAAAGTTAGGATGTTGTATGTTTCCTCTATAATCGTCGTCGTCGTCGGCAGCCGTCCGTCTCGAGAGACGATGGTGTAGCTTCTTAAGAGTCCATCTGCACCGCCGAGAATGGCTGTGCAGTCCGACTCGGGAGTGACATAGTATCTGTCTCCTCCCATGCGATGATGCTGAAGCTACAGAGCCTGGGCCGGGTGATATGGAGGGTCTGCTGTTGCCCATGCAGCAGACCCCCCCTCTCTTCGCAGCTGAAGGGTCCAAGGGAAAGACGGAGTCGATACAGCTTGGGTTCAGGTGCGCCGCAGGAGTTGCCGGTGTTGACCACAACGTCAAACCGCCTTAGGGACTCCGGCTCC
This sequence comes from Furipterus horrens, assembly GCF_987537825.1. Classification (NCBI taxonomy): domain Eukaryota; kingdom Metazoa; phylum Chordata; class Mammalia; order Chiroptera; family Furipteridae; genus Furipterus; species Furipterus horrens. Next base: position 155,966,263 of record NW_028327172.1, on the reverse strand, counting down.
GGATTTTCTGTCGGGGTTTACTCCCTTAGCCTTTCCCCTGAAGAGGTATGCCGCAAGGCAGCGGAGGTTTTTTGGAGTCAGAGTTTTCCTTCTCTGATCCTCTATAATCACATAATAACAAATTGTACTTGTTATAAAAATGGTTCTTTTCTTTAGTTTTTACAACAAATGGATTATATTTAGGAAGTAAATACTTGTTATTATGTCCTGATTTGTCTGACTAAAAAAAGTAACTAAAACTGGGAACTCAACAATACCTTCCTAGTGCCATAAACAAATGGCAAGCGGTAAGAACTACAAAACTTAGCCAGTGTGCAGCATTCCCAATGAGATTGTTTTTTAAAGATATCTACCGATAGATAAGTCAGAAAAGCAATGCCTTGTTGAGAAGCGTAAGTTATTCTATATGTTGTTATACGAACAGGGTCTCACTGTTATCAACTTCCTTTCTCATAGGTCAAAACAGAATGAGATATTTTGACTTAATTAGAACAAGCTGTTTCCTTCTGTTTGTTGGATAATTGTCATGATACTGTAATTTCTTTAGAACAAGATACTCTGTTGCCATTGGTCAAAAGATAATCAAAGTAAATATTCAATAGCCCAAAGTCAACACATTTTTAATAAAAGTATAAAAATGTTTCACAGTAACAAAAATCGCTGGTGTGCTAGCTGGATGTGACACCTAGTGCATCGCGCAGCCTGAGCTGTATGAGGACACCTTTGACTTAGTAGACCTTTATCAAAGGACTTGTGTAGGTTGTTTTGCGAGTTATAAGAAACACAAAGATGAAATAGAGTTTTGATATTTAAGGCATTCATAATATGATAGAGCTGTCCTTGGTTTATTTCTGTGGTTTTTTTAAACGTACTTTTCAAAGAAATTTTCAAAGTTCATTTATTCATTTGTCTGCTTAATGGTGTGCCATTTAACTCTCAAGTGCCTTAGGTGCTAAGTGTTACTCTGATGTTGCAAAATACAAATATTTTAAAAACACAGTCCCTGCCCTTCAAGAGGATGTTGTTATTGTCATTTGTATTACTTACTATACTTTATTCAGTGCTTACTAGGGACCAGAGCCCACTAGGAATTTATAATTATCGTTATTTATTCTTTTCTATTAATGCATAATATGTCCCATACACTTTAAGTGCATAATGGGGAATTAGGGTTTTTAGAAAGTGGGTAGAATGTTTTTTCAGCTACCATCAGTTCTTTATGAAATTTTCACCTATCCATGTTGAAATAAAAAAGCCAGGAAGCTTCATTTATTCCACTTAAAATGTGCTCTGTTTCTAGGCCTACGTGTTTTTTATTTATTTTCCTTAAAAAATCTTATTCATTTAAGAAATAGCAATAATAGTTGGTAGTGTTTTTTTCCCTTTGAAAGCCATCTCTTAAGAGCCCATGATTGACTAGGGCAGAAGCAGTGGCAAAGTAAAGCAGAGACAGAAGAGGTCTAGTTAATATGATTTAATGATGACTGAATTTAAGAAGTTAGCAGGGAGAGAGAAATCTTAAGATGATTCATAGGTTTGCAGGTTGTGCACTAGTATTTTAATTGGACATGCAGACTAGGACTTTATCAGATGAACAGGGAAGAGCAGCAGGTCAACAGAGAAGACCAGTTTTCTTTTTCCATACGTGTTGAGATGGAATATCCATGGATAACTTATGTACATTTTGTAGACAATTATTTTTGACTTTTTGCCTTGTCCTGTCAACAAATGCCTTTAATAGTGAGCTATATTTTTAGTATATTAAGAAATTAAGAAAAAATTGGGAACAAATAGAATGAGTAGCAGGGGGGAAGTAAAGGCAGGACTCTCACCATTGCAGTCTAACAAAGAACTTAATAGAGCAGGCAAGAAGCAGAGGGAGACATGTCTCACCCGTTGACCAGTAGTCGTGACCTGGTCTGATGAGGCTGCCAGGCATTCCAGACTACACAAGTAAACTATGATAGTGCAGGGGGAGCCCTTGGAAGTCTGTGCGTATCATCTCCAGTAGCTGGGAAAAGAAAAACCTTGAGACAGGTAGTCATCCCAAGACCTGGAAGTGGGGAGGGGAGGGGTCTATGGTGTCAAAAGAAAAAGCCCATACAAGAATTCAGTTAACTGCCTGCCTTCTGTCACGTATGCAAAATGAACAAATAAAGTCTGCAGCGAGATAAGGTTTGGGACTAACAGACTCCCACTCATACCTACATTTGGGTAGTCACATCTCCCTGGGGGAAGCTGGCACCAACTTTAGTCACCCGCCTTTGGCCACCCTTGTTTTTGCCACCCTTGCTTTGGCTTTCCCATTCACTGATAAACTTTGAATGCACACTTCTAGGCTCACTGATCTATAATTCTTTACTGCATAGGTGAGAAGAACCAGGGTCCGGTAACCATACTACATATGATAACTATAGCTATCACAAGTGATTGATTCACAGTTATTATAAAAAATTAAGCACTGCTTAGTTGGAGAAAATTAACAGTGGTGTTTTTATTTTCTTTATAGGAAGTTTCATACTATAGAATGTATTGTCAGTCATTAGAAGTCTTTATTTCTTATTCTGATTATAATAGGATTGTTACTGGTTTCACATATTTTCTGACATCATTGTTTCATTTATTCCTTTTATGTCTTTATTCACGTGGATATAGATCTACTGGAATTTCGAAAACAAGTATCAACACAAACAAATTCAAGGACAGGTATAACACATCAGGCCAAATAATGACTTATCATTATCACCCAAAGTTCATAGTTTACATTAAGTTTCACTCTTTGCGTTGTACATTCTATGGGCTTTGACAATGTCTGATGACATGTACCCACTATTATAGTATCCTATAGAATTGTTTGACTGCCCTAAAAATCCTTCATGCTCTGCTTATTTATCACACCCTCCACCTTAACTCCTGGAAACCACAGATCTTTTTACTGAATGTCATATAGTTGGAATCATACAGTAAGTTTTTGAATGTTTAAAAAATTAAAATTTCCAAGGTAATTAAATGTAGTTATCCAAGATGTTTTTTTGTCCTTTATGGGTTGTTGCTGCTGCTGTTGTTGTTCATCAGCATAGGATCTGATGAAATATGCCTTACAAGCTGAGAAAGCATGATTTCTATAGGCATTTGTCACATACTGGGGAGGGTTGAGAAAAATTACATCACGCACTACTGCATAGCCCTAACTATTTGGACCATCCTTCTCTCTGAGGTGGGTCCAGATAGATTCTAGCCATGTAAGGAGACTGTCTCAACGAGCTATACTTGATAAAACTGGAACCACAAAGTCTGTCATACTTATCCTGCGATGGGAAATAGGGCCAGAAAGTGTCTGTTTCCTATGTTTTGCCATGCGCAAAGTGTACTGCCTGTAGCCAGGCTCCCTTGTGATAGAGTGGACAGAGCTGAGAAATTGTATTGTATTACAGCAAAATAAGTATACTCTCTTCTAACTAAGGGTAGGAGTCTGGAAAAATTATTCATTTCAAGTTTGACATTGTTAGTTTATGATACTGATTCTACTGATAATATTTTCTGTCAGTTTGATAGGATTTGGTTAGAATTATGATCATTGTAAATAGCAGTTCACTTGTAGATATCAGATTATGATCTCCTTTTTTTTTCTCCTGCATTTGATATATATAAAGGAGGAGAAGTAGATATTTTTAATGTATTAATTGCCTACTAATAGTATCATTCATATTCATTGTAGTATAATCATAGGTCCCAAAAGACTACTTTCTAACAAAGCATCAGTCTGGTACTTTTAAAGTTCTGTATTTTTCCACTGTTGATTTAAAATGTATTTTACTTTTTTTTTTAACAGTGAGTGAGAAGTCTGAAGAAGACCCTTTCAACAGGTAGGATTTTATGGATTTTTAAAAACCGTATGTTAACTAAGGGAATGCAGAGAAAAGAAACTAACATTTCTTGAGTGTTCTGCCCTGGGCTGGACACTATACTATGAAATTAACATGTGTTATATAGTCACCGCAATACCTTTGCAAAGTAGCTATGCCCTAATAGCCTACTTTTCATTAATTAGGCAGCTGTGGTTCAGGGAGGTTGATGAGTTGACCCATGATTCCATAGTTAACAAGTGGCTGACCCATGGTTGGAGTGTCATTCTGCCTGGCTCCCAAATCCCTTCTGTTGTCCTTCAACATACACTGCCAAGTTTCTGTGTGGCCCTGGCATCAAGATATAGATACAAATCAGATCACCCCAGAATGTCAGATCTAGTTGTGTGTTAACTATGATTTAGAGTTTTCCTAAGAAACCCAAGCATTTCTCTTAATATACTCGACAATTGCAGTGGTAACTAGTACCTTGTTTTTCACAACAAAGACTTTAGGGCACATCATAGTTAGCTATGGCCACAGAACCATAGATTTGACCTAAGGAAAACCTAATCAGGCAAGTGTTTTTAAGTATAATAGTATCTGTTCTTCTTGATATGAATTATTCTTTGTAAGTGAAAAATATCTGTGTATAAACCATGTTATGTTAATTAAATTCAGCATCTATTTAAAAGATATTTCTAAATGATTTCTCTACTCACTGACTTCCCAGTCTGGTTTTCTCTTCAGGCCAGTAACTTGGCCTAGTTGTAGTTTTTTTCTTTTTCATAGAGTCCTTTTTTCTTTCATGACATTTTAGATTTTTAACTTTCTTCTCTGCCTTTTTTGGAGTTTCTCTCATTGTGTTAGTTTTTTCCACTTTCGCCTGTTACGTGTTGTCCATTTTTCTATAGATAGAATGAAGAGCACATAGAATTGTAGGACTTTAAGGAATCTTAGCAATTAAATAATCAGAACACCCACTAGTACTTCAACCTGTGTTTAACATTCTGGCCAACTGGTTGCTCACATGGAGAATTGGAAACTCAAAGAAATTAGAGTGACTTACTTGGATATCGTAAGTGGTGGAAGTGAGATGTAAATTTAGATTTCTAAGCCTGTAGGATTGGGTTTAATGAATGCAGTGAAAGAAGACAGAATAGAATTAGCAGGGAAATCAGGAGGAAAAACACTGGGTTGGGATAGGAATAAGGGTTTTAGAAAAGAGATGGGAGAGATCAGATAGGGGCAAGAGATCAGAGTAGAGGGGTTTATGACAAGTTAAAGATAAGTTACAAGAAGGAAGGCCACAGGATGTTGGGAGTTTTCTAGAAAGGCAGATTAAAATAAAGGGTTCAAGAGAGTCCTGAAGATGTTCCTGTTCTTTTGTCTGTTTGCTTAATTTGGAAAACTAGAAAAATTCAAAGTTTCTATTGAAAAGTATTAGAATAATTTAGAAAGATTCTCCTTATTGCAAACGGGACTATGGTATCATCTATCTGAACCCCTACTTACAGAGTGGGGCTTTGATCCCCTTGAGTCATAGGGGACTGGAGATTGCTGAACTATATAGATCTGTGGCCCAAGGCAGGTGTCTCCTCACCTCTGCCCCTTTTCTCAATTAGCTGATAGCCTTCCCATGTAGGAATAGGGTAGGAAATGGGTAGGACTGGCTGTTAAATCAGTAATGGAGGTGGGTAGTTGATAACATGCCTATGTTAGGTATGGATGGCAGACTTGTTTTCCAGGAGCAGGGAAGTAGAGAGCTCTTACTCTTGGTTATTTGAACCCATTCTTGTTTCAAGAGTGTGTGCCTCTGTAGGCTGAAGATTTAAAGCTTGGAGATGGTCTTGGAGGCTGCAGAAGGGTAATCTGGGAGTGGGAAGGCTAATGTCATACACATTTGTTCTTTGACATTTGGACATTTAACTTTTAAACATTTCAAGAAACTCCCTGTACTGTTCTAGGGTAAAATGAAGAAATGTTGTCACCTTAGTAAGTTCCTTCCTAAAGAACCTAGATTAGTCCTTTGACGGACATAGTTTAGTCCTTAAACCAAGGACAGACAATGGAGAAGAAACAGTCTGTCTTTCCACCTTGATTCAGGTCATCAGATCTTTTCCAGTTCAGGAGTCAAAAGTTATGTCAGCCATTTATTGGATTTTTAATTCAGGCTTCAGGACTTCTGGTGAAAAATTAACTTCAGGCTTTGCCTGTATATTGGCTGTCACCCTTTGTGGGAACTTAGAGCATATCTTCATTGACTAGTTCATAGATTGGGAGAGGTGAAGACAGAAATAGATACCTGACAGCTTTTCTAAAACAGGCCAAATTTTAATTATATCAAGAATCTTCATTTAATACACAGATAGCTGACCTTTCACTCAGGTTTTTGGTTGGTTTATTAAAGAAATGAAAATTTTTGTTGGCTATTTTTACTCTAAAGGCATTCCAGCAACCCTGGCATTGATGATTCATGGCCTACATCAGACGATGAAGACTCCGGTTCTGATACCAAGGTAAGGTGCTCCGTCATGAAATTAATGTTCCTGCTCTTAAAATTTAGTAGTGGTCTACCTATCGTTGTTTTGTTTATAACGAAAAATTAGTCAAAGCAAACCATTTTGGTGGAAATATGATATGTTGCATATTTTTTAACTTTAAGTATTGAAGGTGGGGGGCTGGGAAATATATAGTGATAGAAAAATTATATTGGAGGAAAGTTTACCACAAACGAGGAGGTAGGAAATTTGATCAGGGATAAGGATTTTTAATGTGACTTCTAAATCATACCAGCATGATTTTTACAATACACATGCCTAAATGATTCTTTAGTGGATCCAATTACTTACTGTAATAATCAAGAAATCTTGATGTCTCTCAGTTCCAAAACTATATATTATATAATATATAGTATTTTTTCTCCTTGGACTGCTTTTATTTTGGTATCATATTGTTAGGAGAGAGTTTTATTTTGTTTATTTCTAACTTGGTTAGAAATAATATTTATTTGAACTGAAATAATATTACAAAATGTGTAATTTTAGAAATTTAAATTGTCTTTCTCAAAAACTGTATTGCAAAAGGATTCCATTGTGTTTTAAATCATTCCATTGAGAGTCTTTTAAATTATTTATTTAAAGAATACATGTTTTGCTTAAAATAATAACCAGCTCTAGAAGCAGAAATTCTTAATAACCAAATAGTAAAATATCAAATTTCAGAAAATTTGTTGTTGCTTTTTAAACTTTTTATTTCAGTTAAAATTAACCTTCAATATTGTATTAGTTTCAGGTGTACAGCATGGTGGTAAGAGAGTCATATAAATCACGAAGTGATATCCCTAGTTAGGCTAGAATTCCCATGACATCATATATAGTCATTATAATATTATTGACTGTATTCCCTGTGCTGCATTTTGTATCCCCATCACTGTTTTGTAACTACCAGTTTGTGGTTCTTAATCCCTTCATTTTACTACCTCCCCACCCCCACCACAGCACTGGTAATCATTAATTAGTTTGTTCTCTGTATCTATTAGTTTCTTTTTTTGTTCGTTTGTTAGATTCCATACATAGGTAAAATCATACTGTATTCATCTTTCTCTTTTCAACTTACGTCACTTAGTACAATACCTTCTAAGTCTACCCATGTCAGTGATTTTTAACTGGTGTGCAGCAAGAATTTTTAAAACATGCAATGCTGGACTGTTTAGTCATGACCTCTTTTCTCTTAGATTGTAAAATTGTTTTAAATGGCAAGAGTCAACACGACAATAGCCATCTGATCTGGAGTGAAAGAATCAAAATGATATCTGTCTTTGTCATATCGGCAAAAAATATATTTTTGGGTGTGCCACAGAACTTGAGTAATTAGTTTATGTGTGCCATGAGATGGAAAAGGTTGAAAATCACTGTTTCATGTTATTTCAAATAGTAAGATCTCATCATTTTTTATGGCTGAGTAATATTCCATTGTATGTATGTACCACCTCCTGTTAATCCAATTGCCTATTAATGGACATTATAGTTGCTTCCATATCTTGGCTAGTGTAAATAATGATGCAGTGAACACAGGGATGCATGGATCTTTTCGAATTAGTGTTTTGACTTTCTTCAAATAAATACCCAGATGTGGTATTGCTGGATCATACTGTTTTCCACAGGGGCTGCTGCAATTTATTATCTTACCAACAGTGCACCAGAGTTCCCTTTTCTTCACATCCTCACCAACACTTGTTTGTTGACTTATTGATGATAGGCATTCTGACAGGTGTGAGGTGACATCTCCAATTGGTTTTAATTTGCATTTCTCTTATGAATAGGGATGTTGAACATCTTTTCATATGTCTATTGGCCATCTGTATGCCCTTGTTGAAGAATTATCTATTAAGATTCTCTGCCCATTTTTTAATTGGATTGTTTATGTTTTTAATGCTAAGTTCTATGAGTTCCTTATATATTTTGGATATTAACCCTTTATTTTGGATGTATCATTGGCAAATATCTTCACCCATTCTTTAGGTTGTTCTTTTTTTTCCTGTTGATGTTTTTTTTTTTTTTCCCTGTGCAAAACTTTTTAGGTGGATGTCACATATATGGGTTTTGTTTTCTTACTCAGCCACACTATGTTCTTTGGAGTATTTAATTAATTTACACTTAAAATAATTATTGATAGTTATGTAGTTATTTCCATTTCATTATTCATCTATATATTTTTTTTCCAAGAAATCCCTATAACATTCTTATAATACTGGTTTGGTGATGATGAACTCTATTTATTTCTGTCTTTACATCTCCTGTGATTCTAAATGATATCCTTGATGAGTAGAGTAATCATGTTTGTGGTTGTAGGTTCTTGCTTTTTATTACTTCGAATATTTTGTACCAATCCCTTCTGGTCTGCAAGGTTTCTGTTGAGAGATCAGTTGACAGTTTTATGGGAACTCCCTTGTAGGTAACTAAATGTGTTTTTTCTTGCTGTTTTTAGATTCTTTTTTTTCTTTTTGTCTACCTTTATCATTTTAATTATGTTGTGTCTTGGTGTGGGTCTCTTTGGGTTCATTTGGCGGGGGCGCCCTGTGCTTTCTAGATTTGTATGTTTATTTTCTCGGTCAGGAAAGATGAGCTTTTAGTTACTATTTCCTCAAATAGCTTTTCAATCCTTTGCTCTCATCATTCTTGTACCTCTATATGTAAATGTTCTTATGCTTGATGTCACCCCTGAGGTCCCAATAGCTATCTTTATTTTTATTAAATATATTTCCTTTGTTTTATTGATTGGGTGTTTTCCACTACCTTGTATTCCAAATCACTGAATAGATCTTCTGCATCATGTAATTGACTGTGGATTCCAGCTAATGTATTTTTCATTGCAGTTATATAGCTTTAATTTCTATGTCATTTTCATTAATTTTTAAAAAATATATATTTTATTTTTTAAGAATATTTTATTGATTCTGGTGGTATAGTTGTCCCAGTTTCTTTTCCCTTTGCTCCCCTCTGCCTAGTACCACCCTTCCCTCCAGGAATCCCACCCCTCTTAGTTCATGTCCATGGGTCAATGCATATAAGTTCTTTGGCTTCACCCTTTCCTATATTCTTAACTTCCCCCTGTCTATTTTGTATCTATCAATTATGCTTCTTAATCAATGTACCATTTCCCCCTTTCTGCCCCTTCCCCCTCCTAGCTGATAACCCTCCAAATGATGCCTACACCTATGATTTTGTTTCTGTTCTGGTTGTTGGCTTAGTTTGTTTTTGTTTTTATTTTTTAGATCCTGTTGTTGATAGTTGTGAGTTTGTTGTCATTTTAATGTTCATAGTTTTGATCTTCTTTTCCTTCAATAAGTCTCTTTAGCATTTCATACAATGATGGCTTCGTAATGATGAACTCCTCTAGCTTTACCTTGTCTGGGAAGCACTTTTATCAGCCCTTCCATTCTAAATGATAGCTTTGCTGTATACAGTAATCTTGGTTGTAGGTCTTTGCTTTTTATCACTTGGAATACTTCTTGCGAGTCCCTTTTATTTATTTATTTATTTTTTATGTTGTTTACTGTTTTTAAGTATAATTTATTGAATATATAGTTATAATAGTTCCAATTTTTCCCCCTTTATTCCCCTCTTCCCAGCACCCCTTTCCCCCAGCAATCCCACCACCCCCAGTCCATACCCATGGGTCGTGAATCCAAGTTCTCTGGCTTCACCCTTTCCTAAATTATTCTTTTTAAAAAAATAATCTGATGCTCCTCTAGCTACTAGCTGCTTCAAGCTGGACATGGTCGTCATCCTACCTACCCTTAGGTCCAGAAACCCCTAATAAGAGTGGAGGTGTGGAGGGGAAGGTGGCCTTCCCACATGGGGAAGGATCGTTCAGACTCCAGGTCGGTTGGCTGTCCCTGGACAACGGCGTACTTGGTTTAACAGGTTGCCATCCTTGTTGTATTCTGGGGGCAACAGATTTGGCAACAAGGTTAAAAGGCATCATTCAATCCATAACTACTAGATGAAAAAAGGCAGGCATTAATTTTTCAATGTCCCACATTAGAGAAAAAAGGGCTTCTTTGGAGGAAGGTGTGCAAGGCACCTCACACTTTTCCAAAACCCTTTTGCCTACTATACTTAGTTTGGGCTGAGGGGAATATTTTAGGTTTCCCCCCCTCAGACCTCTGGACCTTTTCGGTCCAAGCCATTAGGATAGAAAACAGGAACCAGCTTTAAAGTGAAGCCCACAGACCACCCCATTCTTCACCAACCCAGCCACTTAGTTCAGCCAAACCGTTGAGTCTCAGGAGGCAGCGCTGCAGACAGGATTAAGTGAGGCCTATACATACAGATAATCACTCAGGTAATGAGATCCTAGGCTTATGCCCTTTGAAAACAGAAAACACATGTTAATTTATGTAACATAACCCACAAACAAGTCTCTAAATCTGTAAGACTGTCTTATTGGAAAGACATCCAGTTTCAGGGCATTTGACATTCTTCTTGCCTGTAAATTAAATATCTTTGATGATACCACAGACATAGTTTAACTTTCAAGTGAAAACATTTTAAATGAAAAAAAACTTTAAAGATGGCTTGCTGCACTACTCTATAGTCTACCACTGAGCATTGTGATTATCCTTGAATAATGATTTTTCTCCCTAAGAATACTCTCCTTGTCATTAAAGGAACAGCATTAAGTCCATTTTTAATTTATCCTGTTCATTTGCATAAACACAACAAGAGCAGCAAATGATCCCTTATTATCTTCAGTTCTGCTTTGCTGGAACTTATGCAAGGAACATTTAGGGTGACCTTCAGCCTGCCCTTCAGGGCACAGAAGCTGAGTCATATACCTGGCATTCAGCTTTGCGTGTACACCCCTGTCTTTTCCAAGTCCTTCTGGTTTTCCATTGTGCCTTAAGGTCTCTTCTAGCCACCTTTCAGGAAAACAACCTTCATTCCTTCCCTGGAAAGATTGCTGTGGACTGTACAACCAACCACGGTACCAGGCCTTTTATCTCATGGGCTTTTATTACCTTCTAAGGTCAACCTTAGTTCCTCAGGGTTTTTTGGTAACAACCAGAGCCCAAGCATGTCTCCTTTAGGCATGATATTCCAGTCACAGTCTTGGTAAAAACAAAAACAAAAACAACAAAAACATCCATTAAAAACTGGTCTTACTAGTTGTATGCAAAGAAACTTATGTCATTACTTTCTTCTTTAGAATGCTAAACTCTGGAGTGATCAGATAGGGAGAAAAATACACAGTGTGATGGAAAATCCTTGTCCTTCTAATATTCACTGAACTGGCATTTCCATTCTTCATATTTTTATTTCCCCCCAACTAAAAATTTTTTGTTTCTTTTTCCATTACAGTTGTCCCACTTTTTTCCCCCTTCTTGCTTACTTGCACCCTGTCCCCTCCTTCTCCTACATTTAGTTCCCAGTCAGTTGTCCATGTTCGTGGGTCATTTATACATGTTCTTTGACTAGACCCTTTTCCTTCTTACTCCCTTCTCTCCCTCCCGCCTCCCCCCTTGTTACTGTTAGTCTACTCCTTGTTTACATACCTCTGGTTCAATTTTGCTCATATGTTTGTGTTGTTCATTAGTTTCCTGTAATAGGTGACAGCATAAGGTATTTTTCTTTTGCTGCCTGGCTTATTTCGCTAAGCATAATTCTCTCTAGTTCCATCCATGTTGTTGCAAATGGTGGGAGTTCCTTCTTTCTTTCTGCTACATAGTACTCCATTGTGTAAATGTACCAGTTTTTTGATCTACTCATCCACAGATGGGCACTTAGGTTGTTTCCAGCACTTGGCTATTGTAAATAGTGCTGCTATGAACATAGGGGTGCACAGATTCTTTTGAATTGGTGTTTCAGGATTTTTTGGATATAATCCTAGCAATGGAATTGTTCGTTCAAAAGGTCGTTCCATTTTTAGTTTTTTGAGGAAAGTCCAAACTGCTTTTCATAGTGCCTGCCCCAGCCTGCATTCCCACCAGCAGTGCACCAGGGTTCCCATTTCTCCACATCCTCTCCAGCACGAGTTGTTTGTTGATTTGTTGATGATGGCCATTCTGACTGGTGTAAAGCGGTATGTCATTGTGGTTTTTATTTGCATCTCTCTGATGGCTAGTGATGTTGAACATTCTTTCATATGTCTATGGACCCACTGTATGTCCTCTTTGGAGAAGTGTTTGTTCAGATCCTTTGCCCATTTTTTAATTGGATTGTCTGTTTTCTTGGTGTTGAGTCGTATAAGTTATTTATATATTTTGGAGATCAATCCCTTGTCTGAGGTGTCATTGGCAAATATATTTTCCCATATGGTTGGTTCCCTTTTCATCTTGCTGATCTTTTCTTTTGCTGCGCAGAAACTCTTTAGTTTGATGTTGTCCCACTTGTTTATTCTTTCCTTTATTTTCCTTGCCTTAGGAGATATATCAGTGAAAATGTTGCTATGCAGGATATCTGAAATTTTCCTGCCTATGTTTTTCTCTAGGATTTTTACGGTGTCATGGCTTACATTTAAGTGTTTGATCCATCTTGAGTTTATTCTGTTGTATGGTGTAAGTTGGTGGTCTAGTTTCATTTTTTTTGCATGTCCCAATCCAGTTCTCCCAATACCATTTGTCGAAGAGGATCTTGCCAGTTCCTTCTTGCCTGCAAACTTTGTTTGAGAAATCAGCTAATAATCTTATAGGCACTCCTTTGTAGCTAACTCTCTGCTTTTCTCTTGGTGCTTTAGAATTTTCTCTTTATCTTTAACCTTTGGCATTTTGCTTATGATGAGTCTTGGAGCGGTCCTCTTTGGGTCTAGCTTGTTTGGGACTCTCTGTGCATCCTGGACGTGTATGTCTATTTCCTTCAGGAAATTGTGAAGTTTTCCTTCATTATTTTTTCACATAAGCTTTCAATTTCTTGCTCTTGCTCTTCTCCTTCTGGCACCCCCATGATTCTTATGTTCACATGTTTAAAGTTGTCCCAGAGATTACTAAGCCCTTCCTCCTTTTTTTCAATTCTTTTTTCTTCCTTCTGTACTAGTTGACTTTTTTTCTTCCTTATGTTCCAAATCACTTATCTGAACCCTGGTTTCCTTCCCTTCACCACTGTTTTTGTGTGGATATTTTTTCGTTTCACTTAGCATAGCTTTCATTTCTTCCCTTAGATGTTTGTCATACTTAATCTTCTCTGTCAAGTCTGTGAGCATCTTTATCACCAGTGTTTTGAACTCTGCATCCGTTAGGTTGGCTGTCTTCTCGTCGCTTAGTTCCCCTAGTGGAACCTTGATCTACTCTCTTTTAGGGCAATAGCTCTCTGTCTCCTGAACTTGACAGCTTTCTGTGTTTGCCTCTGTGTCTTAGAGCTGTCGCACCTGTTACGTTGTAAGGGATGGAGCCTTAGGTATTCGTCAGTGTGGGATGACGTGTTTCACCACGTGTGGTGCTGTATGGAGGAGAGGGGTCTGAGAGGGAACAATGCCGCTTGCTCAGTACTTGTCCCCTCTCAGGCAACTCTCCCACTTCCCATATGCGACTGGCTCCCACTTGCTGTTGCTTGGTGATGGTTCCTAGAATGGGTGGGCTTGTGGATGTTCTAGGACCATGGGGGCCCTCTAAACAAATGGACTCTGCTGAGAGGCCAGCAGTTTCTTCCTCCTCCCCAGCTCCCACTGGTTTTCACAGTCAGAAGCAACGTTGCTTTATTTTCCATTGAGCTGCAGGGTCTGGTCTGGGATTGGCGTTGCTCCCCAGCTTTCCCTCCCTACTTTTAAAATTATGACTGTGCTTTTTGCCACTGGCCACAGCCACTGCCGTGCTGCCGCCACTGCCACACCACATCTTCTCCTCCCCCACACCCCAGCTCTGCCCCTCCTATCTTTTTGGATGAGTATTCCTTCTTTATTTCTTTGTTTGCTGGATTTCCATTCAGTTCGATTTTCTGATCCTTCTGGTTGTCTTCTTTAGTTTTGAGGTAGATGTAATCGTTCTTAATTGTGGAGGGAGACACAGCATGTCTGCCTACGCCTCCATCTTGGCTCGAAGAACTGTGTCGTTTTTTATGTTTATTGTCTTTGTTGGCGTTCTCACTGAGTTCATCTACTCTTTTTTTAAAATTCATTGATCATCCTTTTTACCAGTATTTTACACTCTGTATCTGGTAGATTGCTTGCCTCCATTTTGTTTATTTCTCTTTCTGAAGTTTTTTCCTGTTCTTTCATTTAGAATATATTTCTTTGTCTCTTCATTTTGGCTGCCTGTCTTTGTTTATGTGTATTAAGTAGAACTGCTACGTCTCCGAGTCTCAGTAGGGTGGCCTTATGTAGTTGGTGTTCTGTGGAGACCAGTGGTATAATCTCCCTGATCACCTGAGCTGGGTGCTTGTTGGTTGTGTGTGCCTTTCTGTTATATTTGAGCCTTGATTGCTGTTGCCATATCAGTGGGTGGTATTGACCATCAGGCTGACTGGCTGTAGGATAGGTTGTGGTTAGCTATTGTGTTGGGGATCAACGTCACCGAGTGAAATTTGTTATTGCAGGATTCTGATGCCTGCTGAGACTACCCTTTTGTGTTTGTCATTTGTGAAGCTAATTGGGTGGTGTTCTGGTGTTGTCTGAAGCTTGTCACAGGTGTGTCAGTACTAGGGCCTCTTGGGAAGGGCTCCAGTGCAGTCCCATGTCAGCTGCTGCTTATGTCCAGCTGGGGCCACCTGGTGGTAGCTGCCTGTGCTTTCCTTGGAGGCTCCTGAGAGAAGCTATGCTGTGACTTGAGGCTGGCTGCTACTATTGCAGTTGGGAGCTGCTTAGCAAGAGTTACAGGACATGCCAATATCAGGTGCTGCTTGTTTGGAGTTTGTGTCTTTTGAGAGATTTTAGGGAAATCCACAGCATGGGTCAAGGGCAGCAACTTGTAAATAACAGCCACACAGAAAGGTTCCAGCCTGTGCATAGAGTTCACCTCCACCTACCAGCTCTGTGTGGAGAGAGCTCAACATAGGAACAAGGTGGTGGAGGGAGCTTATCCTCCAGCCTTGCCCTGAAGCCAGACAATTCAGTTCCTCCTCATATGTCCCTGATGTTTTTACAGCGACTACCCAGCTCTAGCGCTCAGAGTGATTGCATCAGTCAATGAGTATGTTTGTGTTCTGTTCAGCTAGTTTTAAGGTGGTTCTCGAGGGTTGTTGTTCTGCAATTTATAATATTGATATGGTCTTGGAAGGAGTCAAGCACAGCATTTACCTGCTCCACCATCTCGACCAGAAGCCAAAAAAGCAATTTTTGTATTATATTTTTAAAAAATATTTATCCAAAATCCTCTATCATCTTGTAAATGTTCAGATGTTTTATTATTATAGTTATTTAAATATTCATTTTAAATTTCCTGCATCACTATAAGCTACTCTGGAGATTAGGAAACATAACTGGGCATATCCTGGAGCACTTAGAATAAGGCCTTACAAGTAAAAAGCATTTTTTAATATTTTTGAATGTAGTATAAATGAACAGACAAATGGAGTTCTGTGTAATGAAATGTTAAAGGCATCAAATATCCTAATTCAATTATTTGAATTTCTAGAAATATGACAAATTCAATTGAGTCATGTTGAGGAAATATGTCATAACTAATTAGGAAATAAGAAATATGTGAGCTTATAATCTTAGAATAAAAAATTTAACCTTTTCATAGCCCCATCTCATGTTCCATTAAATGTATATCTTTTCAAGCCATACAATTTTCCTTAGAATCTGGTTATTTATTCTTTCTCCAAGTGGAAAGCAGATGTGTTAGAAACATTTTTTTCCCTATTTTCCTCTCTCTCTAGTAATAATTTACAGCTTCGAGTTGTCCTAGATGACCATGTTCAGATAACTGAATGAATTATTTTATGTGACAGAATTAAACTTTTTATTACAGTGGTAGCCTCTATTTTGTGTATTTTCATACATATTTTTATATATTTGTATCTCATATATAATGTTTCTTTTATACATACTTAATAATTTTATAAAATTTGTGTATTTTAGTAGACAAAAATATATAAAATAGAGGCTTTTTATTTTATATATATTTATATTTTACAAAATTGTATATAAAAACATAATAAAATATGTATAAAACAGAAGCCTTTATTCAAAATATATTCCTAATAATACTAGCTCTGTAGCTTCAGCTTCACTGGAGAGGATACTCCAGCGTCATCGCAAGATGTCGATTCAACACGGGAGGAGACAGATACCGTGTCACTCCCGAGTTGGACTGCACAGCCATTCTCGGCGGTGCAGATAGACTCTTAAGAAGCTACACCATCGTCTCTCGAGACGGACGGCTGCCGACGATGACTAGTGTATTACTCATATTATAAATATATTCATATACACTGAAATTATATATATCTTTTCTCCATATTATGCTTTTCTTTTGTTTTTCTTCTCTTAGGCTTATTCTTGATTAACTGGTTATATCTCTTGTTTTTCTTTCTCTTCCCCCACCTTTTTTTCTTGATTTACAACTAGCCGAAGTTTTTTCTTGCACAAAAACATTTCTTCAGTGTCAGTTTTTTCAGTCCATCTCTCTGTGTATTCTTTGTCAACATAGTTGGTCATGGCTTTCTGTTTAATATGTGTGTGGCCCCACAGGTTTATTCTTTTCTCTTTCTTGGAGGAAGCTTAATTTAAACAATCATTTCTTCTTAGCTTTTTGATAAACAGAATAAAAGCAACCTTCTATTTGCAATGCCAACCTACCTAAATACTACTAAAAACTAAACTCTTGTACTTCCCCATACAAGAAATAATTCATGTAATTATATCAGGCATAATAATTATAAAATATAAAAATAAACAATTTGATTTTCTTAATGTTAATTTTTTGTAGTAGTACTCTGAACTACCTAGTGGATATCTAATAATCTAATGGATATTGTAATATTTTCATAATATTCATACAGAGGTAAAATAACTCATAATCCTCACCCCATGAGAAGATGAAGGTTAGTAAATGGCAGAACTGGGATATGACTTTACATCTGAATGATTTAATTTTTGTGTGAGATCACATAGGAATGCTGAATATTATTACTGTTTTCAAATTTGATACTTAAAGATATGATTTTTTTTTCTAGAATGTCATGAAGCCAAGTTTAAGAAAGCTAATGAATGCTATTCAACAAACCCCCCAAAACAGTAAGCTACCTGAAGGCTGTCTGTATTTGTGTTATTCACTGATTAGAAGTTACAGATCTTTTCATGTATTATTTACTGTGTTTTACTGCAGATGCAAATTATGCTGTTGTGAGATCAGAAAATGGGACCTTATATGAGAACAATAATTTTCATAGTGAAAATGAAGATGTGGTTGAAACGTTTCCCAACACATCAGAAGTAGTCCAGGGCTTTTCTCCACCAGCCTATTCATCACTTGAACCTCTTCTAAAAGGTCCTCCCATGTCCTTAGCAGTCATTGCTCTTACAGAGGTAAGTTGTTTTGTTACTTTAAATGTTTTTATTTCATGCTTTTTCACTCACTATACCCCTGCGCCTTATATAGTAATGATAAAGATCCTAGAAAAAAAATGGAATTCCTCAAGATCATAATAGAAAACAAGTATAATAAGAAGAGCAATATATGTACAGGATTGGGATTTAACAGTTCTTACATATGCCATAATGGAAGGGAAAAATTTGAAAGCAACTGGAAAGAACAGGTAGATGTACGTGAAGATAATGAACAGGATGAAGGAGAAAATTTCATTTAAGAAGAGCAAATGAAAATAAAGATTTAATAACAGTGTCAAGATGAAAAGATTATTATAAAGAAACAACAGAAATAGGGGACTAAAGTGAAGGCAGGAACTCACTGTATTATGAAATATGATAGAAATAATTTTAAGTATAAATTAGAAAAAGAAGCCTAGATAATGAAAAACTGCTCAGACTCTTCTGAATTACTTATAGCTTATTTTTATGAAGAACTAAAGGAAAATGTAATTGTTTTCATTTAAAGTTGTTTTTTAAAATGCTCATCTTTAAGTTTAATAAATTGATATCTTATATTTTACCTAGCAAACCTGTGTGCATAAATAATGAAAATTGAAATCTGTTTTAGGCCTTATCAGATTTATTATGAATTATGAATTTTTGCCCTTCTTTTTCTTGTTAATAATGTATTAACTCTTTGGTATGTACTTAACTTTCTAAATTAATTTATCTTACACTTCAGTATAATCTGGGTAGGTGTTTCCAATTTTTTTTTTTTTTTTGCCAGTAATGAGAGAAAATAAGCATTTTATTTTGTGTTTCATTCATTAAAATTACAAGTTATGATTATGGGGACTTCCTGTCAAGATGACTGCATAGGCTGACATGGCTCGCCTCCTCGCACATCCATATCAGAATTACAACTAAAATATAGAACAACCATCACTCAGAACAGTCAGATATCAACTACGGAATTAAAGAAACCAAATCCATCCAGACTGGTAAGAGGGACGTAGACGTAGAGTGGGCTGGACCCACACCCATGTATGGTGGATAAAAATTCAGGAGGGATATCTTAAGAGTAAGGAGTCACAGACTCCTCAGCCCAAGGGTTCCAGTGCCTGGAAGATAAGTCACCACAAATTGTGGCTGCAAAAACCAGTGGGAATTGAGTCGCTGGAAGAAACTGCTGGAGCCCCAAGCAGTTCATCTTTAAGTACCCATACATGGACTCACCTACTCAGACTCATTCCCTCAGAATTCCAGCATCAGAGTAGCAGCTTGAAAGGCACCAGTGGCATAGAGAGAGAAACTGAATTGTCTGGCATCAAGGCAAACAGAGGCCATTATCTCTTTTCTAGACCCTCCCCCAACAGAGCCAGCAAGCTGATGCCACTTCATCAGCTGGGCTACAATTTTCAATCCGTCTTGGAGGTCTCCAGAGACTCCACCACACCCAACATACAAGCCCACTCATGCTGCTTTTCCATATGAATGGATGGTCTTGGTTCATGCTTCACAATTTCCTAAACCCTATCACACAAGTAACAGCTGACTTTAGTGAGCCCCAGGCCTGGCACTAGCAACAGCCAGCCTAGATGCAAAGCTCAGCTTTGCCTGGGAATCTCAAAGCCCAGCACAAGTAGCAGCCATCTCGGATTGCTTTATAGCTCAGGCAGAGTGGCCCTGGGAAAAGCACAGGTGGGGGGAGTGACCTTGCCCTGCAACACCTGGGAAATCCTAGAGTTTGTGCACCCAGCAGACAGCTATAGACACAGAGCACCACCACCCTACCTCTGCACACTGATCCTCCATGGAGGGAAGAGGTTGGTGGTCAGTAGTCACAGCCAGTCCTTGCAGCTGACTAGCTAGGTAAATCCCTCCCATTGACCTAACATCAATCAAAGCTCAACTATAAGAGGAGGGTGTACTCAGCCCACACGAAGGGAATACCTTGAGTACCCAACTTGGGTGGTAGGGGAGGCTGCACCACTGGACTCTACAGGGCACCTACTAAATTTGGCCACACTACCAAGACATATAGTCAAAGCAGCACTACCTAATACATAGGAACAAACATAGGCAGTCTGCCAAAATGAGGAGACACAGAAACGTGGCCCAAATGAAAGAACAGAATAAATCTCCAGAAAAAGAAATAAACAAAATGTAGATAAGCAATTCATCAGATGCAGGGTTCAAAACACTGGTTATAATGTTGCTCAGGGAATTTAGTGAGGATCTCAACTGCATAAAGAAGATACAGTCAGAAAGGGAGGATACAGTAATTGAAATAAAGAACAATTTACTGGGAAACAAAAGTAGAGTATATGAAGATGAGCATCAGACCGATGATTCGGAACCTAAAGAAGCAAAAAACAACCAATAAGAATGAGAAGAAGAAAGAATCAGGAAAAAAATGAGGATAATATAAATACCTTCTGGGACAACTTCAAGATGTCCAACATTCATACCATATAGGTGCCAGAAGGAGATGAGAAAGAGCAAGAAATTGGAAATCTATTTGAGAAAAATAGTAAAACTTCCCTAACTTGGTGAAGGAAATAGACATGCAAGTCCATGAAGCACAGAATCCCCAACAAGATGGATGCAAAGAGGCCCACTTCAAGACACATAATTTAAATGCCAAAGGTTAAAGGTAAAGAGAGAATCTTAAAAGCAGCCAGAGGAAAGCAGAGAGTTACCTACAGGAGAGTTCCCATAAGACTGTCAGCTAATTTCTCAAAGGAAACTGCAGGCTAGAAGGGATTGACTAAGAAGTATTCAAAGTCATGAAAACAAGGACCTATAGCCAAGATTGCGCTACCCAGCAAAGCTAACATTTAGAATTCAAGGGCTGATAAAGAGCTTCCCAGACAAGAAAAACTAAAAGGAGTTCATTGTCACCAAATCATTATTATGAGAAATGTTAAAGGGACTTATTTATGAAAAAGAAGAATAAAACTATGAACAATAAAATGGCAGAAATACATATCTATGAACAACTGAATCTAAAAAACAAACTGAGCAAACAAGAAAACAGAGACTGAATCATGGATATGGAGAGCATTTTGATGTTTGCCAGATGAGAGGCGGGTGTGGGGGAATGGGTGAACAGGTGAGGGGACGCACAAGTACAAATAGGTAGTTAAGAATTGCTATGGGGATGTAAAGTACAGTGTAGGAAATGGAGTATCCAAAGAACTGATATGCATAACCAACGTACATGAACAATGGGGG
Source organism: Furipterus horrens (assembly GCF_987537825.1). Lineage (NCBI taxonomy): Eukaryota > Metazoa > Chordata > Mammalia > Chiroptera > Furipteridae > Furipterus > Furipterus horrens. The sequence continues at coordinate 155,945,213 of NW_028327172.1, read as the reverse complement.
GGGGGGTTTCCTGAGGAAGTAGGGGTGCTGGGTGGAAGGGGGGAAAATGGGGAAAATCAGAACAGCTAATAGCATAATCAATAAAATATAACTTAAAAAATAAAAATAAAAATTATGATTATATAAGAAGTTCTTAATCTGCTCATTAAATGAGAAGTAAATTTTAAGCTGAAATACTCCTAAATAAAATTAAAATTACTTTTCTTTTGGTAGAGATTCGTTTTTTTAAGTTATTTTTAATTGTATGATTTCTTTCATATGAAATATCCAGAATAAATTAATCATAGAGACAGAAGGTAAGTTAGTGCTTTCCAGGGACTGGGGATGGGGGAACTGGGAGTATTTGTTTAATGAGAATGGGGTTTCTTTTGGTATGATGAATATGTTCTGGAACTAGAGCTGATGGTTGCACAATATGTGAATGTTCTAAATGCTACTGAATTTTTCACTTTAAAAAGGATAATTTTATATTTTGTGAACTTTACCTCACTCAGTAAAAAATACTGTCATAATAATTAAATTAAGATAATGTTACATTTCATTTTATTTTTAATTTTTAAACTACAGTTGACACTCAATGTTATTTAATATTTGTTTCAAGTGTACAGCATGGTAGTCTGACAATTATATAATTTATAAAGTGATCTCCTGATAATACCAGTACCCACCTGTCACCATACATAGTTATTATACTATTATTGACTATATTCCTTGTGCTGTACTTTACATCCCTGGTGACACTGGAGCAAAGACTTGATAGAGGTGAGACCATGTGCCAAGGACAGTCTGAGGCTAGCTTGCTTCAGGCGGAGGCCCCAGCCAAGGTGACGGATCTGAGGTACACATGTTCTGTAACACGAAGAAATGAGGGAGGCACTCACTAGAAAGTGTCTGCAGGGTGTGGGGATTGAGAAGCTGCTGAGGACTTTTGTGTACAACAATAAGGAAACATCCACAGGTATTTTGAACTCCTGAGAGCTTCCATATAGACATTGGGTGGTGGCATTTGTGTATACAGCGTGGTTGAACATGGTTTTAACCTGCAATAGCATCAACCCTTTATTAGGAGAAGTGGGACTTTATTAGGGCTTTTCTGTTGCGCTGCTGCTAAAGAGACTTACTATGAGGACTCAGTGAATCCACAAATGACGTGCAACGTGTGCACACATCAGCCACGGACAGGTTAACCTTTCTAGCTAGGGAAAATGGGAATGAAGGAACACCAATGTAATGATCATCGAGAGGTTAACTATCACTACTGTGAAAAGGAAAAGAGGAAACTTTAAGAAAATACAAGCAATCATGTGACACATATTTAGATGCAGCAGAGAGGGTATAAATTTCAGGTTGGCATCCATAAAATTCCCTAAGGGGGAAAATACACAACATATCAGGTTCAACTATAAATCAGAGCAAACCCAAATCAGAATGAAGGGAAGGATTTAAATATAACCAAGGCCCCAAGGTGTGACACCGTAGACAAGAGAGCCCACTTGGAACTTGTACTTGACTTTCTCTCGAGCACTCCCAATAGAGCTACCCAGTAAAGAAAAGAGGCCAGGGTGGGGATTAAATTTATCCATCCATCAAGAGTTTGTTTGTTTAAATTATGCAAGTGCCTTTGGTAATGCCATGCGCTTCTCTTCCTATGGGAGAAAGGAAATTATATCCAGAGAAGGGTAACAAGTATGGAAGAAGAGCCTGTTAAGTGAGAAAGGGCTGAAACACTCAGGCATGTTTAGCAATCAGAACGGAAACTTAATGAGGATGAGAGGGCTGCAGGAATGGAAAAAAGAGGCCACGTTTGTTCCGTAATTCCCAATTCCCTGATCCGCAGGCCAGTGTTAGCAATCTGAGTGTTCTGAGTCGCTGTTTCAAACCTTTAGCTGGCTGCCCGTTACCCCTTGAATTATGTTCACACTCTTTTCCTTGCCATTCGAAGCTTTCTTCATGTGGCTTTAAACTCTTGTCCAGCTGGGTCATTAGAGTAATCAGCTTCCTATACCCTCCAACTCCGAATATTTTGTGCATTTTCCTGGTTGTGTGCCATCCATCTCCTAATACCTTCCTTCTCCGCTCGATTCCATCTTTTGAAAGCATTTAGGGTCCGGAGAAAATCCCACCGTTATTCACAAAGCCTACCCCCTCCAACTGAATGGGCTGCTTCTTCTGCGTTCCCACAATCCTCGGGTGCCCTTTCTGACACTGACCATGGACTGTCTTTTTTTCTAATATTATGTATTCAGAGAAGGAAAACTCTGACTCCAAAAAACCTTCGCTGCCTTGCGGCATACCTCTTCAGGGGAAAGGCTAAGGGAGTAAACCCCGACAGAAAATCCGGAGCCGGAGTCCCTAAGGCGGTTTGACGTTGTAGTCAACACCGGCAACTCCTGCGGCGCACCTGAAGCCAAGCTGTATTGACTCCGTCTTTCCCTTGGACCCTTCAGCTGCGAAGAGAGGGGGGGTCTGCTGCATGGGCAACAGCAGACCCTCCATATCACCCTGCCCAGGCTCTGTAGCTTCAGCTTCACTGGAGAGGACACTCCAGCGTCATCGCAAGATGTCAATTCAACACGGGAGGAGACAGATACCGTGTCACTCCCGAGTCGGACTGCACAGCCATTCTCGGTGGTGCAGATAGACTCTTAAGAAGCTACACCATCGTCTCTCGAGACGGACGGCTGCCGACTGACTTTACATCCCTGTGACAGTTTTGTAACTTTCTATTCCTTTCACCTCTTTCACTTATCCACCCCACTCCCCTCTCATGCAGGTACCCTTATGTTTGTTCGCTGTATGTATGAATGTTTCTATTTTCTTTATTTCTTTATTTTGTTCTTTAGATTTCACATATTAATGAAGTCATATAGTTTTGTCTTTCTCTGTCTGACTTATTTCACGTACCATAATTCCCTGTATGTCCATCCATGTCACAATGGTAAGATTTTATTCTTTTTATGGCAGAGTAGTATTTCATTGTAAACATTTACTAAATCTTTATCCATTTGTCTATTGATGGGCACTTGGGTCGCTTTCATATTTTGGCTATTGTCAATAATGCTGCAATGAACATAGGGATGCATATATCTTTTCAAATTAGTGTTTTGGATATTTCACATATATTCCCAGGAGTTGTTGGGTCATATGGTAGTTCTCTTTTTAATTTTTTTAAGATTTAATTTATTTATTTTTAGAGAGAAGGGAAGGGAGGGAGAAAGAGAAGGAGAGAAAAATCAATGTGTGATTGCCTCTCACATGCCCCCAACTGGGGACCTGGCCCGCAACCCAGGCATATGCCCTAACAAGGAATCGAACCAGTGACCCCTTGGTTAGCAGGCAGGCACTCAATGCACCAAGCCACACCAGCCAGGGCTATTTTTAATTTTTTAAGGAAACTTCACACTGTTTTCCTTAGTGGCTACCTCAACCTGCTTTCCCACCAACACTGCACGAGGGTTCCCTGTTCTCTATATCCTTATCAACACTTGTTGTTTGTTGATTTATTGATGATAACCATTCTGGCAGGTGTGAGGTGATTTCTCATTGTTGTCATTGACATTGAGCTACTTTTCATATATGTGTGGGCCATATGTATGTCCCCTTTGGAGAAATGTCTGTTCAGGTTTTTGGCTATTTTAAATTAGGTTATTTGTTTTTTGGGGTATTGAATTATAAGAGTTATTTATAAATTCTGGTTATTAGCCCCTTAATAGATGTATCATTGGTTAATATGTTCTCCCATTCAGTAGATTGTCTTTTTGTTTTGTTGATGGTTTTCTTTGCTGTGAAAAACATTTTAGTTTGGTGTAGTGGTATTTGTTTATTTTTCTTTTGTTTCCTTGCACAACGAGATATAACAAATATTCCTAAGAGTAATATCAGAGCTTACTACCTATTCTTTTATAGAAGTTTTATGACTTCACGTCTTATATTTAAGTCTTTAATCCATTTTAAACTTATTCTTATATATGGTGTAAGATGGTAGTTTATTTTTATTTTTATTTTTTTGCATGTATCTGTCTTTTCGTATATTAAGTGGCCATATAGGGATGGCTTTACGTCTGGGCTTTCTATTCTATTCCATTGGCCTGTGTCTGTTTTTTTTTGTGGGTACCATGCTGCTTTGATTACTATAGTTTGATGTCAGGTAGTGTGATACTTCCAAATTTGTTCTTCCTTAAAATTGCTATCGTATCAAGTCCTTTTGTTCTAGTTCTATAAAAAATGCCATTGGGATCCAAGATGGCAGAGGAGTAAGTGGAAGCTACACTAACCTCCTCCCAGGGCCAATCTGGAATTACAACTTAATTGTGGAGAAATCATATGGAATAACCAACAGAACACTAGCTGAAGAGAAGCCTTATAACCATGTACATACAGAAAAGGTCGCTTCATCACAACGTGACCTGTAGGGAGTGTGGAGACATGAAAGAGCTGACTGGGCTCCCACGGGTGGCAGCTGAAGGGACTGAGAAACATCTCAGCAGCCAGGGGTTCCCCCTGAGAAGGGCAGGATCACGTACGAAAATATTTTGGCACCCATTTACCCTGGGCTCAAGCAGAGGGAGGGCAGAGAGGACTAGAGATGCTTAAGAAGAGTTTGGGGCAATGGCTTTGAGGAGAGAACTGAGGGAGCAGCCGACTGGGTCCCAGTGATGACTCATTCCCCATACTACAGGCAGACCACTCCCCTCGAAGTGGCTTCAGCTTGAGGGGAAGCAATAGCCCAACGTGCAGGAATTAATCTGCCCCACCTTTGGTGCTTAAGCCTAATGGTTCATCACGGTTTAAATAGATTAACAACTAAAGGAGACAGACAAAGGCAGTAGATGTCCGGTAATCTCCAACAGGCTGCCTAGGCCCAGACTGGTACAAGATCTGACGCCAGCAGGGGCAGATCCAGGAAGTCCAGGTCAATCTAAGAAGCAGCAACAAACAAGAAAGTCACAAAAAAAATAAAATGGGAAGACAGAGAAAACAACCCCACATAGAAAGGAAAGGAGGAATCCCTAGAAAGAGTGCTAAATGAAATAGAGGAAAGCAAACTATCAGACCTGGTATTCAAAATATGGATTATAGGGAAGCGCAGTGAGTACAGCGAGCTCAAAGAAAACAGCAAAGAACTCCAGGGAAACTACAAGGAACTTACCTAGAATTACACCAGCATTAAAATGGACACAGGACGGTAACTCGTGACTTTTGGCCAAGATTGAGGCATAGAGAGACACACTGCGTCTCCCTCCACAACTAAGAAGTAATACAACTACCTCAAAACTAGAAACAACCAGACGTTCCAGAAAATTAAACTGCATGGAAGTCCAGCAAAGATATAAAGAAGAAATACTCATCCAGACAGGTAGGAGGGGCAGAGCTGGGGCGGAGAGGATGTGGTGTGGTGGCAGCAGCAGCAACGGCAGTGTCAGGCCAGCAGAAAGCACAGTAACACATTTTAAAGTCAGGAGGGACACCTGGGGAGCATTCCCAGCTCCTCACTGGACCTTGAAGCTCATGGTCCCAGCACCGGGGAAAATCAAACATCATTGCTTCTGACTGTGGAGACCAGTGGGGGTTGGGGAGGAGGCAGAGACTACAGGTCTCTCAGCATAGTCTGCTAGTTTGAAGGTCCCCCATGGTTCTGGGGCATCCGCAGACCCACCCACTCTGGGAACGACGGCCAGGGCAGCAGCTAGAGAGGTGCCAGTCTGGTGCGGAGGTGGGAGAGGTGCCTGGAAGAGGGGCGAGTGTTGGGCAGGCAGCACTGTTTCCTCTCAGACCCCTCCCCCACATATAGCGCTACAACCCGTGGTGAAATGGATCACCCAGTACTGATGAATCCTTAAAGCTCTGCCCCTTACAATGTTACAGGAGCGACAGCTCTACCTGGGACGTGGAGGCAAACAAACACAGGAGCCTGTCAGAATGAGGAGACAGAGAAGTATGGCCCACAAGGGGAAACAGATCAAGGTTCCAGTGGGAGAACTAAGCAACAAGGGTATAGCTAACCTAACCGATGAGGAGATAACCTAACAGATGCAGAATTTAAAACACTGATGATAAAGATGCTCAGAGACTTGACAGTCATGCTTGAGTACGGCAAACGCATAAGAGAAGAAGTGAAGGCTATGCTAAGTGAAACGAAGGAAAATCGACACAAAACCAAAGGTGAAGAGAAGGAAACTGGGGTTCAAATCAATGATTTGAAACATAACGAAGAAAAAATAGTCAACCAGTGCAGAATGAGGAAGCAAGAATTGAAAAAAAATGAGGAAAAAGTCCCAAATTTTGTGAAGGAGATGTACGTACAGGTCTGAGAAGCACGGAGGGTCCCAGGCGAGCTGGACCCAGAGGGGATCTCATAATTGAGATGCCAAAGGTGAAAGTTAAAGAGAGAATTCTGGGGACAGCAAGAGAGAGGTGGAGAGTTGCCTACAGGGGGGTTCCTGTAGGACTACCAGGTGATTTCTCAGAGGACACTTTACAGGCAGGAAGGGACTGGCAAGAAGTATTCGATGTGATGAAAGGCAACCTGCAACCATGACTACTCTATCCAGCAAGGCTATCATTTGGAATGGAAGGGCAGATGAAGTGCTTTTCAGACAAGGTAAAGCTAAAGGAGTTCATCATCACCAAGTCATTATTATATGAAAGGGACTTACCTAAGAAAAAGAAGATCAAAACCACGAACACTAAAATGACAACAAACTCACAACTATCAACAACTGAATCTAAAAAATAGAAACAAAATCCAACTTAGCAAACCAGAATAGAACAGAATCATAGGTATGGGGATCATTTGTAGGGTTATTGGGTGGGAGGAGGGAGGGGGAGAAATTGTGGTATAGTGCAGGGATTAAGAAGCATAATTGATTGGTACAAAATAAACAGGGGGAAGTAAGAATAATATAGGAAAGGGTGAAGCCAACATAGTTATATGCACGACTCATGGACATGAACTAAGCAGGGTGGGATTGCTGGAGGGAAGGGGGTACTGGGCAGAGGGGAGCAAAGGGGGAAAAAATTGGAACTGCTGGAACATAATAAAATATACTTAAAAAATAAATTAAATTTAAAAAAGGACACAGAAGCTATCAATAAGAGCCAGGAGGAAATGAAGAATACAATTTCTGAATTGAAGTACACAGTAGAAGGAATTAAATTCGGGCTAGAGGAAGCAGACGATTGAATCAGCAGGCTGGAGGACAACATAGAAAAAAAATTTCCAGACAGTGCAACAAAATGAAAAAAGACTGAAAAAGAATGAAGAGGTTTTAAGAGAGTTGGAGGACAACATGAAGTGTAATAATACTTGTATCATAGGAAAACCAGAAGGAGAAGAAGAAAAGCAAGGAATAGAAAACCTATTTGAAAAAGTAATGACAGAAAACTTCCCTAACTTGATGAGAGAAAAAGTCACACAAGTCCAGGAACCACAGAGAATGAAATAAGGAGTTTCCCAGACCAAAAAAAAAAAAAAAAATGCTAAAAGAATACATCTCTACTAAACCACCAATGCAAGAAATGCTAAAGGGTCTGCTTTAAGAAGATGAAGAAACAGAGAGAGACAGAGGAACACAGGTACAAAGGAGAAAAATGACAATGAATAAGTACCTATCAATAATAACCTTAAATGCAAATCTTTATTAAAATACTAATGACATACTTCACAGACCTAGAACAAATACTTCAAAAATTTATATGTAACCAAAAAAGACCCTAAATAGCCACAGCAATCTTGAGGAAGAAGAACACAGTAGTAGGAATCACAATACCTGATACCAAACTATACTACCAGGCCACTGTAATCAAAACAGTGTGGTACTGGCATAAGAACAGACATAAAGATCAATGGAACAGAGTAGATAGCCCAGACATAAACCCAGGTCTGTATTGTCAACTAATATTTGATAAAGAGGGAAGGAACATAACATGGAGTGAAAAGAGCCTCTTCAACAAATAGTACTGGGAGAACTGGACAGGGACATACAAAAAAGTGAAACTAGACCATCAGCTTTCACCATACAACAGAATAAACTCAAGATGGATCAAAGACTTAAATGTAAGCCGTGACACCATAAAAATCCTAGAGGAAAACATAGGCAGGAAAATTTCAGATATGTCACGTAGTAATATTTTCACCAATACATCTCCTAAGGCAAGAGAAATAAAGGAAAGAATAAACAAATAGGACTACGTCAAACTAAAGAGTTTCTGCTCAGCAAAAGAAAACATCAGCAAGATGAAAAGGGAACCAACCATATGGGAAAACATTTTTGCCAATGATACCTCAGGCAAGGGATTGATCTCCAAAATATATAAATAACTTACATGACTCCACACCAAGAAGACAAAAAGCCCAATTTAAAAAATGGGCAAAGGACCTGAACAAACACTTCTCCAAAGAGGACATACAGAGGGTCCATAGGCATATGAAAGAATGCTCAACATCACTAGCCATCAGAGAGCTGCAAATAAAAACCACAATGAGATACCAGTTCACACTGGTCAGAATGGCCATCATCAACAAATCAACAAACAACAAGTGCTGGATAGGATGAGGAGAAAAGGGAACCCTACTGTCCTGTTAGTGGGAATGCAGACAGCTGCAGCCACTATGGAAAACCGTTTGGATTTTCCTCAAAAAACTAAAAATGGAACTGCCTTTTGAACCAGCAATTCCATTGCTAGGATTATATCCAAAGAATCCTGAAACACCAGTTCAAAAGAATCTGTGCACCCCCTGTGTTCATAGCAGTGCTATTTGCAATAGCCAAGTGCTGAAAACAACCTAAGTGCCCATCTGTTGATAAGTGGATCAAAAAACTGTGGCACATTTACAAAATGGAATACTATGTAGCAGAAAGAAAGAAGGAACTTCTACCATTTGCAACAACATGGATGGAACTAGAGAGAATTATGCTTAGCGAAATAAGCCAGGCAATGAAAGAAAAATACCATATAATATCACCTAATACAGGAAACTAATAAGCAGCACAAACAAATGAGCAAAATTGAACCAGAGGCATGTAAACAAGGAGCAGACAGTGAAAAGGGGGTCGAGGGGAGGGAGAGAAGTGGATAAGAAGGGGAAGGGTTTAGTCAAGGAACATGTATAAATGACTCATGGACATGGACAAACGGATGGGTATTGACTGGAAGAAGGGGTGGGCAGGGTGGGGGGAAGCAATGGGGAAAAATATGGGGAACTGTAATAGAAAAACAATAAAAACTTTTTTTTAGAAAAAGAAATGCCATTGGTGTTTTGATAGGGACTGCATTGACTCTATAGATTGTTTTGGGTATCTGGACATTTTAATGATGTTAATTTTTTCTATCCGTGAGCATTGTATATGCTTGCATTTATTTGTATCTTCTTCGGTTTTTTTCTTCAGTGTCTTTTAATTTTCTGAATACAGATCTTTTATCTCCTTGGTTAAACTTATTCCTAGGTTTGTTTGTTTTTTTGATGCAGTTTAAATATAATTGTTGTCTTGATTTCTCTTTCTGGTAGTTTATTATTGGCATATAAAAATGCAATCGATTCCTGAATATTCATTTTTTATCTTGCTACTTTACTGAATTCATTAATCAGTTCCAGTAGTTTTTGGTGGAATTGTTCAGGTTCATTTGATTTTAATTTTTTAAAATCCTTACCTAAGGACATGCTCCTTGATCCTGAAAGTGGGAAAAGGAAGGAGAAGGAGAGAAAGAAAAAAACATCAATTTGAGAGAGAAACATCGATTGGTTGCATCTTGTATACACTCAAGCCAGGGACCAACCCACAAACTGGGTATGTGCCCTTACCGAGAATGAAACGCACAACCTTTCAGTTTACAGGATGATGCTCCAACCAACTGAGGTACACTGGCCAGAACTGTTCAGGTTTTTTCTGTATAGTACCATATCATCTTCAAAGAATGATAGTATCACTTCTTCCTTTCCAATTTGGATATCTTTTATTTCTTTTTCTTGTCATATTGCTGTAGCTAGAACTTCCAATACTGTGTTGAGTAAAAGTTGTGAAAATGGACTTAAAAAGTACTATAATATGAGTTGAAGGGTATTACATAATAATAAAAGTATAAATGCAATAAGAGGATATAATCCTTATAAACATTTATGCATTCTTTATATATTTAGGACCACCTAAATATATAAAGCAAATCATGATAGGCATTAAGGGAGAGATCAACAGTAGGGGACTTTAATACCCCATTGACATCAATGGATAAATCTTCCAGACAGAAAATTTACAAGGTAGCAGCAGCCTTAAGTGACACATTAGGTCAGATTAATTTAGTTATTATTTTTAGAGCACCACCCCCAGAGAATTAGAATATACATATTTTAACACGCTCATGGAACATTTTCTAAGATAGACTACATTTTAAGCCATGAAACAAATTTTAATAAATTATAAGAATTAAAACTATATCATGCATGTTTTTCCACCACAAATTACAAGAAGAAAACTGAAAAGCACACGAACACCTGGAGGCTAAATAATGTGCTACTAAACAATGAATGGGTTAACAATGAAGTGAAGAGAGAAATAAAAGATACCTTGAGACAAATGAAAATTCAAAACAATACAAGCCTACCTCAAGAAACAAGAAAGATTTCAAACAATTTAACCTTACATCCAGAGGAACTAGAGAAAGAACAGTAAGCAAAGCTAAAGTGAGTAGAAGGAAGAAAATAATAAAGATCAGAGTAGAAATAAATGAAGTACAGTGTAAAAAATCAATACAATATATCAGTGAAACCAACAGGTGGTTCTTTGAAGGGATAACCAAGATTGATAAACCTTTTACCAGACTATTCAAGAAAAAGAAAGGACACAAAGAAAGAAAATCACAAATGAAAGAGAAGCGACAGCTGACACCACATAAGTAAAAAGGGTTGTATGAAAATACTAAAAATAATTATATACCAACAAATTGGACACTCTGGAAGAAATGTATAAATTCCTAGAAACATAAAAATCTCGCAAAACTAGATTAAGAAGAAATAGAAAATCTGAATTGATGTATTACTACCAATGAAATTGGATCAGTAATCAAAAAATTCTCAACAACCTGAAGTCCTGGACTAGATGGCTTTACAGGTTGATTTTTCCAAACATTCAATGAAGAACTAACACTTATCCTTCTGAAACTATTCCGGAATATTCAAGAGGAATAAAGACTTTCAAGCTCTTTTTACAATGCCAGTATCATCCTGTCTCCAAAACCAGACAAAGACATTCCAGTAAAGGAAATTGTAGGCCAATATGCCTGATGAACATAGATGCAAAAATCCTCAATGAAATATTAGCAAACCAAATTTGGCAAGACATTAAAAAGTATACAGCATCATCAAGTGGGATTTATTCCTGGGGTGCAAGGTTCAATATCCACAAATTAATGTGTTATACCAAAGAAGGATACAAATCATGATCATATGAATAGATACTGTAAAAGCATTTGATAAGATCGAGTATTCAGTTATGATTAAAAAAACAAAACTCAGCAAAGTGGAAGTAGAAGGAACATACCTCAACATAATAGAAACCATATATGACAAACCAACAGTTAATATACTTAATGGGGAAAGCTAAAAACACTTTTTAAAGGCGAGATCGTGCTTTACATTTTAAAATCATCAAATGGGCTCATTTAAAACATGTCTGTTAACATTGTTCTCTAAATAGCTACTCTGTTTGGTGCAGTAGCTGCAAAGACTTATGCAGAAGTCACATGAGTTATTTATTCAGTCCCCTATGGATGGACAGCCATTGTAAACAATGATACATGGAACATCTTCAAGTTCTATTCTGCATCCTGCTCCAGGGCAGAATGAGACTGAGCAGGGCTGGGAGGGCACACAGACTCCCTCTCCAAGTCCTCCTGAGTGCCTATCACAGTGCTTCCCTCTAGGGCTTGTTCAGGAATGGGGGACAAAAGGAAGAAAGGAAGCACAGGAAGGCATGAAATGGGAGCAAGGAGGGGAAGGGATGGCAGAGCCACATGTGATTTTAGCATGGACACGTATGCAAATAGCAAATGAATGAAATCACAATTTCTGATTTTTTTCTGATATAAAGGCATGCTGTTATAAAATACCAAGGTAAAATTACCAACAGAGTATACAAAATTATCTCTGAAAGATGATTTTTACTTTATAAAATATATCCAGCAATGGGTACATTTCATATTATTCCTAAGAAATTTTATCATCTTTGGTATTCGTAGTTGTGAAACGTATCATGAAAATTCTTTCATATCTAAATCTTAGACATCGTGGTGACTTGATTTTTTTTTAGTCTCCTTTTTATTCGGTCCTTGATAATTATAGATATATTTGGAGACTTTAAATCTTCAACTTGGATGATTGTGGTTTTATTAGTTTTTATACTAGACTTTTTATACTTCATTAAGTATCATTCTCTATGGAGTAGACAGGCAATTAGAGCCATTAATGTGCTATTGACAGGGGAATAAGAAAACCATGTGAATTTTAAAATAACTTTTATATTTCTCTCATACATCATAGTGGTACTTAAAAATGCCTCATAATTTTATAATCACATGAGCATTTCTCCTACAATTTAAAACTTGCCTTTTAAAATTAATTTTTAAAAAGGAGTCTTCAAAAATTGTGAATTGGTATTTTACCATTAAATTTTTTCATTAAATATAACATGTTTATACTGAAATATTCCAGAAATATTTGCATATATTTGTAAAAGGGTATTTTATATTGTTGAAACAAATTTTGAAATGTATAGTTGAAAAATTGAGTTTCATGTGTTTTTTACCCCCTGCTCTTATTTTCAATTTCAAAATTTTACAAATTCTGTGTTAGGTTTGCATTATTGAATTATATCAATTTATTATATTTTACAAATATCTATCTTCTTAACATCATGTGCTTTTCCCGAATAAAGTAATGTATTTTTACTTCAAGTGTATTTATCTAGATCTTTCTTCTAAGTTCCCTGGGTGACTCAGATTTGATATGTCTCAAACTGAAGACATTGCCTCTGACCCTTTCCTCTTTGTAGACCCTGTAATCTATTCTGTCATCTGTTTTCCCATCCTCGTCAATAGCAGCACTGGAACACTGAAGTATGAAAAATCCTGGACCCCAGCCCTTCCTGAGATCACCACATCCAGTCGCTCACCAAGTTTAATACTTTCTACCTGCTGCCATTTTTTGTATCATTAGTTTACTTATTACAGTAATTTACTTAGTCCTTTTTTATTTTGAAGTACTCTTTTCTAGTTTTGGTCCCCTTATGTTCATCTTTATATTGCTTGCAGAGTGACTGCTCTGAAATATATCTGTGGTGATGTAACTCCTCTGCTTATTTAGTGTCTCTCCATTCCATTTGGACAAAATTCATATGCTAGCATGGCACGTGCCTATTTTGGTTAGGCTCTGATTCTCCAGTTTTCTCTCTCCATCCCATTTTCACCATTCCAGTTTTACCACATTCCTTTGGTACCCTCACTTACCTTATGCTTTTGCTCATACTCCCCTTTCTAGAATGCCCTTCATGCTCTCCCTCTGCACTTAGTACACCTTTCACGATACATCATTTCCTGAGCTTCCCTGGTACAAAAGACTAGTCTCTTTTGTGCCCTTACTGTAGTTTATTCAGTTCAGTTCTAAGACTAGCAAATGATACTTTCCTTATTGTTTTGTTGTATCTCTCCTTTTACTTGAATATTGGGGAAAATCTTTTATTCATAGTTCTAGCTTCTAGGTTAGTGCCTGTGATTTGATAGATACAGTAAATTTTTGTTGTCCTGCTGACTGAGTGATTGAGTGGTTGAGCAAGGCAATGAATATGACTTTTTCTAAAGTTTGGTTTTTGTTTTGTTTTTTATAGGGAAAGGAAACAGAGTCAGGGATAAAAGAAAAAGGAAATGGTATTGATATTATTGAAAGTGCTCCACAGAACCAAACAAATATTGACATTTTGACTTATGTTTATGGAGAACATAAAGACAATAATGATGGTAAGTTAGGGACTATCTGTGAATTTTTTTCTATGCTTAAGTGCTGGTATAAACAAATCTAATTTGTATAGATCCAAATATCCATTTTTTAAGGTGGTTTTTTATTTGCTATCTATTCAAAAGTATCTCAACTAATACCATCTTCTTCTTCCTGCAAATGTTTCAACCCCCTGAAAATCTTCTCTGCTGTTATTTTTATTTTATCGAAATATTCATAAGTGGAGATAGACCTGTATATGTATTTTAAATTCATAGTAAAAAATATTCACATTAATGTATCTGTGACTACACTTTGTAGGTAAAATGGCAGCATTAGGATTAGGAGAAGATGAAGATACAGAATCACTTTGGGACTCTGAGGTACAATTTATTATTATTATTATTTTAAATATTATCATTGATGATGTTCAAATATAAAAGGTATGCTTTGACTTTATTTTCTCACCTTTATATTTGTCCATAAAAAATTTTTCTTATATTTTAACCTATAATTAATAGGATAACTATGTGCTAAAGACAGGGTAAGGCAAAAGTACGTTTACAGTTGCGTGTATTATAATTTATTAATTATTGTATTATTTTTCATACAAACAACTGTAAACCTACTTTTGCCCTACCTTTATAATAATACTGCATAGTACAATTCCATGAATTTGCAAGATGCACTGAATAAAATCAGTGTAGTATATTATAAATAACTAAGGCTTTGAAGTCATAGGTAATCCGTTTAGGTTCTGAAGTTAAGTTTCTCTGAAAACGAAAGAACTATTCCAGGTCAACCTATGGCCAATGGATGTTACTGTGGTTTATATAGATATGTAAAACTAATGAGATTCAGATAGAAACAATTTGGACTGTAGTTTTTTAAATCACTTGACATTTGTAAAGATAATGCCTGGGACTTCAAAGATTTGTTCAATTTGGATTGTCAAGTAGATGTGCAAGGAACATTTCCAGAGAAAGAAAAGCATGGTGAGTAGTAATAAATATGTAGGATTATAACAACAATTTGGCTTAGCGGTGTTTCGATAAGTAGCAGCCGTTTTCAATAATTAAAACGGCATGCGTTGAGTACTTTACTGCAACCGTACTTGTAGTAACTTAGGTACAGAGATCTGATGAGCTGATCTAAGGTGACAGTTGGGGAAAGACATACGAAGGGCCTGATCTCTTCGATACAGACATCTGCTCCCTGATGATACAAACACTGTATTTGAAGTCTAAGGTCATGCTGGACCTGTCACCTAGTGGCTACGCAATCTTGGGAAAACATGTCTTAAACCTGTTGGAATGTCATTGACCCCATTCATAACAATGGTACTAATCCCTACCTTTCACGTATGTGTGATGAACAAATGTGGTAACAAATGCGGAAAACACTTTATAAGCTGTAATGGGTGCTGTGGAAATGTAAGACTACGGTGATCACAGTGGTAATCCATGACTCACTAAATACTGAGGACACTTTTTATAAACCTGAAGGACAATAAAATAGCAGTACTGTTGAGAAAAAAATGGCAACATTAGAAAGGGTATGTAAATTTCTAATTTGAGGGATGTTAAGTTTTTGTAGGCTATTAATGGAGGTGTCATATAGGTATGTAGTACTTTGGTACTTGAGGCCTTCTTGATGAGCTCATACATGTTTTGACCTTAATTAAATTTGTTATTGAACACCAACTATGTGTTGGGCAGTTAGATGCTGTACAAGTTGAAGAGTCAGGCAATAGTGAGTGGAGAGTAGAAAAACACATAAACAACAATCCATTATAAGTCATTATAAATGCTTCATATAAAGGCAATGGAGAATGTTAGGTTAGAAAATATTGGGGGAGTTTTTAGTTAGAATGGGAGTGGAAATGGAATTTAGGTGGTCAGAAAAGATCTTTGTGAGTGTGACAGAAAATTCCAAGCGAAGGAGCCAGGCATGTGAAGGTCTAGGAGAAGGACTTGCTGGACAGAGAGAACAATGGATCACATCTGCTCATCATTTTACTCTAACATCTTGGAACGACCTAGAAGCAGGAGGCAGGATAGCCATGTAATACCATTTTTATTATTGTGTTTGTGTGTAGAAAAGAATCAAAATGTGCATAAGTGCCTGGCACATTTTAGGTGGTTGATACATAAATGTTCTTACTCTTCCCTTATTAAAGCTTACTATAATTTTTTGAAGAGTTACATAAAAACTATGCACTTAGCCACAATTATTTAAATATAATTTAAAGAAAAGTTTTTCTTCCTACTTTGCCATTTTATTCAACCATTATTCCTATCAAAAATTTTATCAAATAGCTTTGTCTGAGCCCTAGAGTACCTAAATGAGGTAGGTTTTACAGTGTTTTGTTTATATTTAACACAACGCACTCCAAAGTTTCTTATTATGTCAAGTATCTTTTTTTAACACTAAAAAAATTCTGTTAGAAATATTTTAAGCTTTGTTTTAAAAATAAAGATAGTAAAAAAAAAGAAAAAGAAAGAGTCCTATTAAAAGAGTTTAATACATCTTTTTTACAGTTTGTTCATCGCAGAACTTCTAATGTCAGGAGTCTTCACATTTCTCACACTTACATTTTAACAATCACGGACTTGGAACTATCACAAGAAATATTAGAAGCCTCGTAGATATTTGCATTTTCGTGACACCAAAATTTCAAAGTACTTTGAATGTAAATTGCCCTAGGTCTTATAGGAAAAACAGTCACATCTGAAATCAAAATATAATCTTTGGGCAAACTGTTAGGGCTTAGTGATTCCTCTTCCATTTTGAGTTTTTAAAATAGTGACTGTATACAACGGGGAAAAAAAAAGTAATAACCGACTGTTTTAGAAATAGAAGTTCTGACCTAGAGCCTAAGAACAATTAGCATTAAAAATATATATACTGCTAACAAGTATGAAGTGCAAATAATTTGGAAGGGGTCCAGTGAATTAAGCTGAACCATCAAATCCATGCCTACATATTCACGAAACAGCACTTTCATACTACTTAGCAAAGTATGGTTTTGAACAGTCATACATTCTAAGTAGGCATGTGGATTCCTTATGCTAAAAAGCTGAACTTATTCTCTATTTTAAGTAGGGCAAATTAGTCGGGAAAGAAAACATCAGTACATAATATTTAAAATAGAAAGCATAAAATATAATGGAATACATTATTATAGAATGTTTCTCTTCTGAAAAGACAAAATACATGGTTTTTCAAAAATGACAAATTTGAAGCAGAACTTGGTTGCTGACTTCAATTATAGCCAGGAACTGGCAACCTGTGCCCCTCCTTTGCTTCAAAAAATGTGTAAGAAAGAGTGATGAGATCAACATTCACCATCCTTGGATCTTCAGCAAATTCAGGATCAATGTAGAAAAACACTGGCATATCTACTTCTAAGCCTTTGTCCTTCAAAACAGAAGCACTATATTTTATTGAAATACTGTCCAGCTTCAAATGGTACGACATTGTATGTAGAAATTCCAATTACTGGCTTGTCAGTAGGATTCTTAGCTTTAAAAAATGTAAGTGCAGTCTCTCCAGGCACTACATATATTTCAGTTTGCTGAGGTCTGAAGTTCCACTGGAGACTTGCATGCACATCTGCATTAAAGGTGACTTGAATGATGCGATCCTTAACGGGCATCATATTTTCGGTCTGCCTGATGCATGACCTGCTGCTACTGATCGTCCAAGTCCAGTTGTCTAGCAATAGAGCCGATACGAGGGTACGGCAGCGTAGGACACCCCTAGCATGCCCATGGTGGCCACGGCCACATACACACGGACGGTCTTGTTCCACCGCCGCTGTTCCTCCGGTGCGCGCGTGTAAGGGTTCATGCTCTTCGGCCGTTGGGACGGCTGCACGGCCAGGTCCCGGGCCAGGTTTGGGCGCCTCCATGTTACAAGTCGCCTCAGTCCCTTCTCAGCACCTCCTGTCTACTTCGTCCCAACTTGAGACACTTGTTAAAAGGGCATTTCTTAGATGTCCAGACAGTAGGGTAATCAGCTGAACTTGGGTCCTGGGAACCAGACCCCCGCGGTTGCATGCTCCGACCAAGCAGAACAAGGAACTTAACCTAACTGTTATTCCTTTGAGCAGTGACCTATTCCTTTGAGCAATGACCTGGGTATAGTGGAAAATTTTTGTCTACACAAGCTGTATTTCTGTCCAAGTTCCTGCACCTGAAATGCTTTATAAACCCCCCAATCCCTAAGGTCGGGGTTGTCCACCTAAGTCCGGCTTGTGGACTGGTGGGCAGTCGCTGGCCAGACAATAAAGGCTCTTTAAATTCTAAATTCTAATTTGATTGTCTCCGACCGTTTGGTTCTCGCACTTGCTCCACAACAACACTGCTCTGCCCTCTCGGCAAAAATGATCAGAGGCCCATGGGGGCTCCACCGCCAGCCACAAAAAGCGACGCACCTCCATCCCGGACTCCAGAGGCCTCCCATAGTGTCCGGAAAAGTAGGACTCTTTTTTTTTTTTTTCTTTTTCAAGATTATTTATTTATCATTTTAGGGAGAAGGGAAGAGGAGAGAAACATCAATCTGTGGTTGCCTCTCTGGACCCTCAACTGGGGACCTTGCCCGCAACCCAGCCATGTGCGCTGACTGGGAATAGAACCAGTTACTCTTTGGTTCGCAGGCCAGCACTCAGGCCACTGAGCCGCACCAGCCAGGGCAGAGATATTTTAAAACTTTTAGCAAGTATACTTAATAGATAATTTGTTTTAAAAAGTACTCCCCCCAACTGTTCTCTTATTTTGGTGGAGAATACTAAGTAGAGGTAGGTATTTTGAAATTAGTTCCTTGTTAAAATGTACATATACATCAGTACTTTATCTAGGAAAGGATTTTCTCTGGCTTTTCAAGCTCAGTATACTGTCAATAGCCAAATGAAGACAACAGAAAGCTTGATCTAGAGAACATACATGACGTTTTCTATTTAAATGTTTTATTCAATACATGTTTCTCTTATTTTTAAGTCTGATTGCTTTTAAAGTAGGAAATTGAGATATTTTCTTAGAAAGAGGTTAGGAAGTCTTTATGTAACTCATTATTGATACACATTTTAGGAGAATTTCCCTGCAAGTCTTCCACAGAAGGATGTTGATAATTTATCTGAAGTGGTAGATCAGAGAGGAAAACTTAAAGTACATGATCAAGTAGAAGGTAAGAACTGCATTTTATTAAAAAGTCCTTTGACAGAATGTTGATTTAAAACATGAACACATATATTCTGATAGTCAAAGAAAATCACCTGTTACATGCATAGTAAATAAAAAGAGAAGTGAGAACAAGTTGTAAATCTTATCAGGTATCAGCAAGAGATTAAATCGAGAGTATCACTGCGGGAGCCAAATTATTTGTTCCATTTCAAGATTCTCTGAAACCTGAGGAAAGGGAGGATTCAGGAAGAGGCAAAGAATGAAAAAGGGAGTGAAGAATGAGAAAGGCAGAAACACAGGGAGTAAATGAAGGAAAAAGAAGCTGGCGTATACAGGGTGGGGCAAAAGTAGTTTTACAGTTCTGAGTATGCGAAACAATTTATTCTTCTGTTATTATTTATTAATTGTTGTATTACTCTCCATGCAGACAACTGTAGACCTAGTTTTGCCCCACCATGTTTGGTGGGAGGTGATAAAATATCTCTTTAGGCAAAAGAAAGCAGAGTGTTTGAAATGTGGGAAGAATATAAAGAGAGCTTCCAGTACTGAAACTTCTCAGAGAAGTACAGCAAAATTTTCCCACTGTTACTCTTTTCCTCACTATTGGGAAGGCATTACGGATGACGAAGAGCTGTGTTTTATCTACCATGGGTGAGCATAAGTGTATGTGGTCAGCTCGAAATGTCTCTATTCTTAAGTCATGTAAAATGTTACTACGTAATAGGATGGTATTCTGTAATCCAAGATGAGGGCATCGGAAAGGAGAGACCAGGGGTCAGTAATGGGGAGATCAAAGAAGTTAAAGCCTGATGAAAAGTCCACTAGAAAGTTTATGACTTCTAATGCAGTTTCAAGTCTAAAGAAATGACAGCATGAAGCCTGGTATTCTGCATTGTCACCAGCTCTCAGGTGACGCCAGTGCTGCTTGTCCTCAGGGTATGGACTTCTCTCCAGAGAAGTCTGGCAGGAGGACAGCCCTTGGATAGATAGTTTAAGACATGAAAGGGTTAATGAAATGCATTGTTTTTATTTCTGAGCATGTCTGTGGCCACCGAGAAGCAAAGAGATGAAGAAACAGAAATGACAGATGTAAGATCCTACAGCTAAACAGAGGAAAGAAGAAATAGTGGGGATAATCCACAAGAAGAATGGGAAAAGGAGAAAAATTGAGACCAAAAATCTAGAAATTACTTTTGAAGAGGAAGGGGGTATAGTGAACAGACAGAGGGTAGGGGAAGAACGGCACTAGCTATTTAATTTTGGAGTGGATGAGGACATTTGAGAGACCTCACCTTAGGCTGTAGGATATTGGCGGTGAAACAGAAGATGAGATCGTTGCTGCTCCTGAGAATACTGGAAGCAGGAGGCAGTGCTAGTCCTGGGGTGAACTGTAGTTCCTCATTTATCCTCCTCGTGATTGTCAGGCATCAGAGGTATATGCTACACTGGCATTTATTGTTCCAGTGAAAGTAATTTGAATAAAGAAGCATTGGCTGTGTTTTTATGGTAGCTCAGGTTTGGTAAGACAGCTGTTTCATAAAACTCCTTTAAAGACTCACATAATATACCAAACTGATTTTGGACAGAAAAGAAATTTGAGTTTATTCTCTAAGTGCTACAATTATTATTTTCAGTATATAGTACACTGATTTAGAAATAAAAAATATTTTAAATATCTAATATTTCTGTGGCAGTTAAAGTAATTCTTTTCATTTTTAGTAACTACATTTCAATACTGAAAGCTCATTATACATTATTTCTTAGATGTGTTTTATGTATCTTCTTGCATGAGTGGATCAGGAAACTTCAAGATGGCTAAAGTAGAGGATACAGGAAACGCCGGCATACCAGCAGCCCATATTAGTATGAAAAAAAAGAATATTTTTATTAATTTTTTTTCTATAAGTGAAAATCCACGCTGATCATTTTATAACATTTCTCTGTTGATAAATGAATTATGCATTCAACTGAACTGTTCTCACAATTGTGTGCTTCCTAAGTTACAGGACAGAGTGATGAAAATTATAAATACTTGTAACATAATGGTATAAAGTGATTCTGATGTATTGCATTAAAGATATGCTGTTGCATTCTGTTTCAGATTTATTCTGTCAGGGTCATGATTTGCTTCTCTGGTTAAAGATCCCTTTTATCCCATCAAGCATTATGTTCACTTTGGTGTATGCACTTTTCTATTTTAGTTATAATCTTTTGAAACATAATTTTACTTTTGAAATCTCAACTGCATATTTTGATAAACCTATATTCCTTTTTATGCTTCAGTATTTATACCGTATTCATATTTCTGTTCAGTTGGTGTTCTTAGCCACCCACCCCTGAAAAGAAAAAGCAAAACACTGACACCTAATGTAATCATTTCCAAAGCCAAACATGAGGATTCAGCTTTATACTAACTCTGCATGAATGTGTAGTTGGCTTTCATATTTTCATATAATTGAGTATATGTCTCTTTGCTCTTTAGATTCTCCTGAAAAATATTCTCAATTAAAGGTAAGAACCGTTTGTATTTTATATTGAAGTATCAACTACAGATTGTTTGAAATATACATTATTTATTAATCATCTTGTTTTAAAACTCATTCAGCCTGTTGTTGAAGTGAAGGATCCTGTTCCTAAAAAAGCAGTAGGAATGAATTATGCACAAACATCCAGATCAGGTAAATTTTGTACTATAAATTGAATTCTGCACAGGAATACATGAAAATATTTGATATACTCATAGACTTCTTATTCCTAACTCCTTTTTTTTCTTTTTCTGCAAGCTTAATTGTAGATTTTGACATAAATAATGTAGATGTCATTGTTGGAACTCATGTTTGATATTAACAGAAAAATAAACCAAGATTTTAAAAATGTAAGCTTTCAATAAGATGATTTTACTTTTGATACCCTAAAGTTCCACGTTTGGACTCCATATAATTATTAGAGATTCCCAGAGGTTAATTCTTAGACAAGATTTTTCCGCTCTTTTAAAATGCCTATTTGGCCCTGGCTGGTGTGGCTCAGTGGATTGAGTGCTGACCTGCAAACTGAAAGGTCTCTGGTTCATTTCCTGGTCAGGGCACATGCCTGGGTTGTGAGCCAGGTCCCCAGTTCGGGATGTGTGAGAGGCAACTGATTGATGTCTCTCTCGCATGTCAATGTTTCTCTCCCTCTCTTTGTCCCTCCCATGTCCCCTCTTTCTGAAAATGAGTAAATTTTTTTAAAAAGAAAAGAAAGGAAGGAATGCTTGAATGAATGAATGAATAAAATGCTTATTTGAATTCTTACTTTTACCTCGAGTTACATTTCAATTGCTAACATGTCAGTAGCATTTTAATTATTTTATCTTAGTGTTGTTACACTGTTGATTTTAAGCCAACCAATGTTCTGATTAGAAGACTGTGTATGTGTGTGTGTTTATGGTGTCTTTGAGTATTAAAAATGGTGAACTAATAAATCATAGTGAATATTTGGTAGACACAACCTTTTAAAACAGTAATTTTTAAACTTTAGGGCCTTAGGGTCCTTTTATACTGTTATAAATTATTGAGTATTCCAAATAATTTTTTAAGTATATTTTATTGATTATGTTATTACAGCAGTTCCAATTTTTTTCCCCTTTGCTCCCCTCTGCCCAGTACCCGCTTCTCTCCAGCAATCCCACCCCCCTTAGTTCATGTCCATGGGTCGTGCATATAAGTTCTTTGGCTTCACCCTTTCCTATATTATTATTAACTTCCCCTTGTCTATTTTGCTTCTTAATCCATGCACCATATCCCCATTTCTCTCCCTACACCCTCCCAGCTGATAACCCTCCAAATGATCCTTATACCTATGATTCTGTTCCTATTCTGGTTTCCTTAGTTGGATTTTGTGTTTATTTTTTAGATTCAGTTGTTGATAGTTGTGAGTTTGTTGTCATTTTAACGTGTGCATAGTTTTGATCTTCTTTATCTTAGGTAAGTCCCTTTGACATTTCATATAATAATGGCTTGGTGATGACGAACTCCTTTAACTTTACCTTGTCTGGAAGCACTTCACCTGCCCTTCCATTCCAAATGATAGCCTTGCTGGATAGAGTAATTAATCCTGGTTGCAGGTTGCCTTTCATTACATTGAATACTGCTTGCCAGTCCCTTCCTGCCTGCAAAGTGTCCTCTGAGAAATCAGCTGATAGTCCTACAGGCAACTCTCTGCCTCTCTCTTGTTGCCCCCAGGACTCTCTTTATCTTTCACCTTTGGCATCTCAATCATGATGCATCCTGATGTGGTCCCCTCTGGGTCCAGCTCACCCGGGACCCTCTATGCTTCTCGGACCTCTATGTCCATCTCCTTAACAAAATTTGGGAAGTTTTCTTCATCTTTTTTCAATTCTTGCTTCCTCATTCTGCACTGGTTGACTTTTTTCTTTCCTTATGATCCAAATCATTGATTTGAACCCCAGTTTCCTTCCCTTTACTATTGGTTTTGTGTGGATATTCCTTCATTTCACTTAGCATAGCCTTCACTTCTTGTCTTATGCATTTGCTGTACTCAACCATATCTGTCAAGCCTGTGGGCATCTTTATCACCAGTGTTTTGAATTCTGGGTTTGTTAGGTTGTCTATCTCCTCATCTGTTAGATTGGCTATCTCCTCATCGCTTAGTTCTCCTACTGGAACCTTGATCCGTTCCCCCTTTTGGGCCATACTTCTCTGTCTCCTCCTTCTGACAGGCTCCTGTGTTTGTTTGCCTCTGTGTCCCAAGTAGAGCTGTCACTCCTGTTACATTGTAAGGGACGGAGCCTTAAGGATTAGTCAGTGCAGGGCGACCTGTTGCACCACTTTGTGGTGCTGTATGTGGAGGAGGGGTCTGAGAGGGAACAATTCCACCTGCCCAGCACTCGCCCCTTTTCCAGGCACTTCTCCCACTTCTGTATAGGACAGGTGCCTCTCTAGCTGTTTCCCTGGCCATCGTTCCCAGAGTGGGTGGGTCTGCGGACGTTCTAGGACTGTGGGGGCCCTTTAAACAAGTGGACTTTGCTGAGAGACCGGCAGTTTCTGCCTTCACCCCAACCCCCACTATTCTGCAGAGTCAGAAGCAATGAGGCTTGATTTTCCCCGGTGCTGGGACCGTGGGCTGTGAGGTCCGGTGAGGAGCTGGGAACACGCCCCAGGTGTCCCTCCTGACTTTTTAAAATGTGTGACTGGGCTTTCTGCCAGCCTGCTGCTGCTGCTGCCACCACACTGTATCCTCTCTGCCCCGGCTCCGCCCCTCCTACCTATCTGGATGAGTATTTCTTCTTTATATCTTTGTTTGCTGGGCTTCCATGCAGTTTGATTTTCTGGAACTTCTGGTTGCTTCTAGTTTTGAGGTAGTTGTATTCCTTCTTAGTTGTGGAGGGAGACGCAGCATTTCTGTCTATGCCTCCATCTTGGCTGGAAGTCTCAAGAATTCCAAAGAATTTTTTTAAGTGGGTCATGCCTATTGACATTTACAATATTAGAAAATCAAATTAAAATTTTTAAATACAACACTCCAGTCATACATTCTATTAGCCATTAGAACTATGACCCATTAATCATTATAGCTCAGATGTTATCACATATTATGTCTGTGGAAAACTCTACTGTATACTCATAAGTAAATGAGAGTGAAGTGGCAAATAACATATTAATATTATTGTGAAAATAGTCTTGAGCTCTTGGATCCCCTGATCCAATGTGTCTTGGGATTCCAAGGATTCTTAGATGATACTTGAGTATCACCACTTTAAATTGTATATGAGATTCATGGATGTCAAATGTTAAAGGGACTCTAGTGATGAAACAAGCTTTAAAAGCTTCATTTATACATTTGTTGCTTTTTGCTCTCACTTGTCTTAAAAAGTTTAAATACGAGGAGAATATTTTTTTATATTCATTTCCTGTGTTGTGGCACTTTGTACTCATTGGCTCTAGCATGGAACTAAACTGATCTTATTTTTACATGGAAACAATAAGGTCACTCAAGGTTATAATTTCTGATATGAATTTATATTTATCTAAGACTTAAAAATCAATATTGAAGATACTCGTGCATTTTAAAAGGACCATTTTTTTGTATTTATGTAATTTCTTATTTGAAGTAGTACCACTCATTAAAAGTTTTTTTTAACCCATGTTCTCTTATGCACATTTAAACTTAAAATAAGTGGTTAGACGTAAATTTTGATAACAAAAAACCTCATACCCTGAAGAATCTTAACGATTAATAAACAAAGCTTTTAGGGAAAAGAGAATATGTAATAGAAATTGCTAAGTGAATAAAAGTAAGCAATAGAGAAAATAAAGAAGTACAAAATGAGAGACAATAGTTAAACTTCTCTATGTGAATGTCAAGGACAGGACATAAAGTATAATGAAGGAGCCGTGTGTTTGGGGAAAGAGGAGGACATGGGACTACTTCTCTGAAGAAAGAATTTTTATAAGTCTGTCAAATTTGTATTATCATTTACATTGTAGCAAATGAGAACTTCTATTTTCAGGTTCTTCACATGGTGGTTCTACAACTAGATTGACCCTCAATCATGAGACTTGTAAAGATCTAAGGATTTTATTTATTTATTTATATTTATTTATTTATTTATTTATTTTTTAATCCTCGCCTGAAGATATGCTTATTGATTTTAGGAAAAGGAAGGGAGAAAGAGAGAAATATCTATCAGTTTCCTCCCATTTGAGCCCCCACCAGAGAGCAGTCCCCCAACCTGGGTATTTGCCCTGATTGGGAATCGAACCCACAACCTTTTGGTGTATACAGGACAATGCTCCAAACCAACTGAGCCACGCATCCAGGGCAGAGATCTGGAAATTTTGAAGTTGATGGTAAATGTCGATTAGTATCACAATCAATGACCAAAAGTCAGTCAGCACTTACAGATTAGACAGATGACCTTAATAGACAGAGAAAAAGATTCATATTGGAGCTGTTTCTGTTAGGGAATTTTAGGCTCCATGACATGTGTGAATCACAGTTACCAGCACAGAAAGCAAAGAGGGTAATAAACAGAGTTCATCCCTAGACCACCTCTGCGGCCTCACCATAGTTTTGACTTTTCAAAAACCATTTTGTGGCAAAATCTACTATATATTTACTCCGTTTATGCAACCCACAGCCAAACAGAATATCTTTTAGCAAGACATTTTCATTCTTCCTGTAACCAAAGAGGATTAGGAGAAAGAGTAAGCTCCTTTACATTAGTATTGGCATACACTTGGGAGTGGGTAGCAAAATTACATTTAGAACTTTGGGACTAGATGGGAAAACTAAGTTGAATCTAAAGATTGTCTATTCAAAATGTGGTTTTTAGCTTTATTTTTATAGCTCTGAATTCACAAGTATTAGTTATACCTATATTCAGTGTAACTGAAAAATCACCTTACCAAACCAAATATTACAGTTTTTCTTATATTTTCTATGGCTTTATACATTTTAGAATTGGCTTTTCCAGCAGTAATGGGAGTCATTGAGAATTTGCTACACAGTACCTGCTTCTGAGCTGTGTCCACACAGTTGTCACCTTGTTTTATTTCTTTAATGAATACATGATTCACAAGGAATGTTGGTTTAAAGGAATGCTGTATCACTTAAAATTAATATATGGAAAACCAATTTTAATTCTAAAACTTTTAATTCTTAGATTCTATTGACTTACCACATCTAATATGTGTTCCACTTTATGTGCTGTATTAACTTAGTGCCCTTCATCAGTCATGTGATCAGATGTGTAAGAATAGGTCAAACATATATGTATTTTTTATTTCTATATTTTATGTCCTTTCCTTACCTTTAGAACTAACATTGTATTTACAGAAGACTTTCATTTCTCTCCGAGAGTACTTCAGGCTAGAAATTCAGTTATTTACCTCTCTATACAAGTACCTTGTTTCTTCATGAGGCTGGTAGATCCAGGAAGCAGGACATTTAATACACAAGCTCCCTCATCATAGAAATACATGAAACAGAAAAACTACAAAATAAATTCAAGCAGCTTAACACAGTTCAGGTAGTTCATTTATTGAGCAGAATCTAGTTGACCCGGAACCTGAACATTTATTCACTGAATAAAGATTTATTCTATACTGGGCCCTGAAAATTTTATCTTACATATTTCTGGGAACATTCCCTCATTCAGTCCCACATCCTGTATTTTGCATTATTGCCTTCTAATGCATCCTCCTCGATTTACTCAAATGTCACTCAAATTCATCACTGCAACAGCATTTAGAGCGACGTACCTCAAATGTATATGTGACCATGAACCACTCTCTAAAACATATTAATATCTAGGTCTCTTAAAATTACACATAAAGCTTTTGTAATTTGACTTTTATTTAACTCTCCATCTTTAGCCCACTCTAACTGTCCTTTTTTCTCTGGCATTACTAAACTGCTGGTGATGCCCTCCTCACTGATGCCTATGTTTTAGACAAAGTCAATTGTATTGTATGCTTGTCTCCCTTTCTTGGACTCTTCCCCTTTGATTCTGGCTAACCTCACTGTTTAAGTCTCAGCTCAGGCATTATCTCTGGAAAAGCCATTTCTGACACCTCTTATCTATGTTCTTTAAACAGCACTGCTGAGTCCTAAAAGATGAAAAGATATTTGTCAGAGTCATAGAGGAAAACATTTCAGATATAATGAAGGTGTACAATGATAAAGGCATAAAAAGTGACAGTGATTTTGGAAATCATGAATAATGCTGCAATTGAAGCTTAGGAAGATGTTAAAAAGGTGTCATTATAACATAGAAAGTATGGTGACTTTATATGTTTGTATGGTATTTCTAAATGTTTCGTTCCGATTGTTTTGTTCATAGATGTTGGGTGAATGAATTTTTGAGGTTTCTATGCCTTGAATTTTATAATATCTAGTATTTCCTAAATGCTTTGTTGAAGTTTTCAATAATTAGAAGTATTTCTTAAAGAAGTAAATATTCAGCTAAAGATTAAGCTTAAACTCTCAATTGATAAAATGTATTTTCCATTTTTATAAAGATTATAGCTTTTAACTTTTCTAAGTAGTTCATTTTAACTAATATATTTATATATATATATATATATATTTGTCAGCAGAACTAGACTTAGAAGTGACATCAGAAGAAGAGTCAGAAAGGCTTGATGGAAGTGAAAATAACCACTCACAGGTATGTAAAAATTTAAATTTAAATTCATGGTATAATATTGTTTTCTATGTTTTAATAATGTAACATAGTCCAAATAAAGTTACCTTTCAAGGTAGGCTCTTAGACTCAATAGATCATAATTGAATATTTAGTTTTAATTAGTTATGAGACTTAGTTATTGTTAGAATCTATAGTAATTGTTAGAATCTATAGGAACTTATAGCTAAACTTTATCTTTGTAATTGAGGCAAAAACAATTCTCAAATATTGTTTGCTTCTTGCATTTTTATAACTTCCTTACATGATCAAGAAGGTAGCATCTAGTACTGAATCATATCATAAAGCAGTTAAAATTATGAACAATGTAACAATGATGGCCACTGAGTTGGATGCATGTGAAGAGTGATGATGGTCAGTGTTTCAAAATTTGCAGTGTCACATTGCTACTCGCTAATGCCAAAGTTAAAGCTTTATGCTGCCTTGTGATCTCTATGTAATTGATTTCACTGTCTACGTAGAGGAGGAATGGGGCTTTTGTAATTTGATTTCTGCTTAACTCTCCATCTTCAGCCCACTCTATTGTCCTTTCTTTTCTCTGGCATTATTAAACTGCTGGTGAGTTCCTCCTCGCCAATCCTTGCATTTTAGACAAAAATGATCCTGTTGTATGCTTCTCTCCCTGTCTCAGTATAGCCTTGCATGCCCTCTCCCTTTCCTGCACTCTTTCCCTTTGATTCTGGCTAACCTCACTGTTCAAGTCTCAGCTCAGGCATTATCTCCAGAAGAGCCATTGCTGACACCTCAACTGCCAATTAAGAGAATCACACCTTCCCAAATGGAAACTTGTGCTGTTAGGGTACAAACAATAACTTTCGAATTTATTTTACATCAGTGTAGAAAATCAGTAAATATTATTAAATTTTTATTCACTCTCATTAGTGAACATTAGAACACAAGATAACTATATCAGTACATACGCTATCATAGTATATTATTTGAATTAAAATTTAGGAATTTGCTTTTCTTGTTGATTGATGTCAATGATTTTGGCTCCTAATAATTTAAAGCTTGCCTTGTCTGGTTATTATTCTTTTAAAAATATTTTTTTGTCTTTTAATTTTATTTTTTAATTGTTTACATTCATTATTTTTTATTAGTTTCAGCTGTACAGAATAGTGGTTAAATAATTATATACTTTACAAAATATTTCCCTTAATTTTTTCCAGTGTCCACCTGGGACCATATGTAGTTATTACGATATTATTGACCATATTCTTTATGCTATATTTTACATCCCTGTGACTATTTTGAAATGACCGCTTTGTTCTACTTAATTTCTTCACCTTTTTCACCCAGTCCCCCAAACTTCTCCCCTCTGTTCTCTGTATCTATGACTTTGTTTTTCTTCATTTATTTATATTGTTCATTAGATTCCACATATATGTGAAATCATACAGTATTTGTCTTTCTCTGACTAATTTATTTCACTTATCGTAATACTCTCCAGGTCCATCAATGCTGCTGCAAATGGCAAGATTTCACTGTTGTTGTTTTTTTGGCTGAGTAGTATTCCATTGTAAATATGTACCATCACTTTTTTGTCCATTTGTCTATTGAGAAACTCTTGGGTTGCTTCCATAGCTTGGCTATTGTGAATAACGCAGCAGTAAACACAGGGGTGCATATATTTTTTTGAAATAGTGTTTTGGGTTTCTTCAGATAAATACCCGTAAGTGGAATTGCTGGGTCATGAGGCAAATCCATTTTTAATTATTTGAGGACAATCCATACTGTTTCTCATAGTGGCTTTACCCATCTGCATTGCCACCAGCAGTGCACATGGGTTTCTTTTTATCACATCCTTGCCAACACTTGTCATTTGTGGATGTATTCATGATCGCCATTCTGACAGGTGTGAGATGACATCTGCTTGTGGTTTTAATTTGCATTTCTTTGACAATTAGTGACATTAAGCATCTTTTCTGTTTGTCGGTTGGCCGTGTGTATATCTCCTTTGGAGACGTGTCTGTTTAGATCCTTTGACTGTTTTTTAATTGGGTTATTTGGGGTTGGGATATTTTTGTTTTTTTGGGGGGGTGTTTTGATTAGGATGAGTTATTCATAAATTTTGGATATTAACTCCTTATCAGCTGTATCATTAGCAAATATGTTCTCTCATTCAGTAGGTTGTCCTTTCATTTTGTTGATGGTTTTCGTTGCTGTTCAAAACCTTTTAAATTTGATGTCATTCCATTTGTTTATTTTTTGTGTTTTTTTCCCTTTCTCCTGGAGACGTATCAGAGAAAATATTGCTAAGAGTAATCTCAGAGATTTTGCTGCCTATGATTTCTCCTAGCAGTTTAATGGTTTCAAGTCTTACCCTGAAGTCTTTAATTCCTTTTGAGTTCATTCTGATGTATGGTGTAAGAAGGTGGTCTAGTTCCTTCTTTTTTTTTCTTGCATGTATCTGCCTAATTTTCTCAGCACCATTTATTGAGTAGACTGCCTTTACTTCATTGTATGTTGTAGCCTCTTTTATCAATGGCTCTCTATTCTATACCATTGATCTCTATGTCTGGTTTTATGCCAAATACCATGCTGTTTTTGTTACCATGGCCTTGTATTATAGTTTGATATTAAGTAGTGTGATACCTTCAACTTTGTTCATCTTTTTTCAAGATTGCTGAGACTATTTGGGGTTTTTTTATGGTCCCGTATGAATTTCTTGGACTATTTGTTCTAGTTCTATGAAATAAACCTTTGGTGTTTTTTTCGTTTGTTTTTGTTTTTTTTTTTTTACTCTCCTATAATTATCTATTTCCTTTATGTCTACCATAGTGTTATAAAATATTTGAAGCCAGGATTCTGCTTTATTCATGTTTATATCCCCAAGTATCTATCAACTGTCAGGAATGTAAAAAGTATTGAAAGTGCTGTTAAAGGTTCAATATCATATTAGATCTTTTCTATACTCTTCTAAACATCCATCTTAAGATAAAACCTTACTGAAACTGGAAATAGTAAAATCCTAGATTCAAATAGGATCTTACTAAGGTCAAACAGTCTAGTTTCACTT
The DNA here is from genome assembly GCF_987537825.1 of Furipterus horrens. NCBI lineage: Eukaryota > Metazoa > Chordata > Mammalia > Chiroptera > Furipteridae > Furipterus > Furipterus horrens. The sequence goes on along the minus strand of NW_028327172.1, from coordinate 155,913,825 downwards.
TCTTCATACTATATCCCTGGTAATATTCTCTCACCTCAAGAAAAATGTTGGAAAGAAAATAAGATGAAGCTTATCACTCATGAATTGATTATAAAGAAATACAGAATTCCAGAATTAAATGATGAGATTTATCAAATCAGATGGTATTGTAACCATCTGGCTTTAACCTTCATACCTAGGAATTTGTTAGGCTTAAAAAATATATAGGAAAACCTGGTAGTTTGTCAACCTGTAAATTCTTCAAATACGACAGCTAATGTCCATTCCCAAAACAGCAAATTTGATGTAATTTTTTTATAGCTACCAGCTGCAAGGATTTTTTTAAGCAGTTAAATTAACATGATATGAAAATGACCTGCGGTACTCCATGATATTGCAGAAGTTGAGTATAGTTAAGACTATGCTAAATGTATCAATCAAACATATCAAAAACACCAGCAAAAAGAAAGATAAAATCTGTACATTACTTAAAATGTAAAGCATTCTATTAAAAAATCATCAGGTAAACATTTCTAAAAAGCCTAAAAACCTTTTCAACTCTAACACTGACTTCTCAAACATTAGTACATGCCAAACCTTGTAAGCAGTATGTACTATGAATGCTAGATCAATGAACAGGTTATATGAAGAAAATTCTGCTTCCATACTTACTAAGTGTCCATAAGTCACAACTGTGCCCTACTCAGACTAAATTTAAAACAGAGAAAGGCTGAGGAAAAACACTCATCATAAGGGTTCACAAATTAGGGTGTTATAACACTATAAGCCCAAAAAAGCTCTTAAAAATGAGCAGTGCACAGCAATACAAAGCTAGTGCCTGCCTCTACAACTCTAAGCAGAGTTGACTCTAAAAGCTTCAATTTACACCTCTTCTAAATCAGTCCATTTGCCTGAGTTTTTAGGATTTTAAAATATCAAGTCCCTTCTATAGTATATTATTAAAGAGATTTTTTAAAATCTATTTTCTTCTTTCAAAAAAGGAAAACCAATGTGTTTCTTCAGAAAGCAATCAACACTTCACTTGCACAACTGTGAAATTATTACCCAAATTCTATTTCCTTGCATTAACTGTACATATGACCTATTGTTTTCCATAGGTCTTTTGCCTAGCTGGTTAAGCTCTTATTGGAGGTACAAATATTCTCTCAGGCCTTAACACAATCTAAGTCAAGATAGTAAAACTCTTAACACTTTTTCCCCACCCAACTGTAATCTCCAATCTTCCTTAATGAAAAACAACACACAAATTCAGTCTAGGATCTTGCATCAATTTAAAGAGGTAGCAGCATTAAGAATTGTTGTGTAGGGGAACCAAACATCTGGGGAGTGGGGCTACAAAAAAAGAAAGAGAGGGGAGAGAGAGAGACAGAGAGAGACACACACACACAGAGAGACACACACAGAGACAGAGAGACACAGAGAGAAGAAAGAAAGAAAGAAAGAAAGAAAGAAAGAAAGAAAGAAAGAAAGAAAGAAAAGAAAAGAAAAGAAAAGAAAAGAAAAGAAAAGAAAAGAGAAGAAAAGAAAAAGAGAAAGAGAAAACTGTAGAATAGACAACATGCTGTTTATCATCGTGTACTTGGTAAATCAGAAACTTTCATTCCAGTGCTTGAAACGTAGTGGTGAACTGCAGCCTATAAGGGGCACTCAATCTCTTGAAAACTTTGCCACCCTCATAACCAACCACCTGACACACCTACCCCAAACAGGAGTCTCTTTCTTCTAAACCACCCTATCCAAGAAATCCGCACACATCCTTCCTTTTCATAAGTACTGGTAAGACTTCGGGTTTCATTTAAGATCTCATTACACACTGAAATCCAACAGCAGCCTTAAGTACCAGGAAAAAAGTCCTAGATAACCACACCCTGAGCAAACGTAAATTTTGCTTCTCCACCTTCGCAGGCAAGTAAGAGTCTTCGAATGAATAACGTCCGTCCTACAGCGTTTCGGTATTACCCAAGGGCAGGTAGAGCCACTCTCCAAAGACTGGTGGCCTTATTTTGTCAAATCATCGCCTTCTTTTAATGATCACTTACGTCCACCTCTCTTGTATGAAAGATAATTTTTTATACAATCCTTAACGAGTAGGTTTTGAGTCTCTAGTACCTAGGAACAGAACTTACAAAGAGACTAGCTCCCAAATGTGACAGGAAAACTGTACCATAAGCACCAGGGAAGAGATGGGGAAGTGCCACGGGGTTTGTTGTTATCAGAAGACCTGGGCACAATCGATGCCACCAGTATTTAACACATAAATCGAAGTCCTGAGGACAAATAGTGTTTGCAAACTAAACACTGGCAGTATGAGAGACGTCCCACAAACGAAAGCAGCGACGGGCTCAATACAAAGGCATCCAGAGGCAGCCAGGGCAGAACCAGGCTGGAGGAGCGGCAGAAACTGACTGTAGGGGATGCTGCAGGGTGGGCTAACATGGTACCTTCTCCAGGGTGGAAGGAACAGAGAGGTGGACCCGAAGGCTTCTTCATTCCGTCGGACTCTGGTCCCCAAAGGTGTTTGGGCTAACAGCTCAAGTTTCACCGAGGAAAAGGGAGGCGACAAACGTGCTTCCCAGCACCTTAGACCAGAAGTCCGCGCTCTCGGCTTCCAGCTCCAATTAGCGAGGAAATAACGGTCTCCGGAGCACCCACGGAGGAATCCGGGCAGAAAGCAGCACCCACGCACCCCGGCCCTCAGCGCGGCCAGCTGCGCGGCTGCGTAGGAGGGCGGCTGGTGTCGCACTCGTGGGCCCGGTCCGGCCTCGCCCTGGGCGCAGCGAAAAGTTTCCAAAGTCCGCGGCACCCGCTCGCACAGCCAACCACCGAACGCAACCGCCTAACGGCTGGGGAGAGAGGCCCGCGCCTGCCCGACCACGGCGCCAGGACCCTGGGTCGCGCCTCCCTCAGCCCACACCAGCCGCCGAGGTTCACCCACCACAGAGCCGAGAGAAGAGCAGCAGCAGCAGCAGAGGCGGCAGCGGTGGTGGCGTCGGGGGCGGCAGCAGGAGGCCGGCCCCCGGGTGGAGAAGCGAAGGAAAGTTGTGCTTTGCCGCCTACGGGACACAGCGGAGCCGGTCCCGGGGTCCGCGCCATTCCCCAGCCTCCCCACGGCCCGCTCGCACGCTCGCCCGCCCCCACCGGCTCCCCCGGACCGGGCGCCTTAGGCTCCGGGAGGCGGCAGCAGCGGCCGCGGCACTGCGGCGGCGGAAGGACCAGCGCGCGCGTCCCTAACTCCTAGTTCTTGAGTCTCCGCGGCTGGCTGACACAGAGCGGAGCGCTCGCGGCTGCCTTGGCACCACTGTCACCGACGCCACTCCGCCTTTGGTATTTTGATAGCAGTTATGTTGACTCTATAGATTGTTTTGGATAGTATGAACATTTTAATGATGTCAGTTCTTTTTATCTAGGAACACAGTATATGCTTCCACTTATTTATAACTTCTTTCATTATTTTTTTTCAGGATCTTATAATTTTCTGAGTACAGGTCTTTTACCCCCTTGGTTAAATTTTTCTTAGATATTTTTTGATGTAATTGTAAATGGGATTGTTTTTGTAGTTTTCTTGTCTGATAGTTTATTGTTGGTGTATAAAAATGCAACCTATTTCTGAATATTAATTTTGTACCCTTCTACTTTACTGAATTCATTTATCAGTTTTAGTACAATTTTGGTAGAGTGTTTAGGATTGCCTATGTACAGTACCATGTTATTTACAAATAATAACAGTTTTACCTCTTTCTTTCCAATTTGGCTGCCTTTTCTTTCTTGTCTTGTCCGATTGCTATGGCTAGGACTTTAGTACTATGTTGAATGATAAGAGTAGTAAAATTGGACATCCCTGTCTTGTTCCCAGTTTTAAGGGCAATGTTTTAGTTTTTCTTTTCAGTTAGTCTTCAGTTAATTATTCAGGTTGATTGTCCTGTAATTTATCTGTAATTTCACTTTGATCCTTGGAGGCAGTGAATGCAACTTTCACCTACTCTTCTGCCATCTTGAATCACCACCCCCACCCCAATTCTTAAATGCACTTTAGGGGCTCACTATTTATGATATGGTGAGGTGAAATTTTTTAGAGATTTTATTTATTATTAGAAGGAAAGAGAGGGAGAGAAGCATCAATGTGAGAGAAAAGCATCAATCGATTAGCACTTGTATGCACCCAGACTGGGGACTGAACCAGCAACTCAGACATGTGCCCTGAGTGGAACTCACACCCACAACCTTTTGGTTTGTGGGACAATGCCTAACCAACTGAGCCACGCCAGTCAGGGCAGTGAGATGAAATATTTTAAGTGAGAAAACCTTGGTAACATTAAAATTTACCTAGTAATTTATATTGGATAGATTTAATATCTAATGAATTAACTAGTTCCAATAGTGGCAAAATTAGGTTTGCTGGATTTTTGTTTCTTTGTTTGTTTTTAAGTTTAGACCAAGGCAAGTTATTTCTCACTCTTAGTTACAACCTAGTGATTTGGGAGTAGCTAAACAAAGATTAAGAAGTTTAACAGTTAAATTTCAATTATAGTGATAGTGAGGATGTGGAGAAAAGGGAACCCTAGAGCACTGTTGGTGAGAATGCAGACTTGTGCAGCCACTGTGGATAACAGTATGGAGTTTCCTCAAAAAATTAAAAATGAAACTGCCTTTTGACCCTGCAATCCCACTTCTCGCAATATATCCTAAGAATCCCAGAAGACCAATTTGAAAGAACCCCAATGCTCATAGCAGCATTATTTACAATAGCCAAGATCTGGGAATAGCTCAAGTGCCCATCAATAGATAAGTGGATAAAAAAAAATCGTGGTACATTTTCACAATGGAATACTACATGGCTATAAAAAAGAATGAACTATTACCATTTGCGACAGCATGGACAGGCCTGAAGATTATTTTGCTAAGTGAAATAAGCTAGCTGGTGAAAGACAAATACCATATGATGTCATTTATATCTAGAATCTAATAAACAAAATACGCTGATGAACAAATTAGAAACACAGGCATGGATACATAGAACAGATTGACAGCTATCAGAAGTAAGAGGGGAGGGAGGGACTGGATGAAAGAAAGTAAAAGTAGTAACCAAAGAACATATGTGTTTAACCCACAGACACAAACAACAGTGTGGTGATGGTCAGAGGAAAGAGGGGAGCAAAGGTGAAGGGTGAGGTGTGCAAAGTAGGGGAATACTAGGACATCTGTAATAGTGTAAACAGTAAAAATAAAATAATTTTCATTCTAATTTTTCTTTATTCGTACTTGCTTACTTAAGAAGAAAGTTACTTCACAAACATGTACCCCAACAGAAAAGACATCTGAAAATTAAACCAAGAAAATAAATCTTCCACTTTTACATCAGGAAAAGATGTCTCAAGAAGCAGAAATAGAGAATGTGACGAAGATAATATATCTGCATACTTGGGGCATCCTCTGTGCAACAGTGTGAGGAATATGGGTCAAACAAGGCAAATTAGAGTGGAGGAATAATTTACAAAGCTGAGTTAAAGCAGAAGTTTGGAGAAATTTGAGAAAAATACAAAGTACTGCTTGTTTGGAGCTGCTACATGACAGCTCTAAACAAGGAGCAAGCTTAAGACAAATACCTTCTACTTCGACAGATAATATACTTGATTGTGAGGGAAAAGATGCTTTTGGAGTGTTTCTGCAGTATTTCAGACATTTCCTGAACAAAGAGAACCTACTATCAAGAATATCTTTCTCATTCATACTCTGGGCACTTGGAATACCCTTGCTGGTAATCTTCTAAGCTTTGTTTAAATGAATACAAATACACTATAAAAATGATAACAAACTGGACAGTGAATTGTTTTTAACAAAAATGAGAAGAGTTTTTATAAGGATATAAAAAAATACAAAAAAAAAAAAAAAAAAAAAAAAAAAACCCAGTAGTTAAGTTTGAAATGAAAAGACCAAGAGCTTGATACCCAAATGGCAAAAAATAGGAACCCAAATATTACTAACTGGAAATTATCATTGGACATACATCTCAGTCTTGTGATCTAAAACGTGTTTGTGATTTGTGGCTTGCCTGCTGCAGTGAACTGAAACATGTGCTTTAAATAAAAAGGCAGGATATTTCTGCACTTACAAATACTTATACAGAAACAAAACCAAAATCAAAAGTTGTCCTCAAGCCATTATATGAAGCTATTTGCTAATAACTGTAAAAGCATGGAACATGAATTAGAAAATGTGAGTTTTTCTCTACCATATAATGACAGAACATCTGAAAGTTATCTAAATGAAGAATCACAGCAAGATAATACAGAGTTTTAAGAATGAAATAAATATGTTAAAATTAAGAGTTTCTTTCTAGCTTTGGAAAAAGAAAGATCAATTTCAAAAAGAGGTAGAGGTTCACTTGCTGCTACTACTTTTTTCCTCTTATTAGTTATCTGATCCATTCTATTTTTTGCTTAAAAAAAAAGTTTGTAAGATGAGTTTGGTTGAATTTGTAATTGAGGCTAGAAGTTGATTATTTCTGCAATCTAAATAATAGGAGCTCAGGAAAACAGTCTCATAAGTTTTGTTCTTTAATCAACTTAAGTCTCTCTGTCAGTCTTCCATATGAACTTGGGCACTAATTTAGCTATGTACCATGTGACCTTCTGAATCAGAAAAAGTATAAGGAAAATTGTTTTAAAATGTAATAAGCACTAGAGATTTTTGTTGTTGTTGTTTAGTTTATTGGCTTCAGTATAAATTGCATTCCATAAACAATAAAATGAGAAGGAAGCCGTGACTGAGGGAAGCAATATTGAAAATATTCCCAGCTAAACTCATCTATTATTGTGCTTTAATGTGTTCAATTTTATATGCTTTACTTCCTTGGAACATAGAATTCCAATGTGACCACTTTGAGATATTTTCAATAACAAGCACATACTTCCACATATATTTAGTTTATCATTACTGTCAGATGTTTTTGTAGAGTCAAACCTTTATATAATGTTGTTCAATAGTATGGTATATTTTGACATGTATAACATTATCATATAGAGAGCATAAACCCTTTGCAAAAAATTCAATATTTAACTTTAAAGGTGAAACTGAGTTTTGAGGAACATTGACTTAAAAAACAAAAATTGAGATATTCTTCTTTAAAGGAAAAAGGTGGATGAGCCCTCTCCCCAAACTAAGGCATTAAATTACTTTGCAAATGTCACACTTTTAATTTATCTGATTAATTCAACGAATTTTTCCGTTCTTTTATCTGATTCAGCATTATAGAAGTTTATAATCTCTTTGGTACCATAAAATGCTAGGTAATGCATTTTTAGAAGCTTTGGGTAGATCATTTAACCTTGGTTTTATTCCCATTTTCAGCAAATATGGGGCTTAAAGTAGATAATTATTTCTATACCATACTCTCTAGCTATAAAATTTTATGGTTATTGAATGTGAAATTTGGGGAGCATTACTCATTTTCCAGGGTTGTACATTACCTAACAATTCATTACTTTTCACTCTGTCCCTGTATTGTTGTAAAAATTGGTTCATATATTTTATGAATACCATCACTTTTTTGATAACTCCAGGGTCTAAAACCAAGAAAAATTATAAAAGTCAGTGTGTGAAAAAATAGCTTATTGCAGAAAGAGGAATGCTTCCTATTTGTTACTGAAGCACAGTGTCACATCCTCTAACTAGCTGTGTAATGCAAAATTCAGGTGGGAAAGACAGAAGAGGACATATTTTATGTCTTTGTCTTTTTATTTCTATGTCTCTGCTAGATAAATGGAACTGAGGGAGAAGGGAGATTGGATGTGAATAGAGTACAAAATTCAGAAAGCCCTTTGTGAACTCTTAGAAAATTCTGCTTCTTTACTGAATCAAATAAAGCAGAATTTACAATTTCAAAGAATTGTAATAATGAAATTAAAGTAAGCACAAAAAAATTTTTTTTTATTAAAGTCATGAAAATTAAGGTAAAAGCCAAATGATAAAATTAATGAAAACACAAAAGGTCTTTTTAAGGGATAAAGTAATAGCAATTATTTTTAATATCAAACTTTAATTAAAGGTTGAAGAAGAAAAAAGAAGGCACAACAGTAGTGAAATGGAAGTAATAAAAAACATTTGCAGTGCTGATGCCAATGACAGCGATGGATCGGTTCAGCAAAGGAAGAGTGAACAAACTGATAACCAACCATTCCCTGTTACAGAGAATGAGTATTCTGACTGGTAAGCTTATAGCAATATTTAACAGTAGGTTATTGTTACTTTCCTATAAAGAAAATTCTAATTTGAGCTAATATTCATGGTAAACAATTTTATATTTTTACTAGGGATATTCATCTTTGTGTGGTAATCAGAAAAATACAAACTAACAATGCGATACCATTTTTTGAGGTCATAGATGATAAATATTTTATTTAACAAATAACAAGCAGGGTTGGCAAATAAAAGTAAAAAGGGCATTTTCATACACTATTGCTAGATAAAATTGATAAATCTTTTTTGAAAGGTAATTATTAATAAATAACGTGTTTCAAAATGTCAAATGTGTCGTTGCTTTATCCTAACAGCTACACTTCCTGAAATAGACCCTACAGGAAAACATGTCTTGTATAAACACACCCACACATTCTAAAGACATTTATTATATATTACTATATATAAAAAGCATACAGTAGGTCATTATATATAATATATGCAATATGACATGTTAAGGATATGTAATATACATATATGCATCAAGGATATTTATATAAATATGTTACAGGGCAGGACAGAAATCGGTTTGCAGTTGTTTGTATGGAAAATGCAATAGTTAATAAATAATAATACAAGAATATAAACTCATTTGTGTAGTCACAGCTGTAAAGCAACTTTTGATCCCCCCCCATATATATATATATGTTAAGGATATTTTTCATAGCATTGTATATCAGAAAGTCGGAGATAGTCTAAATACCTATCTATAAGGAAATAAATTCTTATATCCATAAAATAACGTAGTATGTAACCACTGGAAAAAATGAAGTTAGGTCTACAGCATACTGATTATTTCATAATTAAAGTACATTTAAAGCATTTTGTTTGATGTCATATCTGAAGCAAATTTTGTTAGAATACTTTTAATTATAAGAACGGAGTTGCTCAGAAGGCCATTAAGACACAGCAAGCAGGAAAAAAGAAGTTTATTGGGAGAATCATCAAGTGGGGAGCAAGCCCTGCCACAGGCAGTCCAAGCTTAGCAAGCGGGGAGGGAGCCATGCCGCCGGTAGCTAGGTCTCCAAGCTTCTAGGGGAGAGAGGGGTTGCTTTATAGGGGGAAGAAAAAAATGGATTTTTGAGCTGAGTCAGCCGTTTGGTTGTCTCGCAGCTGCAGGTAAACGGGCTGATCAAAGAGGAACACAGTTTTAGTTTATTTTAAGTTTAAAACACCCCGTTATCTTCCAGGCAGTTGCAGGCAGGGAGCGCTGATACATCGTTATCTCCTAGGCAGCTGCAGGCAGGGGGGAGGGGGCATGGGAGCTGGGGATGTCATTAATATCTGGTGTGTTTCAAAAGGAAGCTTATTCTACACTGGCACTCTGCTTTGTTACCATCATAATTGCTTGTTATTAGATTTTTCTGTTTAGTTCTTAATATGTGAGTGTTCAAATATTGGACCCTCAAGTTAATTTGAAAGCAAGAGATTTCACAAGGCAATTTGTTCCATATCTTGTGTAAAAATTTCAGTATATTGAGTAAAACATTAAAACACAGCAGGGGATCAATCTGTTAAGTCAGGGGGGCACAGATCTTTTCTATAAAGCATTAGATAGTATTTTAGACTTTGTGGACTATCAGGTCTCTTTCATTGTAATCCCAAATCTTTCAAAGACAATAGGTAAATGAACAGCATAGCTGTGTTTCAATAAAACTTAATTTACAAACAGGCAATGGGCACGATCTGGCCTGCAGGCAGTCATTTGTTGACCTATTCACTATACATCAAGGTGCTGCTAATGGAGTGAATTTCCCTTTCAAAGGTACCCTGCATACATGCTTTTATCCTTCCTTTTTTATAGAGAATGTATTTCAGTATGCAGCACACCAAATTTTTCAACAGTGACATCATATTATACAATTTATAAAAATTCATTTTATAAAGAAAAAAATTATCTGCATGCTTCTCCCTTTATTTCAGTTACAGAATTTTAATATGACTAATTACTTTGTATATTTTAATAGTAGATATATTCTAGAGTTGAATGATTCTCATCAAGCAAAAAATCCTGTGATCTTTTTTAACTATAAGAAAAATGATAATCAGGTTATATAATATCACTATACAGGGTGGGGCAGAAGCAGGTTTACGGTTCATATTGAAACCAATAATTAATAATACAAGAATGAACTCTTCCTTGTTGTTTTTTTTTTTTTTTTTTTTTGCTCCTCACAACTGTTAACCTACTTTTGCCCCATCATATATATCTAAAAAAATTTTGTGGCGGGGTCTTTTAGTTGTATGATTTTGTGAATTTATTATTTAATAAGTTGTCTGGCATTTTTTCAATTAAGAAACTTTTCTGTATTACAAAAATAGCACATAATCACTATGAAAGGATTGAAAACTATAGCTAAACAAGAAGAAAATCAGATCATCCACGATCAAGCCATTTAGCTACAAAGTCCTTAGAAACTATCTACACTCACTGATTGTAATTTCCCCTCCATGCACTCTTGAACCATCTCTAGTAATTTTCAGCCCTTTCTCTCCTCCATAATTGTTTTTCTCCAGATTACCACTGGTTTTTCACTTTAATAAAAATAGCATTCCTTAGCCTTCGTTTTACATAATCTATCAGCATTTTTTGACCCAATGGGAAACTATCTTCAAAATACTTTCTTCATTTGGCTTTCAGGACTTAGTTTTAAGGGAGCGGAAGCACACTTTCCTGGTTCCCCGCTGCCTGTCTAGTTTGTTCATCTCCGTCTATTTTACTTGTTTCTCCCCACCCCCCACCTTTTACACTTTCCAAGTGTTCCAGGATTCAGTCCTTGATCTGTTTTTCCCATGACTTTTACTACTTTGTATATGCTAATCCCCAAATTTATATTTCCGGCCCAGGTATCTCTCCTTAATTCCAGCCCTGTATATCAGACTGCCTACCTGAGAACTCTTTTTGGAAAGCTCTTGGGTATTTCAGACTTAAGATGTCCAAAATTGAACTACTGATTTTTTTTTTCACACCTGCTCTTCACATAGTCTTTCTGTTTGAGTTAATGACAGCTCTTCAGTTGCTCTGTCAAAAACTTGGTGCCATCCTCTCTTACGCCTCACATCTAATCTGTCAGCAGATCTTGCCAGGTTACCTTCAAAATATATTGGGAAGCATCTTTCAGACCCAAGCCACTATCACCTGCTGCTCAGATTAGTGTAATAGACAACTAATTGGTTTCCTTCCTTCCTTCCTTCCCTCGCCCTTCCTTTCTTCCTTTGTTTTTCCCTTTTTACTATTTTCATCAATTCTAAACACAGTGGACCTCTTAAATGATAAATCAGATATATGTCAAAATTGTTCATAATACTATCTACAAGGCCTTATATAATTCCTTGGTCTTAGATCTGTGTCTCTGACTTGAACTTCTATTTTCTGTCCCTTTCATTCTGTTCCAACCAGACAATTTCTCACTGTTCCTTAAACACTCCAAGCATACGTCTGTATTTGCTGTTGTTTCGATCTGGAATGCTCTTCCCTCTGATATCCAGGTGCCATGCTCTTTCCAATTTTTTAGTTCTTTACTTAAAAGCCACTTTCTTAGTAAGACCTTTCTTGGCCAGCCTAATATTTTACTGACGCCCTCCCCACACAACACATTTCTCTGCTTTAGTTTTTCTCTTCTAACATGCTGTATATTTTGCCATTTAGAGGAACCCCCCCCCACAGTCCTAGAACATATGCAAACCCACCCATCTGGGAACCACCACCAGGGCAACAGCTAGAGGGGCGCCAGTTGCATTATTCCCTCTCTGACCCCTCCCCCGCATGCAGCACCACAAATGATGAAACCGGCCATCCTGCACTGACAAAACCTAAGGTTCCCTTTACAATGTAACAGGTGTGCCCAGACGGAATCAAGAAGCACTACAAGTGATGAAAAGCAAGGACCTACAACCAAGATTACCCTATCCAGCAAAGCTATCATTTAGAATAGAAGGGCAGAAAGTGCTTCCTAGACAAAGTAAAGCTAAAGGAGTCCATCATCACCAAGCCATTATTATATGAAATGTTAAAGGGACTCATTTAAGAAAAAGATCAAAACTATGAACTGTAAAATGACAACAAATTCAACTGTCAACAACTGAATCTAAAAAAAACCTAAGCAAACAACTAGAACAGGAACAGAACTATAGGTATGGAGATCATATGGAGGGTTATCAGCAGGGTGGGAGAAGGGGGATAATGGAGGAAAAGGTGCAGGGATTAAGAAGTGTAACTGGTAGGTAAAAAATAAGACAGGGACGTTAAGAATAGTAAAGGAAATGGAGAAGCCAAAGAACTTATATGCATGACCCATGGACATGAACTAAGGAAGGGATTGCTGGAGGGAAGGGGGGTACCAGGCAGAGGCGGGGAAAGAGGAAAAAATTGAGACAACTGTAATAGCATAATCGATAAAATATACTTAAAAAAAACAAGTGACCCTTAAAATAAGCAGTTTCTAGAAATAGTTGCCATGGATGTCAGATTGTAGTAAATAACTGTAAACCATTCCTTAGAGAATTTTTACTGGGAAAGGCAATAGACAAGTGGATGATGATGGAAGAAGAATGTGGAGTTCCAAGGGAGTTTTCTTTTTTCTTTTAAAACAGGAGCTTGTAGAGTATCTCTGTATGTTGTTGGAAATAATCCAGTATAGAAGGACATGTCTATTAAATATGAGTTATTTGCATTTCCAAGTATCAGCTCATTGATTGTATTACATTATATTTTAAAAATTAGAGTGAACTAATTGTCCATACTATTTCTATCACATACACATATGTGGAGTTGGGTCCACATTGGAATATTCTCATATATTGAATATGCAGAAAATTAAAAGTTATGTGATCATACACAGATTTTTTAAAATTATATAATTGTAAACATAAACACTGAGACCATACTGAATAGAATTTAATTATTTCTTAAAAATTCTGGATATTATAATGCCTTTGACAGTATTACCATGAATAGCTATGATTTTATAAGGTATTCGAAAGTATTAGGTTATATTAAGTCTCTTAGATTGTGGGGGAAAGAGGAAGACTTTATTTATGTGCAACAGAAAAATAAACCTGTAACAATCTATCGCAGATTATTAATTTTGGATTATAAAGTTCTAAAGTATTAAAACCATGCCTTCTATACCAATAGTGCCATTAACACATACTGTGTTCTCAGTAAGTATATTTTGAATGTGTCATTAAACAATTGAATGGATGAATGAATGAATGCCTGTTGATGAATTTATCAAAAATATGTTTAGGTTATTAAAAGAATATTTTCAATATGGCCTAGGTACAAAATTCTTTTTATTTTTAAAAAGTATGTGTAGTATTCAGAAATGATTATTAGTAATTATAGCTAGAAATGGAATAATAATATAAATTCATTTGCTATCATGGTACTTAAAAACACTTAAAAATAAGTGTTACTTTCAAAGCATATTGTGAAACATGTTTTGAAGACAGATTTCCTGGGTTTGAATTCTAGATCTGCTATTGAACACCTCTATAGACTCTGGCAAATTACTTAACCTTTCTAAGCCTCATTTTCTTTTGTTGTAAAATACCTGATATATTGCCTACATCCAAGATTTTTTGCAAGGATTAAAATGTACCTAAGACATGTAAAATGCTCACACTCATGTATACTAGTTGCATATTAAGTCCTCAAAAAGCTAGTATTGTGACTATTATAAAATGTTTCCTTCATATAAGGATTTAAGGATTACTTTCCAACTAGGAATTAGTGCCAGTAAAAACTTGTTTTTATTGAAAATGACAATAAAAAAATATGGTATATTATTTCTTACTAATAAATAGTGCAAGTAACAAACATTATGTTTTCCTTTGGGCTTGACTATCAGCTTGATCTAAATTTAATATTTCATGTTATTATTATTAATATTATATTTTCTTTGTCCCTTAATGTCAGTTTTTCTTTTTATTTGTTGTTTAATTACAAATACAGACATTTTATATAGGAAACAATAGGTTTAGATATTCTTTGTATCTTAAGTATTTAATATTTACCGGGAAGGATTGTTAATTTTCTTTTTAGGTCTGCAAAGAAAATGCCTCATGAAGAGAAAACGTCCAGTAAAGGGAACAAGGTATTGTGAAAAATAAATTATCAAAAATATTATTTGTAGTAAAAACATTATAATATAGTAAAACAATAGAAAATCTTCCTATGTTATAGAGACATACTTTCTGAAAGTAATTTAGAAATACTAGTTATTGATAAAGGCACCTTCCTTATAAAAATCAGTTCTTTTAAAATACCTGTGTTTTTGCTTTTATAAAAGTGGATTATTTATTACCTCTGTACACCTAATATATATTATCAACATTTGAAACACAGTATTATTTATTTGTAGGTCGAAGAGAAATTTAATTCCAGTCATCTGAATTTAACTCAGTCATCTGAAACACTTTCTGAGTTGCCTGACTCCAATTGTAATAATTTCTTGTTGCTAATTGAACAACTTGGCATGGATTGTAAAGGTAGGACCATTGTATACATATAAAGCATTTTTATGTATACCGTAGTAATAATATATGTACAACTTGTCTAGTATTGAACCATAGAGCACTGACGTGTTGTATAGTTACTTATCTAAGAAATATGTTTTATATTACTATAAGGTGAGAGCAATTGTATGCTCTCAGCCAAAGAGCTATGGTAGTTTCCACTGTATTTTTCTCAGTGTGAATGGCAATGCCTAGTGTGTTTATTGACTGTTTCTCTCCAATGTCTTCACCCAAGGTTATGTCTGAAAATTCCCTCCTAGGATATTAAAATAACCTCATAACTTTTTCCTGCCATTTCACCTCCTGGAACTTTGGTCTACATTGCAGCTATAATTATTATATATTTTTTAAAAATTCAGATCTCATTATGTTTAAAACCCAGCCTTTACTTCTTATGTTCTCAGGTTAAAGCCACAATAGCCTCTAGCTTCATTTGGTATAATTTCCTATCCTCTTTCCATCTGTGTCGCAACCACTGACTTATATGTTTTTTCCTATAATAGTGCTTATTTTCCAACGGCTTGGTTAGGTAAACTACACATATGTGAAGTTTATATTTTGATAGTTTTTTTAAGTATGTTTTATTGATTATGCTATTACAGTTGTCCCAATTTTTTCTCCTTTGTCCCCATCCACCTGGTATCCCCCTTTAGTTCATGTCCATGGGTTATGCATATAAGTTCTTTGGTATAAACCCCATCTGGTTATGACAGATTGTCCTTTTGATGTATTGTTGGATTTGATTTGCAAATGTTTTGTTTAGAAATTTAACCTCCATGCTCATGACATAACTTTTTTTCTTGCAACATCTTTGTCTGCTTTTGGTTTCAGGGTATTAGCGAATGAGTTGGGGCATATTTCTGCTCTTCATTGTTTGAGAGAGTTTGTATTATTTTTTTCTAAAATGCTTGGTAGAATTCACCAGTATAGCCATTTGGACCTGGAATTTTCTCTTTTCAGAAAGGTCTTTAACTAGGACTTTAGATTCTTTTATGGATATAGGACTATTTAGGTTATTCTTTCTTGATTGAGTTTTTGTAATTTTTGTTTTTCAAGGAATCGACCCACTTCATCTGAAATGTCAACTTTATTTACATAAATTTTATAATATTACTGTTATTTTCTGTAAAATCTGTAGTAATGTCACATTACTTATTTCTAATTTTGGTAATTTGTGCCTTCTCTTTTTTTTTTTATTGGCCTGCCATAGATTCTCAGAAAGCAATTGTTATATTGACTTTTCTCTACTTTTTATTTTCTCTCTTACTGACTTTGTCTTTGATATTTATTATTTCATTTCTTTTTATTGCTTTAGGTTTACTTTGTTCTTATGTTTCTAGTTTCTTTTTTTTTTATTATGTTTTATTGATTATGCTGTTACGGTTGTCCCAATTTCTTTTCCCTCTTCTCCCCTCCACCCAGTGACCCCCCCGTCCAGTTGCCCCCCCCTTAGTCCATGCCCATTGGTTGTGCATATAGTTCTTTTCAACATCTTCCTGTCTACTCCACTCCCTTCTACTGTGCTTCTTAATTCCTGTGCAATCTCCCTCCCTTCCCCCTCCTCCCTGTTGCCCTCTCCCCATAGTGTTCCCCATACCTATAATTCTTTTTCCACTCTCGTTGCCTACTTAGTCTGCCTTTGTTTCGATTCCCTAGCTTCTGTTGTTGGTTGTTGTAATACAGTTTTCATATTAATGTTCATAGTTTTGATCCTCCTTCTAAACCAGTCCCTTTAACATCTCATATAACAGTAGTTTGGATCTAATGAACTACTTCAGTTTTACTTTGTCGTGGAAGCATTTTCTCTGCCCTTCTATTCTGAATGACAGTTTTGCTGGATAGAGTATTCGTGGCTATAGGTTTTGGATTTTCATTACTTTGAATATTTCTTGCCAGTCCCTTCTTGCCTGCAGAATCTCCTTTGAGAAATCAGCTGATAGTCTCCTTGGGACCCCTTTGTACATAATTTTTTCTTCTCTCTTGCTGCTTTTAAGATTTTCTCTTTATCTTTAATTTTTGACTATTTGATTATGTGTCTTAGAGTGGCTCTCCCTGGGTCCAGTTTTTCTGCAACTCTCTGTGCTTCCTGGACCTGTAAGTCTATTTCCTTTCCCAAGTTAAGGAAGTTCTGCTTCATTATTTTTTTCACAGAATTTTTCAATTTCTAGTTCTTCTTCACCTTCTGGCAACCCTGTAATTCAGATATTCACTCTCTTATAGTTATCCCAGAGGTTTCTGAGTTTTTCCTCATGTTCCTCCCTTTTTGTTTCCTCTTTCTGCACTGGTTGACTGTTTGTTCCTTCCCTATGTTACGATTTGTTGATTTGATCTCTGGTTTTCCTTCCCTCATCACTTGTTTCATACATGTGTTCATTCATTTCAGTAGGACTAGCCTTCATTCCTTCCCCATCTTGATTAAGTCCCACTGTTATTTCTGTAAGCTGTTTATAACTATAGCCCTGAACTGAGCCTCAGAAAGATTATCTATCTGCTCATTTATTAATTAGTGTATTTGCTTTCTGGTCAGCTGCCTGATTGGTATCTCTATCATTATCCCTGCCATCCTGGCAGGTTTGTTTACCTTTCCTTCTTGGGCGGGGCTGTCACACCTCCTATGCTATAGGGGGCAGAGCCCCGTGCTCTCATCACTAACGGGCAACCCTCCTCACCACACTGTGGTGCTTTGTGTGGGGTCGAGAGTTCAAGATGGATTCCTGCCGTTTACTCTCTGCTGAGAGATCGGGAGCCTCCTTCTCCGTCCCCACGCCCTCTGAGCCTCACAGTCTGAGGCAATTGGGGTCTGCCTTCCCCGGGTTGGAATCGAGAGCTGACGGGTCTGGACTGCAGCCGGGGGTGCTCCCCAGGTGCTTCTCACCTCCCCTTAAACACGGGTGCCTGTGCTTATCGCAGTCCCGTCCCTCGTCGCTGCTGCTGCCACTGGCAGCACGGCTTGATCTCTCCACCCCAGCTTTGCCTCTTCTACCCGTCTGGACGAGCATCACTTGTTTATAACTTCATATGTAGCTTTATTTTCTGTAACTTCTGGTTATTTCTGGTTTTGCAATAGTTGTAGTACTTCTTAGTTTTGGAGGGAGACAGAGCGTGTCAGTCTAGGCCTCCATCTTGGCCGGAAGTCCTACTCTAGTTTCTTTTTTTTTTTTTTTTAAGTATATTTTATTGATTATGTTGTTACAGTAGTCCCAATTTTGTTTGTCATTTCTTAATGTGGACACTAAGGTCACTGATTTGAGACCTTATTTTTTTTTCTAATAGATTTTTAGTGCTGTAAATTTCACTGTTAAGTAGCATTCCACAAAGTCTAATATATTCATTTTTATTTACATCCAGTTTAAAATACTTTTCAAATTTCTCTTTTCATTACATCTTTGACTTAGGGGTTCTTTAGATGTATGTTACTTAGTTTCCAAATACTTGAATATTTTCCAGAGATATTTTTCGTTTTGATTTTCAATTTGATATCTTTGTGACTAGGGTGAATATTTTATATGACTTAAATCCTTTTGGCTGACTCTTTTTAAGATTTATTTTATGACCCAGAATATAGTTTCTTCTGGTAGGTATTTCATAGGTGCTTAGGAAGAAAAGTGTGATGTTCAAGTCTACTATATCCTGGATGATTTTCTGCCTACTTGTTCTATCATTTATTGAATGAGTACATTTAAAATCTCAGACTGTAATTGTGAATTTGTCTATTTTTCTTTGCAGTTCTATCAATTTTTGCTTCATGTATTTTGATGCTGTTAAGTGCGTGATCATTTAGTATATCATACTGCTTATTAATTTATCATTATGCATTGATCTTTCTAATTACTGATACTATTTTTGCTTTGAAATCTACTTTGGTGTTAAGATAGTCACTTACCTCAGTCTTCTTTTGTCTGGTGTTTGAGTCTTATTTCTTATTTCTAAGCTTTTACAGATTTTGTGTCTTTATGTTTAAAGTTCATTTCTTATAGGTGGTATGTAGTTGGGTCTTGGTTTTTTATCCAGTTGCGGTTTTTAGACAGTTTTAATTTAATGTGATTGGGAGTACAGTAGGTTTGAATCTGTCGTTCATGCTGTTTGATTTCTTTTTGTCCCATCTGCTCTTTGTTCCTATTTTTATCTCTTTCTCTCTTCTTTCAGATTAATCGAGTGATATTTATGATTTAGTTGTATGTCTTTTTTTGGCTTATTTGCTATATAACTCTTGCTATTATAGTGGTTGGTTTAGGGTTGCTTTATGATAAATGACTAAATTATCACAGTCTACTTTCAAGTAATATTATAGCATATCATATGTAATACATAAGAACATTGTAATAAGTTACTTCAATTTCTTCTCTACTAGCCAGATCTGTCCTAGATCTGTGGAATTATATTTTTCATTGAGTTTAGAAAGTTTTTGGTCATTGTGTCTTCAAATATTTTCTATCCCTTCCTCCTGCTTCTTTGGGAATTACACATTAGGCATTTAAGTTTTCTCACAATTCACTGATGAGAAATTTACTAACTTTTATTTTGTGATATCTAATATGCATTTATTCCCTTCCAGTATATTTTTCATGTCTGACATTATAATATGCATCTTTATAAGTGCAATTTATTTTTAAATAGCTTTCCTGCCTCTACTTATCTTTTTGAGCTTTGTTTGGGATTTAGTTAAGTTCCTTATAAACAGTTTGATCCTTTCTGGTCTTGCTCTGACAATGTTAGGTGAAAACAGAGCAGTGCTTTACCAATGGCTACTCTCCACTACTGAGGCAAGACTTTTCTGCCTGCTCTGTTCATTGGCCTGTGAGTTATGAGGTTTTTTTTTCAGCCTGGCTAATGGAAATAGATACCATTCTTGGTTCTTTGTGAACACCAGGTTACTGCTTCCTCCACTCTTTTCATATATTTGTTTTCTCTGGTCTGTGGTGATTCTGCTCTGCTCCCTCTTCTCCAGGATTCCAACCTGTGACCTCTACCTGCCTGAGTTTCATCAGACCCTCAGCTTCATCACCCAACCCAAGGAGTCTGGTGGACTCTGCCTCAGTTCCTTCTCCCTGTGTTGTGGCCTGTAAATTCTCTAAAGGCAGTGAACTGGGACATTCACTTCATTGGGCTCACTTCATTTGTTTCAGGAATCGTTGTCCTTCATTGCCTGAAGTTCGTTGTCTCGAAAGTAATTTTTTTAGTGTATTTTTTCTATCTTGTTTTTGCTTGTTTCATGTAGGAAGGTAAATCAGTACCTATTACTCCATCTTGTTAGAAGCAGATTGCATAGAACTTTGGCACGTGCTGTAGAGTGTCTAGAATGTTCTCCTTCCTCCTTTGCCTGATTGCTTCCTGTTCATCTTGCCTTTGTCACTGTACCCATCTCTTCTTTGGGGAAATCTTCTTGGGCCCAGTCTAGATTGAATTCTATTATATGATCATAGAACTCTAATTTACTTACAATATCTACCTGAATTTATAATTGTCATTTAATTTGTCTTTTTCCTCCAATAGACTTTAAACAAGAGCCAGGAGTCTTGTCTGTTTTATTTGCAGAGCTTAGTATATATAATCTCTTCCACATTGTAGGTACTCAATATATATTTGTTCAGTATATGAATGAATGTGAAAATGCACAGTCCTTTAGAAACAAAAAGTACTCAAATGTTTTTCTATTTTTGTTTTCTTGCTGATGCAGATTCTGTTACCTTATTGAAAATGCAAGCCTCATTTCTTTCATATGAAAGGTTGCTAGAACGGAAGACGAATCGTTGTGAAATACTTAAAGAAAATATTAAAAATATGGAAAATAGGGTTAGTGTACTACAGAAGGAGCTCTCAGAAACAAAAGAAATGAAATCACTGTTAGAATATGAAAAAGTACAATGGGAACAAGAACTCAACAGCTTGAGGTATTGAATAGTTTATTTTTAAAGAAATACTTAAATATTTACTTTTATTTTTATATACTCTTCGTATTTGTAGGAAAAGTTTTATAATTGCCTTCATACCATTTAAGATTTCACAGGAAATAACACATCTTCATTACTATGGGGTATGACATTTTTGGAATAATATAACAACTTTTAACAGTGCATACTTCGAGTTACAAGATAATGTATATTTTTTAAATCATCATTTGAATTACCATATAGAAGTCCATCATATGGAAACCTCATTATTTATTTAACCAGTTGAATTTTAGTAGTTTTTCATTATTGTGTATTATAATTAATCCTGCCAGCAATGTCTGTTATATAAGTCTGTTCCTACATTTTTTTATTATATACTCTAAATAAATTTTTTAATAGAGTCTTATTTGGTTAAGTGTAAGAACTTTATAAAAGGGTCTTTGTTCATATTCCTAAATTGTTCCAAGACAGTTATATTAATTTGCACTCACATCAACAGAGTATGAAATGGCCATTTTTATCAAGACAGAAAAAAAAAATGTTTTTAACTAATGCAGTTTTAGTTTTAATATATGCATGGAATGGAGAAGAATGACTGATTAGTGTGTTCAGCATCTTTCTTACACTTAGATGACACTAACTTGAAGGTCTGTACTGAAAGGATGTATTATTTTTTATTGTTGATTTAATTAATTCTGTCTTATTCCAAAGGGATTTTAAATGGATGTATAAAATAGATAATAATGGAAAAGATACATTGAAAGGGTTACAAAAGAAGAAACATAAAAAGTGTTAAGCAACAGACTTCCTAGCCTAGTCTTAGATTACAGTATTCAGCAGATATATCTTGTGTAAAAGACTTCTACAGATGCTGTCCTACACTGTGAATCATTTTTAGGAGTACCCATGATATTTTGTGAAGCTGAAATTGTATTTCTAGAGAATTTACAAACCTGTTTATAGAAAACCACTTCTCTTTCTAATTAGTAACTATATCATGTGTTGTCCTAATGGAGGAGTAATTATGATTGTGCAAAAAAGGATAATTTCAGTTCTACCTTTACTGAATAACTCCAGATTTTCTTTTCTACAGCATTTACCACAGTTACTTCTGACTAAAACCTACTAAGTAACAAAAAGGTTTTAATTCTCATATATATATATGTATATATATACATATATATATATTCCAAAAATTTATATGGAACCAAAAAGGCCTCAAATAGCTTCAGCAATCTAGAGAAAGAAAAACAAAGTTCGGGGTATCACAATACATATCACACTGTACTACAAAGCCATTGTATTCAAAACAGTCTAGTACTGGCATGAGAACAGGCACGTATACGTATATCAATGGAACAGAATAGAGAGCCCAGAGATAAACAAACAAATAAATATATATTTATATTATATATATGTATATAATTTCAGAAGAGATTGAAGAAATAAAAACATGAAACCTAGCAAGAAAAAATTTCAATAACAGGAATTTCATTATGATAATAAACCAGCATATGTGGAACCAGATCATAAAATGAACATTTTATTTTCTAACAAAATGAATTTTAAGATAAGTATATTTAACTGCAGACTTACATTAGAAGAGGAAAAAAAGAAGAGAAGTATGCATTCATTATATGACAAAACAAAGGAGCAGTTAAGAAAAAGAGAAGAGCAATATATTAAAGAAGTTGAAATGAAACAACAACTTGAAACTGCTCATAGAACACTACAGACGGAATTGAAGGTTGTAAGAATAAATTTCAATCAGGTAAATTTATCTTTTGTAAAAATGTCTTATTTCTGTGTGTGTGTGTGTGTATGTGTGTGTGTGTGCAATAGCTAAGCTTTCCTTTGGGAAGACAGAGCTTTGCCTTTTTAAAAAATATATCAATTAGAGTTTAAATTCAAATTCAATATTATTTTGTATTTGTTTCAGGTATACAGCATAGTGATTAGATAATCATATACTTTACAAAGTGGTCCCTCAGATTTCAAGTACCCACTTGGCACTGGACATAGTTATATAACGTTTTTGATGGTATTCCCTATGTTGTACTTTATATCACCATGCCTATTTTGTGACTACTAATTTGTACTTTTCTTTCATTCTTTTTTCTTTATTTTTATTGTTGACACTATTACAGATGTCACATTTATCCCCACTTTGCCCACATCTACCCAGCCCCCAAACCCTCTTCCCTCTGGCCATCACCACACTATAGTCTGTGTCTATGGGTTATGTATATATGTTCTTTGACTAATCCCTTCACCTTCTTTTTTTTTTTCTTTTTGTATGTTTTATTGATTATGCTGTTATAGTTGTCCCAATTTCTTTTCCCTTTGCTTCCCTCCACCCAGCAAGCCCCCACCCTCCAGCAGCCACCCCCCTTAGTCCATGTCCATGGGTCATGCATAAAACTCTTCTCAACAAACCTCTGTCCATTCCACACCCTCCTACTATGCTTCTTAATTCCTGTACCATCTCCCTCCATCTCCCCGCTTCCTTCTCCCCGCTGACCTCCCCCCACATGCTCCCCATACCTATGATTCTGTTCCCACTCTAGTTGCCTCCTTCGATTGCCTTTGTTTCCATTCCTAACTTCTGTTGTGATAATTGGTTGTGATAGTTGTGATACCGTTTTCATTTTAATGTTCATAGTTTTGATCTTCTTTTTCTTAAATAAGTCCCTTTAACATTTCATATAATAATGGCTTGGTGATAATGAACTCCTTTAGCTTTACCTTGTCTGGAAGCACTTTACCTGCCTTCCATTCTAAATGATAGCTTTGCTGGGTAGAGTAATCTTGATTGTAGGTCCTTGCTTTTCATCACTTTGAATATTTCCTGCCAGTCCCTTCTTGCCTGCAAAATTTCCTTTGAGAAATCAGCTAATAGTCTTATAGGGACCCCTTTGTAGATAATTCTACTCCTCTCTTTCTGCTTTTAATATTTTCTCTTTATCCTCAACCTTTGGCATTTTGATTATGTGTCTTGGTGTGGTCCTCCCTGGGTCTAGTTTGTTTTGAACTTTCTCTGCTTCCTGGACCCAAATGTCCATTTCCTTCCCCAAATTAAGGAAGCTTTCCTTCGTTATTTTTTCACATAATTTTTCAATTTCTTGCTCTCCCTCTTCACCTTCTGGCAACCTTATGATTCAGATGTGGGCACATTTATAGCTGTTCCAGAAGTTTTAAGCCTTCTCATTTGTTTTAAATTCTCATTTCCTCCTGTACTGGTTGACTGTTTATTTCTTCCTTATGTTCCAATTTGTTGATTTGAACCCTGGTTTCTTTTCCCTTACCACTTGTTTCATATGGATTTTCCTTCATTTCAGCAAGGATAGCCTTCATTCTTTCCCTGTCCTATTTAATCTTTGCTGTCAAGTCTATGAGCATCTTGATCACCAATGCCTTGAACTGTGCATCTGTTAAGTTGTCTGTCTTCTGATCTGTCAGGTGTGCTATCTGCTGGTTGCTTAGTTGTGTCACTGGGACCTTGATCTGCCACTTTCTCTGTGTCCTCATCATGACAGCTTTCTGTGTTCGCCTCTGTGACCTGGGTGGGGCTGTCGTGCCTCTTACATTATAGGGGGCAGAGCCTGAGGTATTCATTAGTGCTGGCAACCGTTTCACTGTTTTGGCGCTGTATGTGGGGGAGGGGTCAGAGAGGGAAATGTGCCAGTTGCCATCACTTTTCCAAGCACTTCTCCCCCTTCCGGTACTAAGCAAGCTACCTCCTTTTGGAGACTATAAGCTTCGTCCTCCATCCCAGCCCCCACCTGCTTTCACAGTCGGAAGCAATGCGGCTCTCTTTGCCCCGGTGTGGTAACCGCCCACTATGCGGTCTGTTTTGGCGCTGGGGCTGCTTCTCAGGTTTAAACTGTATGGCTGTTTTTCAGCCCAGGTACAGCTTCCCGCGCCCAGCAGCCACTCGCCTGCCCAGTATCACCCCCGCAGCCCCTGCAGCCACTGCTCTGCTCCTCTTTCTCTCCATCCTGGCTCTGCCCCTCCAACCTTTCAGGCTGATTATTACTTCTTTATTTCTTTGCTGAACTTCCCTGTAGTTTCGATTTTCTGGATGTTCTGGGTTTTTTTAGTTTTGACGTGGTTGTAAATTTCCTTTTAGTTGTGAGGAGACACAGCATGTGTATTTACGCCTCCATCTTGGCCAGAGGTCCCCCTTCACCTTCTTTTATCCGATTTCCCCATCTTTCCTCTGATCTGACAGCTCTCAGTCTGTTTCATGTGTCCATGCCTCTATTTCTGTTTTGTTTGTCAGTTTATTTTGTTCATTAGTTTTCACATGTAAGTGAAATAACATCATACTTTTCTTTCTCTGATTGGCTTATTTCACTTAACATAATCTCCAGGTCCTTCCATGCTATCACAAAAGGTAAGGTGTCCTTTTTTATATGGCCGAACAGTATTCCATTGTGTAAATGTATCACAGCAGTTTTATCCACTCATCTTTTTTTTTCCAATTCATTTTTTTATAGTTTATTTATTTGTTTGTTTATTTATTTGGGTGGAGGACCCCGCTCTCAGACTGAAGACCCTTTATAATTTTATAAAGGAGAATGAGTGAAGGTCTCGTGCTCCTCTAGCTGCTTCAAGCTGGCATGGTCATCATCCTACCCACCCTTGGGTCCAGAAATCCCTAAAAAGAGTGCGGTTGTGGAGGGGAGGGTGGCCTTCCCACATGGGGAAGGATCTTGCAGACCCCAGGTCAGTTGGCTGTCCCCGAACAATGGCGTACTTGGTTTAACAGGCTGGCATCCTTGTTGTATTCTGGGGGCAACAGATTTGGCAACAGGGTTAAAAGGCATCATTCAGTCCATAACCACTAGATGACAAAAGGCAGATATTAATTTTTCAATGTCCCACATTAGGGAAAAAAAGGGCTTCTTTGGAGGAAGGTGTGCCAGGCACATCACACCTGTCCGAAACCCTTTTGCCCACTATACTTAATTTGGGCTGAGGGGAATATTTTAGGTTTCCCTCCTCAGACCTCTGGACCCTTTCTGTCCAAGCCATTAGGACAGAAAAGAGAAACCAGTTTTAAAGTGAAGCCCATAGACCATTCCATTCTTCACCAACCCAGCCACTTAGTTCAGCCAAACCATTGAGTCTCAGGAGGAAGCACTGCAGACAGGATTAAGTGAGGCCTATATGTACAGACAACCACTCAGGTAATGAGATCCTAGGCTTATGCCCTTTGAAAACAGAAAACAGATGTTAATTTATGCAACATAACCCACAATCCAGTCTCTAAATCTGTAAGACTGTCTTATTGGAAAGACATCCAATTGCAAGGCATTTGACATTCTTTTTGCCTGTAAATTAAGCATCTTTGATTATGCCACAGAGCTAGTTCAACTTTCAAATGAAAACAAACTTTGATGAAAATAAACTTTAAAGACAGTTAGCTGAACTTCTTTATAGTCTACCACTGCGTATTGTGATTTTCCTTGAATCGCGATTTTTCTCCTTAAGATTATCCTTCTTGTCATTAAAGGAACTGCATTAAGTCCATTGTTAATGTAGCCTGTTCATTTGCATGAACACATCAAGAGTAGCAAATGATCACATATGATCTTTTAAGTCTGCTTTGCTGGAACTTACACAAAGAACCTTTAGGGTGATCTTCAGTCAGACCTTCAGGGCACAGGAGCTTAGCCACCTACCTGCCATTGAGCCTTGCCTGTAAACACCTGTCTTTTCTAAGTCCTTCAGGTTTTCCATCGTGCCTTTTTTTTTTTTTTTGAGATATTTTAAAAAGTATATTTTATTGATTATGCTGTTACAAGAGTTCCCATTTTTTCCCCTTCGCTCCCCTCTGCCCAGTATCCCCCTTCCCTCCAGTAATTCCACCCACACTTAGTTCATGTCCATGGTTCGTGCATATAAGTTCTTTGGCTTCACCCTTTCCTATATTATTATTAACTTCCCCCTGTCTATTTTGTACCAATCAATTATGCTTCTTAATCCATACACCATATCCCCATTTCTCCCCCTCCCCTCTCCCGGATGACATCCCTCCAAATGATCCCCATACCTATGATTCTGTTCCTATTCTGATTTGCTTAGTTGGATTTTGTTTTTATTTTTTAGATTCGGTTGTTGATAGTTGTGAGTTTGTTGTCATTTTAGTGTTCATGGTTTTGATCTTCTTTTTCTTAGGTAAGTCCCTTTGACATTTCATATAATAATGGCTTGGTGATGATGAACTCCTTTAGCTTTACCTTGTCTTGGAAGCACTTCATCTGCCATTCCAAATGATAGCCTTGCTGGATAGAGTAGTCATGGTTGCAGGTAGCCTTTCACCACATTGAATACTGCTTGCCAGTCCCTTACTGCCTGCAAAGTTTCCTCTGAGAAATCAGCTGCTAGTCCTATAGGCACCCCCCTGTAGGCAACTCTCCACCTCTCTCTTGCTGCCCCCAGGACTCTCTCTATCTTTCACCATTGGCATCTCAATCATGATGCATCCTGGTGTGGTCCCCTCTGGGTCCAGCTCGCCCGGGACCCTTCGTACTTCCCAGATCTGTATATGCATCTCCTTCGCAAAATTTGGGAAGTTTTCTTCATTTTTTTCTGTTCTTGCTTCCTCATTCTGCACTATTTTACTGTGTTTTTCTTCCTTATGTTCCAAATCATTGATTTGAACCCTGGTTTCGTTCCCTTTGCCATTGGTTTTGTGACGATTTTCCTTCGTTTCACTTAGCATAGCCTTCGCTTCTTCTCTTATACGTTTGCTTTACTCAAGCATATCTGTCAAGCCTGTGAGCATCTTTATCACCAGTATTTTGAATTATGCATTTGTTAGGTTGCCTATCTCCTCATCTGTTAGGTTTGCTATCTCCTCATCACTTGGTTCTCCCACTGGAACCTGATCCATTCACCCTTTTGGGCCATATTTCTCTGTCTCCTAATTCTGACATGCTCCTGTGTTTGTTTGCCTCTGTGTCTTAGGCAGAGCTGTCACTCCTATTACGTTGTAAGGGATGGAGCCTTAGGGATTCGTCAGTACACGGCGACCTGTTTCACCACATTGTGGTGCTGTATGTGAAGGAGGGGTCCGACAGGGAAGAATGCCACCTGCCCAGCACTCACCCCTCTTCCAGGCACCTCTTCCACTTCTGCACCAGACTGGCACCCCTCTAGCTGCTGCCCTGGCCATCATTCCCAGAGTGGGTGGGTCTGTGGACATCCTAAGACCGTGGGGGCCCTTTAAGCAGACTCTGCTGAGAGACCGGCAGTTTCTGCCTCCTCCCCAACCCGCACTTGTTTGCACAGTCAGAAGCAATGAGGCTTGATTTTCCCTTGTGCTGGGGCTGTGAGCTACTAGGTTCAGTGAGGAGCTGGGAACGCTCCCCAGGTGTCCCTCCTGACTTTTTTAAATGTATGACTGCTCTTTCTGCGGGCCTGCCACTGGCGCTGCTGCCACCACACTGCGTCCTCTCTGCCCTCCTACCTGTCTGGATGAGTATTTCTTCTTTATATCTTCATTTGCTAGACTTCCATGCAGTTTGATTTTCTGGAACTTATGGTTGTTTCTAGTTTTGAGGTAGTTGTATTCCTTCTTAGTTGTGGACGGAGATGCAGTGTGACTGTCTACGCCTCCATCTTGGCCAGAAGTCTCAAATTTTGGCTTTTTGAAATGTTACCATTCATGCTAAGTTGCCTTGAGGCTATTATGGAAGTAGTCAGACGTCTTTTTAAAAAATTATTTCACAGTGCTTGTATTTTTCGCTCTTTGACCAATTTAGCTGTGATTTAAATTAAGATTTGAGTTTTTCATGGAAGATAAGATCCTTCTGTTTAAAAAGGCTACCTTCTTTTAACAGTATTTTAAAGGTTCTGCTCTTAAGCTTATGACTTCTTTTTTTTTTTTTGATTGTGTTTATTTAATTTTTTTAGAGGGAGGGGAAGGAAGGGAAAGAGGGAGAGAAACATCAGTATGTGTTTAGGATAGGAGTAAGTTCTTCCCTAAATGTTTGATAAAATTTGCCTGTGATGCCATCTGGTCCAGGGCTTTTGTGTGCCGGGAGTCTTTTGTTTACTGCTTCAGTTTCACTAGTTGTTATCAGTCTATTCAGGCTTTCTGCTGCTTCTTGATTCAATTTTGGAAGATTATATGTTTCCAGAAATTTTTCCATTTCACCCAAGTTGTCAGATTTCTTGTCATGTAGTTGTTCATAGTAATTTCTTACAATCCTTTGTATTTCTGCGGTATCGGTTGTGATTTCTCTTCTTTCGTTTCTGTCCTTATTTATTTGGGTTTTCTCTCTTTTTTTCTTGATGAGTCTAGTTAAAGGCTTGTCAGTTTTGTTCACCTTTTCAGAAAAACAACTCCTGGTTTTATTAATCTTTTGAATTGTTTGTTTAGTCTCTGTGTCGTTTAATTCTGCTCTGATCTTGATGATTTCCTTTCTTCTACTCGCTCTGGGCTTTGTTTGTTGTTTTTCCTCTTAATTCTCGTAGCTGTAGGGTTAAATTTTTTATTTGAGATTCCTCTATCCTTTTTAGGTAGGCCTGTGTCACTATAAACTTCCATCTCAGGACTGCTTTTGCTGTGTCCCATAGGTTTGGGCTGTTGTGTGTTCATTATCATTTGTTTCCAGAAGCTTTTTGATTTCTTCCTTGATGTTATTGTTAACCCATCATTATTTAATAGCATGTTATTCATTCTCCATGAATTTTAGTGTTTTTGAGTTTTTTCCTTGAGGTTAGTTTCTAATTTCAAGCCACTGTGATCTGAGAATATGCTTAATATAATTTCATTTTTGTTGAATTTGTTGAGGCTTGT
This sequence comes from Furipterus horrens, assembly GCF_987537825.1. Lineage (NCBI taxonomy): Eukaryota > Metazoa > Chordata > Mammalia > Chiroptera > Furipteridae > Furipterus > Furipterus horrens. The sequence continues at coordinate 155,884,368 of NW_028327172.1, read as the reverse complement.
TTGGTATCCTACCATGTGGTCTGTCTTTGAAAATATTCCATGTGCACTTGAAAAGAATGTATATTTTGCCTTTTTGAGGGTGAGAGTTTCTGTATTTATCAGTTAAGTCCATTTGATCTAGAGTGTTGTTCAATGCCTAAATATCCTTGGTGTTTCTTTGCTTCGAAGATCTGTCCATTGTTGATAATGGGGTGTTAAAGTCCCCTACTATGAATTTGTTGCTGTCGTTATTCTTCTTGAAATCCTCCAAGATTTTCCCTGTAAATTTGGGTACTCCTATGTGGGTGCATATATGTATACAAGGGTTATAACTTCTTGATGGGTTGTTCATTAAGTATTATGAAATATCCTCCTTTGTCTCTTTTTATGGCCTTAGTTATGGAATCTATTTTGTCTGATATAAGTATTGCTACCCCAGCTTTTATTTTTCATGCCCATTTGCTTGAAATACTTCTTTCCATTCCTTCACTTTCAGTCTGTGTAGAACTTTTGTTTTGAGGTGGGTCTCTTGTAGACAGCATATATGTGGGTCGCATTTTCTTACCCATTCAGCTACATTATGTCTTTTCATTGGTGCAGTTAATCCATTTACATTTAAGGTTATTATTGATAACCTTACCATTGTGATTTTTTCCACTTGTGCTCGTGTTCCTCTCTGTCTCGCTCTGTTTCTTCATCTTAAAGCAGTCCCTTTAGCATCTCTTCTCTTGCAATGCTGGTTGGTGGAGATGTATTCTTTTAGCCTTCTTTTGTCTGGGAAACCCCTTATTTCACCTTCCATTTTGAAAGAGAGCCTTGCTGGGTAGAGTAATCTTGGTTGTAGACCTTTGTTTTTCATTTCTTGGAATAGTTTTTGCCATTCCTTTCCTGCTTGTAGTGTTTCTGTTGAGAAACCTGCTTATAGCCTTATCGGAGCTCCCTTGTATGTTATTTGCTATTTCTCTCTTCCTGCCTTTACGATCCTTTATGATGTGTCCTGGAGTAGGCCTCTTTGGGTTCATTTTAGTTGGAACCCTCTGTGCTTCCTGGACTTGCGAAACTTTCTCTCATCATGTTTGGGAAGTTTTCTGTTATTACTTTATCAAACAGGTTTTCTGTCCCTTGGTCCTCTTCTTCTCCTTCTGTTATCTGTATGATACGGATATTATTGTGTTTCATGTTGTCCTGCAGCTCTGTTAAACCCTCTTCATTCTTTTTTAATACTTTTTCATTTTGTTGCACTGTATGGGAATTTTTTTCTACGTTTTCCTATAGCTTGCTGATCTGATGCTCTGCTTCATCTATCCTGCTTTTGATTCCTTCTGCTGTGTTCTTCAGTTCAGAAATTGTATTCTTCATTTCCTCCTGGCTTTTATTAATAGTTTCTAAATCCTTTTTAATGCTGGTGTAGTTCCCCAGTGAGTTCCTTTTAGTTTCCCTGGAGTTCTTTGTAGATGCCCTGTGGATCTTTGTAGTTCCCCTGGAGTTCTTTGTAGTTTTCTCAGAGCTTGCTGAGCTCATTGAGCTTCCTTGTGACCATTATTTTGAATTCCATGTCTGATAGTTTGCTTGCCTCTATTTCATCTATCACTCTTTCTGTGAGTTCCTCCTTTCCTTTTAATGGGATGTTGTTTCTTCATCTTCTCATTTTAGGTGACTTCTTGTTTGTTTCTGCTTCTTAGGTTGATCTACTTTGACTTTCTACTCTCATGGTGTTACCATCTGTGGTAGGAGTCCTGTGGGATTCAGTGGTGCAGACTCCTTGATCTCCTGAACCTGATGCTCTTGGGATTGCCTTGTGCCATTTATTTGGACTCTGGTAGTGTTTTGGTTTCTGTTGGTATTGTCCTGCTCTCTGGTGGGTCCTTCCCTCCAGCTAGCTGACTGAGAGTCACTCCGCCCACTCTGTCTTGTAAACAGTTGTTGAGCTGCTGCTCAAACAAACCACCAGCCCAGGCAAGAATCCCACACTCACAAAGACATCCCCCACTTTCAGTCACCATATAAACTGCAGATGAACCAGTATGAATAAGGATGTAAAGAGATTAAGACTATTATAAGAAAAGAAAAACAAACAAGAGTTGAATAACTGAAAGAAAAATGATTTTGAGGAGGGGTGGGGAGGAGCAATAATAGTAGCGAGTAGGGATAAGGCAATGAGAGAGAGAAAGTAAAATTTATATCATATATAAAAAAAAGGATGGGAAGAAGGCATAATGAAGAGAGGACAAGTGTATAGTATTAGGTTTAAACAGAAGTTATAATATATATAGTGTGTGAGAGAACAAACAAAAAAAAGTAAGGAAGATGAATAAGAAGAAAAAATAGGAATCAAATTTGAGAAAAAGTTTCACCACAACACTATCAACAACCTATGAGCTAAGATTTATATAGGTGGGATGGGTGTAAGAGGTAAAAAAGAAGGAGAAACTTAAGAGAAGTCTGGAGGAAAGGGAAGTGATTTTGAAATGATGGAGGGAGAAGGAATACTAAGAGTGAGGAATCAAAACCAGGCTAAGGCAGGGTAAAATTCAAATTTAAAATTAAAGAAGGAAAGGGCTGGAGGAAGGTACAAATGGAGTAGGAGAGGCGGATGAGAAGGTTTGAGATTTGAAATACCAGAACAGTGAAGATCTGTGAATACAGTTGCAGAAATGCCACAACCACCACCATATCACACTCAATGGGCACAGATTGATCAAGCTGGAGAGAGAATAAGTGTATTTTATGAATGAGGAAAAAAATGCGGGGTGACTAATGACAAGAAAAATGGTATGGAGAAGCTGAAGAGGTGAGAAATAATGAGTGCAGATTGGAAACGAGTCGTGGCAAGAGAGAAGATAGAGTTTAAAACAAAAATAAGAAGAGGAAACTAGGTGATAAATTAAATGAGAAAGGGGAGGAGCAAAGTATGAGATTTTAAATAAACTATAATATAAAAACTAGTTACTTATAATGCACAGACTGTGAGGACAAGAAATGACTGTTGAAAACATATGCAGGAGACAAATCCTGGTAGGAGGCAAGCGCAGCCTTCACTCACTCCTCTGACATCGTTGAGAGTTATCTAATTAAGAGATTCTTAAAATTTCTCTTATGATTCCTTTTGTACTTTCATGGATTTATCATTTTATATTACATTTTTGAATTTTGGGGAATTTATACTTGTACAGATTTGGAAGTTTGGATCCAACTCTTTTTTCCAGGGGGATATCCACTTATTGCAACCTTTCATTCTATAAACATATGTTACTCTTTAATTTCAGAGGATATCATGATACGTCATTTCAATGAGTGTTAGTTACATGTCTCCTATGTTTTTCTTAGGTTTCTGCAAGTTACGAAAAAGAAAAAGAAAAATGGTTTCATTTTCAGGAAAAAATGAATTGTGATATCTCTGACCTAAAAAAAAGAAACGAGATGCTTTCTCAACAACTTTGTAAAGCAGAAAGTAAATCCAATAGCCTAGAAATTGAGCTTCATCACACAAGAGATGCTCTCAGAGAAAGAACACTGGTTTTAGAATGTGTAGAAAGAGACCTAAGCCAAACACAGTGTCAAAAGAAGGAGATTGAACACATGTATCAAGAAGAACAAGGTAAAGTGAATAAGTACATTGGAAAGCAGGGCTCCTTAGAGGAGAGGCTATCTCACCTACAAAGTGAAAACATGTCGCTTCGACAGCAGCTAGATGATGCTCACAACAAAGCCAATAATAAAGAAATGACAGTAACTAATATTCGAGATCAGTTTCGGGATATCATCAAAATATTTCAAGCCGAAAGTGAAAAACAAGTTGTTATACTAAATGAAAGAAATAAGGAACTAACCAATGAATGCCATTATTTAAAGGAAAGAATGCATCAGTATGAAAAGAGTAATGCAGAGAGAGATGTAAGTATCCAAAAAGATAGATATTTTTCAAATTTCCTAGAAGAAAATTCAAAGTAATATTATTTTTGATGATGGCTAAATTTTGAATCTAGTTGAACATTAAAACTATATAGATTATAACTGTGTTTGCTCTATCAGTTTAAATGCAGATATTGTATCCTGCAAATGAAAATTAGACTTGAGAGGTGTTTTGTTTTGAGTAAAGACATTGTGTTGTCTATGAAATTTTAAGAGGTTATATTATAGACTGTTAATAGATATAGATTTATATTAACAATTTAGCCTTATACTGATAAAATACTAATTTTAATCTCACCACATTTCAATACCATTATGAAGCAGATAAATGGAAATACTCATTCCTAAAAGGAGTATTTTGAAATTAAGTTTCAGTTAAATGGATTATCTTGACAGTTAATTTCAGATTTCCCAGATGAACTGAAGTGTAGACGCTGTATCTTATAGTACCTTTCCCTCAGTGGCTTCTGATACATTTTAGTTAGTATAATGCTATTTTTATTTATGTCGATCTGAATTAAATTTGGAAATATTTCATTCTTGAGTAATATAATCTTATGACCTCTAAACTCTTTAAAAATGTCTACTTTTCATTAAATCATAATTTGAGACAAACATGATGAGTTTTAGCAAAACTATACTTGATTTAATCTTTCCACTATTTACAATTTTGTTTGAATATTTTTACAAGTAATTTGCTCATATTTTTTGTTTCAAGATCCAATTATGATCATTTGGAGATAAGTTTGTTTAATACAGAGAAAATTGTAGTTTTCTGTGATTTATTAATTTGGCATTGGCTCTCCAGTTCAGACTAGTGAGGGGTGGTAGGATTTATATGTAACAGGGGGGGAGATCAAGGCCAGATTACCTAATAAACAGGAATGTGTCCATCTGAGGAAAAGAAGGTGAACTGATGTATATTAGTGATACTTCCCCGGTTATATTTTGTGTTAATAATATGACTAACAAAGTACATACAGAATGGGGCAAAAGTAGGTTTACAGTTGTTTGTGTGGAAAATAATACAGTAATTAATAAATAATACAAGAGTAAACTCTTTGTTTTGCATATTCACAGCTGTAAACCTTATTTTGCCCCACTCTGTATATGAAGTTATATATTATTAACATGACTTAATAGTGTGATTTATAAAATCAGTAACAGAAATGTCTTACTAGGCAGCTGTGAGACAACTTCAAGAAGAACTGGCTGATACTCTGAAAAGACTATCTATGTCAGAGGCTTCACTGGAGGTTACATCACGTTATCGTACGAATTTGGAAGAAGAGACACAGGATTTAAAGAAGAACTTAGAAGAAATCGGAAGTCAAGTATGTATGGAATTTAACATGCCATCAGTTAATCTATAGCTGATTAAGTAATAGAATATGTTTTAGGATACTAATTTTCATGGGCAGCTTTCTTTCTATCTTTATTGTAATTAATTTATTATAATTTTATTATCTTTATAATGCACTTACATTTATTAAACCGTTGCTTTATTCAGTCATTTGTATTTATGTTTTTTCTCATAATATTTACCCTTAGGAAAGTCGAGAATTGTGCATTATTCTTCACAGAATTCAAGAGACTTTATTTTCTACTATACAATATTATTAGTGATATCTCCATTATCATGATGAACTGACAGATAAAATCAGAGGATAATGTGTAACGGAATGTTCCAGAAATTTTTTATCTTCACTTTTGTGAATGGACAAAGAATCCATATTTATTTCATAGACTTCAGAATAACTTGTATGGAAACATCATTCTACAAGCCAGTTGAAATAGGCATTTCCTTCATTTTCTCTCACTTAGAAACATTGCAAAAGCATGGAAATATTCAGATCATTATAGTATGCACGTCCACAAGAGAAAATTTTAAAAATTAAATTTAGATCCACCATTGGCTTTTAAAAAAAATTATATTGCTATAATTCACATATCATATAATCTGCCCACTTAAATTATACATGCAATATATTTTGACATATATAGAGAGTTATGCATCTCACTATCACCTCAGTCAATTATAGAACATTTTCATCACTCCAAAATCAAACTCCACATCTCCTAGCTGTCACTCCCAGCTTCTTGTCTTCCCCACCACCAGGCAGGCAACAACCAGTGTACTTTCTGTTTCTACAGACTTGCCTATTCTGGACATTTCATATAAATGAAATCACACAGTATGCAGCATTTGTGACTGTCTTCTTTCACTTAATGTCACACTCTCAAGGTTCAACCATATGATAGCACATCAGTATTTATGTATTTCTTTTTATTGCAGAACAATACTTCATTATGTGGCTAAACCACTTATCCATTTGTCAGTTCATGAAACTTTGTGTTGTTTTCACTTCCTAGCTGTTAATAATTCTACTATGAACATTAGTTATTATGTAAACATATGTTTTTATTTACCTGCCATTGGCTTTAACTGGGCTGATTTCAGCATCTCTCGACCTTTACCCATGCTGTCCATTTTGTCTTTTCAGTTTCTATTCCTCTTGCCTAATCCGACATCTGTTCGGACCCAGCTCCCAACCTCCCTTTCTCCATGAAGCTTTCTCTGACTGTCCTCTCATTGGCCTCATTCTTTTCAGCACTTGTCATCTTGTCTGTGCTGAACAACCCAGTCCTTAATTTTACATTGCTTTAATTCTTTTTATGAGACATAATCTTGTCTTTTTAAGTATAAATTTGTCTATGGGGTGTATTATTCGATATGAAGGTACTTATCTTTGTATACGACTAAATTGAAAATATTTTAGCTTAACTATTTGGATAAAATTATTTTATATCACACCACTACTTTCTTCTTGGAGACATTGATATAATTAAGCTTTATTCTCAATGTATTTTAAGCAATTAAACATAAATATAATAGAGAATTATTTGATCAGAAGCTCATTTTTTTATCCCCAGTGTAAGAAAACAAACAAAATAGAAACCAGCCTTCCTTCACTATGCAGCCAGACCTGGAATTTAGAGATTTATAGCACTTTACCATCTGTAAAGCTCTGGGAAGGGCTTTTCTGATACCGATATGCCATTCCACATCACCTTAATCTACTCATCAGAGTACATCACTTGCTGAAGCAGCCCAGCATAAACAGTGGCTGGGGATGAATGGATCTGGGAACTTTTATTTAGCATAGAGCCCCGTTACCTCTATGTCAGTGGCTTTATACCCTGCCTGTCAGGCCATGTAAGCGATGTACTCAGTCCAGGAGGCGCTGTTTGCATTGCTCATGACTATTGCCTGCTAAGTAGTACAGAAAGGAAGTAAGTTATAACTTGTTATAAGCAGAAAAGTATTACTGGCTAGTAGTCTTAGTGAAAACTTTCCAAAGTATGGGGATATAGTCTGGGGCTCGTGCTCCTCGTTTGCTTCTACTGTCAGTGAAGAATGTTTTCACTGTAACTTGTACAAGAGACCACTTCCATTGCCATTTGCCTAAAGTATAAAATTTTATTAGAACTTAAAATACAGCAACAATAATAATGTTAGAGTTTATTATGGGCCACATACTTTACATATGTTCCCTAATTTAATCTTCCCAACATCCCAGTGAGGTAGATAGCATTATTAACTCCATTTTACAGTTGAAGAAACTGAGACAAGGAAAGTTTAAGTAATTTGCTCAAGGTGACACAGCTAATAAATGCAGGATGTGGAATTCAAACCCAGGCATTCTGGCTTCTATGTAGATACTGCCTCTCAGGCTATTCAATGAAACATCATTGTCACCGAAAGCAGCATGTTAACTTTCATAGTCACTAGAATAGCCATAGTCATTCACATTTGTGAATATTTAAATTTATAGTGGATATGATGTTTGGAATACAAAAAAATGAATGTTTATCAGAAGGTAATTTTCTATTTTTCCCACTTGACCAGTTTATAAATGTGTATGTTTATCTGATAAAATATAATTTAAAAACATGAATAATATTTGAGTGCTAGAGAATCACTAGGTGACCTTTTCTGTGAAGGACCAGGTAGTCAATATTTTAGGCTCTGTGGGCCATGAGCTCTCTGTCGTCATAACTCATCTCTGCTGTTTTGGCATGAAGTAGCCATAAACAAAATGCGGATGGAAAAGTGTGATTGTTGTCCAATAAAATTTAAGTTACAACAACAGATAGACTTGTACTAGATTATTAGTAATTAAAAGCATTTTTGTTTCTTTATTTTAGTTACAAGAAGCACAGAATCGATATACAGCGGCCATAAGACGTGCTGAGGAGACGCAAGACCACAAGCAAAAGTATAGAGCAGCACAGAAAATAACATGAGTATTTATAAAGCAGATGAGCAGTGTAGTATGAGAATTAGATCAGTTATTATAAGAAATATATCAGTGTTAAGCTGGATAAATATTTCAGCTTTGAAATATTTTGAAATGCATAATTTCTGTACTTTACCTCTAAAGTTTGCACATTATCTATAAAACAGCTAGACAAATGGCACAATAAATTGTCAATTCATCTGCTTTTTAAATTGTAAGATTTTATGTAATTGCACCTTCAGATGTTTATTCAGAAATTATCTAGTATCTTTTAAATCAATGTGTCAGAATAATTATTTTAAAATATACATTTTAGGCTTGAAATTGAAAACAGCAAGTTAAAAGTTACCATCAAAGAGCAGGCACTCAAAATTGAACAGCTTCAGGGAACCCTCTTAGGTACATATTCGGTAAGTCAATCTGTTAATTTCCATCATACTGGAAAAGGAATTTTTTTATATCTCTAGTAATAGTGTATAAGATATTTTGGGCAATACGAAAAGTCTCACTGATAAAAGTATTTATTGTATTCATATGATAGTACTTGCTACTAGTAATGTAATTCCTGTTTATAAAAGAAGTTGAATTCATAAAATTAATTTTTTATAGTAAGATTTTAATTAAAAAAAGATTGTGATAGTCTAGAAGCAATATTTGACATAGACCACATTTTGTTTATCCATTCATGTATTCAACATTTAGGTTTCTTCAGCTTTTGGCTATTGTTGATAATGCTATTATAGACATTGGAATACAAATATTTGAGTCCAGAAATTTGAGTAATGATTTAATCTAGAATTCTGAATTTTTCTTGTAACCTAAATCCTTCAGTGAGATTTTGAGAATGAATTACTTTTAACGTTGTAATATGTTCTCTTCACCAAGTATGAGTCTAGGTCATCATGCAAGTGTTTTTGCAAAAGGAGTGTATTTCTTCCTTTGCTGGATTTTAAAAAAGAAAAAAAAGATGCCAGTGAAAAAGTAGAAATGGCTGCTCTGTCAGGGCTCACATAGTGCTCCTAGCATTGCAAGCTTAGAGACTATTCACTTACGTTAATCGGCCTTTTAAAGATTAACGATCCAGTCTCAGAAAAGATGGATGTGTAATCCAGGACTCGAATTTATTGATGAATGGTGAAAACTACACAGCTGTTTGCTAAGCAGAACAGGATTCTCCTGCCATCCATACTCTCCTCTGTATGAGAGGCTACCTATAACTTAAGATCAGATGATTGCGTTGTGAACCCTAAGTTGGAGAAATGAGGTTGATGCACCTACCAGCTAGTTTCTTTTAGTCACAATAGCTTAGTCCATGCAGTTTCATTATACAGATATACCTATCAGGGGGCTGGAACATTTTGTTGACTGGTTCTCCTTGTGGATGAAGAAACGTGGAAACATTATTTTTTTGGACTTAATGTAAGTCATATTGTATTAGCATCCTCTTCATACAAGTGAAATGATAATGTGTTGATAAGGAGTCTTCTGTGAATGAGAGTGCCAAGAGTCGTCACCTTACAGTTTCATACAGAAATCTATTAAGATATCAAAAATGGAAAATCTTGTAAGAATACCCAAAATTGATGAAGCTTATGCAAAAATAATGGGGGATGTTTTTGTAGATTCCCATAGAAATGAATTAGGTTTATGATGTAGAATTATTAGCCACCATCAGGTGTACTCTGTGAGTCAAAAATTTAATGAGAGACAGCTTCCAACCAATTTAATCAATAGCCCTAACTTCTCTAGAAAGTTCTCGTGTCATGAATCCCCAGGCCCAAGACTACCTGGGCTAAGATCTTTGATCAACACAATGTTGAGGCGAAGAATCTTAATTGGCAAGAAGAAGATAGCTCTAGCTTTCTCAAGCTTTTAAATGATATAGTTGAGTACGCATGTGAAAAGAACTTCAGAAGTCTTCCATAGGTCAGGTCTCTATGGAATAGAAATTTTTGTTTTTAATCAAGGCAAATAATAATCTGATACATGTGACATGTCTTGCATTATAAGAGAAAAACAGCCTAAGTGCCCATCAGTGGATGAAAGGATCAAAAAACTGGTACATTTACACAATGTAATACTACGCAACAGAAAGAAAGAAGGCACTCCTCCCTTTTGCGACAGCATGGATAGAACTGGAGAGTATTATGCTTAGTTAAATAAGCCGGGCAGCAAAAGACAAATACCGTATGATCTCACCTAATACAGGAACCTAATAAACAAAACAAACAAACAAGCAAAATACAACCAGAGCCATGTAAACAAGGAACAGACTGACAGTGACCGGGGGGAGAGGGGAGAGGAGAAGCGGGGAAACAAGGAGAAGAGTCTAGTCAAGGAACTAGTATAAATGATGCACAGACATGGACACCAGGGTGGGGACTGACTGTGGGGGTGAGGGGAGTCGGGGCACATAGCAACTTAAGAAGGAGTTAAAAAAAACAACCTGGTATATCTTGAGATTTTGATGAAAATATTTCTAGGGCATCTTTAGAAACTAAAATGTCAATGTAGCCATCTCTTTTAAAAATTATAACATTTTGTATTTTATTTGTAAAAACCTCCATTTTTAAAAAATTTTGGCAATTTAAGTTCCAGAGAAAAAGTGATGAAATATAAATTCAATTTAAGCTGCAGTAAGAAGTCATTATTTTTGAAATCAGTTCTTATTGGCATCAGGTTTATAAACTACATTTTATAAACCTGTCTACTACATTTTTTAAACCTGTCTACATATGTTATGCATGAACTCATGAGAAATAATATTTTGAAGAAACAAGAGTGAGTCTCTAGGTTTTTTAAAATAGTTTCTTTAATGTTTTTCAAAGACTCGGGATGAAGGGGAACAGTTAAAGAAACATATTGAGTTAAAACAATCTCTCGAATATAGCTTGGATCAAGAAATAAAGAAAAATGGTGAATTAGAAGAAGAGATTACCAGGTAAGATTTTAATATTTCCCATCATTTCTACTATTAATTAAGACTTAACAAATTATTCTACTTAAAAATTTACTTCAGAATCTCACAGCACCATCTGAAACTTTTTTGAATACCAAAAAATTCTGCTTACTCCTTAATGATTCCTCAAACGATAATGAGGATGCCTTTTGCATATCTGTAAACTGAGCTTTTCACGTCTACCTTGAATTTTTATTTCTGCAAGATATCTTTGCTTTCTTCGATAATCTTTTAGTGGTGTGCTTTTCTTCAGCATTCAAATAGTTTAATATCTAGAAACCTACCTGTGTCATTGTTTAACAGCATCAAAAGTTACCTTGATTTGGCTTATGTTTTCTTTCTTCTTTTTATTTATAAAATATGTCACACAAAAATGTACACATGACTGAAAGAAGTTGAGTGATCCTGTTGTTGCCACTCATGAGCAAAGTACTGGCATCTTTCACAATGTCCAGGAAGCCCCCCGCAGGCTTCCTTTCTGTTTATTCGCTGAGTGCCTCCGTTTGTTCTCTGTATCTCATCAGTATTTTTCCTCTCATTTCACTCTTTCTCTACATTGTTTTGTATCGCTTTCATTTTGTTAACACTGTGCTAGCCAAAATCTCTTCTTAAAACAGTCTTGAAGAGACTGTTACACACTATCTCTCTGATTCCTTTCTTCTAAAACCCTGCCACTTTCCAAATTTCCCTTCAGCTAAAACTTCAACAGATTTTTCTTTCTGCTTCTCTTTCTATTTTGAATGATCTCCTTGATGGTTTTTGTTGGTACTTTTCTTCTTATAGACTGTTGTCAGTAGGCACCAAAAGATATTTTTGTGTTTTTTCAAAACATTTGCATATAATTATGCTTTTCTTCTTCACCTTGGATACTAATCTCTGGTTTCTAGTTAATATTTAATAACAAGTTAATGTTTTATATTCACATACTAAAATGAATATTAATAACTTATAAGAATTCCGCATAATTACATTATTAACACTATCATATGTGTAACAAAATGTTTTCATTTTATTTACAGATTATAATTTAGATAGTATGCTTTCAAACTATTAGATTAGAACAAGTGAAGGGATTATAATTTATAGATTTGTTTATTTTATATAAGACATAATATCTGTTAAAATAATTATTAAATATTTACCCTTAAAGAATTTGACCTAACTCATTTTGTACATTTCTGCAGGCTTAAGGAACTCTTAAATGCTACAGAAAGGAGATTAAATGCATATGAAAATGGAGAGTTTAGGTTTCTTGAACACTTAAAACTGAATCAAAGTGAAATGGATATTCAGATTAATATGTTAAAACACAAGGTAATTTTTCATCAGTTTGGGAGCCCCGGAATCACCTAATTGGGGGAATTATGTATCATTCAATGCTTTGAACAGTGAAATATAGATTTTTCTATTAATGTTATAGACTTGATATCAGTGAAAGAGCTTTTTTATCATTTTACTATAAAAAGGGATTACTGTTAACTCTCCTATGTTTTGAACCCTGGCAAGAAGCATATCATTACAGGACCCCAGCACTAGCACCAAATCAAAAAAAAATTTTTTGGCTAACAGCTTTATTGAGATATAATGAACATACCATACAGTTCACTCATCGGAAGTGTGCAATTCCGTGGCTTTTTGTATATTCAGAGCTATGCAGCCATCATCATAATCAGTTTCAGAACACTCTCATCACCCTAAGAGTAACCCTGTGCCCTTCAGCAACCACCCTGCACCAGTTTCTACTTCCTCGCTCTTTCTAGCCTTAAGGAGCCACAACTGTATTCTCTGTCTCTGCAGATTTGTCTATTTCAGGCATTTCATACCAGTGGAATCACACAATACATGGTCCTTGGTGACTGCCTTTTTAATTTAGCATAATGTTTTTAAGGTATCATCAGTACTTCATTTCTGTTTATTGCTAAATAACATTTCATTGTATGGAGTGACCACATTTTTTTTTATCTGTTCATCATTTGATGGACCTTTGGACTGTTTTCACTTTTTTACATTGTTAATAATGCTGCTATGAACATTCATGTCCAAGCTTTTATGTGAACCTGTGTTTCCATTCTCTTGGGAATATACTTATAAATGGAATAGCTGGTATAGAGGTATAGCCAGACTGTTTTCCAAAGTGACTCCACCATTTTTATATTTATTTGCAGTGTAGAAGTTTTCCAATTTGTCCACATTCTTGCCAACACTTGTCATTACCTATCTTTTTAGCCATCCTAGTGGGTGTGAAGTGGCATCTTATTGTGGTTTTGATTTGCAGTTTTCTAATGACTAATGATGTTGACCATCTATTCTTGTGCTTATTATCCTTTTGTATATCTTATTTGAAGAACTGTCTATTCTTCTGCCCATTTTTAATTGGATTGTTTTTTATTATTGAATTGTAAGAGTTTTTTATATATCTTAGATACAAATCCCTTATTAAATATAGGATTTTCAAATATTTCTTCCACTCAGTAGATTACCTTATCACTTTCTTGATAGTATCCTTTATAGCACACAAGTTTTTCATTATGATGAAGTCCAGTTAATCTACAAATTTTTGTCTTTTGGTTTCACATCTAAGAAAAATATCCAAATCCAGTCATAAAGATATACACCTATGTTTTCCTCTAAGAGTTTTATAGTTTTAGATTTTACATTTTGAGTTAATTTTTATATATGGTATGAAGTAGCAGTCTAATTTTATTCTTTTGCATGTGGATATTCAGTTTTCCTAGTATCATTTGTTAAAAAGACTATTCATGTCTTATTTAATTGTTTGTCACCCTATTGAAAAGCACTTAGCCCTATGTGTGAGAGTTAATTTTTGGATTCTCCCTTTTAATTCATTGGTCTATATGTCTGTCCTTATTCTATTACTGCATCAAATTTTATAAGAACTCTTTCCTGGTCATCTTGCATATTACCAGTTTTTTTTTTATGTAATAATAAAAAGTCAGTGTAGTGGAAAGTCCTTAACTCTACTTTTGTGGAGATTTATTGCTTCTTGATAAAGCCTGTGGCCACTTTATGTTTTGCTGACCTGACATGATGGTAAAGTATTCTTACAGAGACAATGTTCATTCCTTTTTTTCTCCACTCAAACCTTCAGTCTCTAACTCAATATCTCTCACTTCACTCCCACTTCCATTAAGTCCTGGTAACAAGATCTGCTGACTTAGGCATTTGCTCCACTGTGTTTAACTCATAATTCATAAACTCAGTGATAGATTTCACTACCTCTCTTCAATAAATGGTGTTGGAAAAATTGGACAGAAACATGCGGGGGGAGAAAATGAAACTAAACCAGCAACATACACCATACACAAAAATAAAGTCAAAATGGATTAAAGACTTAAATGTTATTCAGAAAACCATAAGATTCCTAGAAGAAAACATAGGCAGCAGAATTTCAGACATTTCAAGGACAAATCACAACCGATACCACAGAAACACAAAGGGTTGTAAGAAATTAGTACAAACAACTGTATCACAAGAAATTTGACAACCTAGGTTAAATGGATAGATTTCTGGAAACATATAATCTCCCAAAACTGAATCAAGAAGAAGCAGAAAGCCTGAACAGACCGATAACAACTAGTGAAATTGAAGCAGTAATCGAAAAACTCCCGACACACAAAAGCCCTGGACCAGATGGCTTCACAGGTGAAATCTACAAAACATTTAGAAAAGAACTAACTACTATCCATCTCAAACTTTTCCAAAAAATCCAAGAAGAGGGAAGACTCCTAAACTCTTTCTATGAAACCAGTATTACCCTAATTCCAAAACCAGGTCAAGACACAGCAAAGAAAGAAACCTACAGGCCAATATCATTGATGAACATGGATGCTAAAATCCTCAACAAAATGTTGGCAAACAGGGTCCAGCAACACATTGAAAAGATCATACACCATGATCAAGTAGGATTCATCCCAGGGATGCAAGGATGGTTTAATATTCACAAATCAATAAGCATAATACACCACATAAACAAAATGAAAGACAAAAATCACATGATCATATCAATAGATGCTGAAAAAGCATTTGATAAAGTACAACACCCATTTATGATGAAAACACTCAGCAAAGTGGGAATAGAGGGAGCATATCTCAACATAATAAAGGCCATATACGAGAAACCTGAAGCCAACATCATACTCAAGGGGCAAAAACTGAAAGCATTTCCCCTGAGGTCAGGAACAAGACAAAGATGTCCACCCTCTCCACTCCTATTCAACATAGTGTTGGAAGTTCTAGCCACAGCAGACAAGAAAGAGGAATAAAAGGCATCCAAATTGGAAAAGAGAAAGTAAAACTGTCATTATTTCCAGATGACGTCATAGTGTACACAGAACACCCTGTAGACCTCACCAAAAAACTACTCAACCTAATAAGTGAATTTGGCAAAATAGCAGGGTACAAAGTCAATATTAAGAAATCAAAGGCATTTCTGTACACCAACAATGAAATATCAGAGATCAAAACGAGAAGAATAAACCCCATTTACTATAGCAACAATAAAAATAAAACACCTAGGAATAAACTTAGCCAAGGAGGTAAAAGACCTATACTTGGAAAACTATAGAACACTGAAGAAAGAAATTAAGGAAGATACAGATAAATGGAAGTAAATACCATGTTCATGGATGGGAAGAATCAACATCATTAAAATGTCCGTACTACCCAATGCAATTTATAGATTCAGTGCAATCCCTATTAAAATACCAGCGACATATTTCACAGACCTCGAACAAATACTGCAAAAATTTAAAAGGAACCAAAAAAGATCTTGAATAGTCACAGCAATCGTGAGGAAGAAGAACACAGTAGTAGGAATCACAATACCTGACATCAAATTATACTACAAGGCCACTGTAATCAAAACAGTCTGGTACTGGCATAAAACAAATATATAGATCAATGGAACAAAATAGAGAGCCCAGAAATAAACCCAGGTCTATATGGTCAACTAATATTTGACAAAGGGGGAAGGAACATAAAATGGAGTGAAAAGTGCCTCTTCAACAAATGGTGCTGGGAGAACTGGACAGGGACATGCAAAAAACAAATGAAACTAGACTACCAACTTACACCATACAACAGAATAAACTCAAGTTGGATAAAAGACTTCAACATAAGCTGTAACACCATAAAAGTCCTAGAGGAAAACATAGGCAGGAAAATTTCAGATATCCCACGCAGCAGTATTTTCACCAATACATCACCTAAGGCAAGGGAAATAAAGGAAAGAATAAACAAATGGGACTACATCAAACTAAAGATTTTCTGCGCAGCAAAAGAAAACATCAGCAAGATGAAAAGGGAACTAACAGTATGAGAAAACATGTTTGCCAATGATACCTCAGATAAGGGATTGATCTCCAAAATATATAAAGAAGTTACATGACTCCACACCAAAAAGACAGACAGCCCAATTTAGAAAATGGGCAAAGGACCTGAACAAACACTTCTCTGAAGAGGACATACAGAGGGTCCATAGGCATATGAAAGAATGCTCAACATCACTAGCCATCAGAGAGCTGCAAATAAAAACCACAATGAGATACCACCTCACACCAGTCAGAATGACTGTCATCAACAAATCGACAAACAACTTGTGCTGGCGAGGATGCGGATAAAAGGGAACCCTGGTACACTGCTGGTGGGAATGCAGACTGGTGCAGCCACTATGGAAAGCAGTATGGAATTGCCTCAAAAAACTAAAAATGGAACTGCCTTTTGAACCAGCGATTCCACTGCTAGGATTATATGCAAAGAATCCTGAAACACCAATTCAAAAGAACCTATACATCCCTATGTTCATAGCAGCACTATTTACAATAGCCAAGTGCTGGAAACAACCTAAGTGCCCATCTGTAGATGAGTGGATCAAAAAACTGGTACATTTACACAATGGAGTACTGCGTAGCAGAAAGAAAGAAGGAACTCCCACCATTTGCAACAACATGGATGGAACTAGAGAGAATTATGCTAAGCGAAATAAGCCAGGCAAGGAAAGACAAATACCATATGATGTCACCTAATACAGGAAACTAATGAACAACACAAACAAACGAGCAAAATTGAACCAGAGACAATGTAAACAAGGAGCAGACTAACAGTGACAAAGGGGGAAGGCGGAAGGAGAGAAGAGGGGTCATAAGGGGAAGGGTCTAGTCAAGGAACATGTATAAATGACCCAGGGACATGGACTGACTGTGAGGATTGACTGTGGGAGAAGGAGTGGGCAGGGTAGGGGAAAGCAATGAGAGAAAAAGTTGGACAACTGTAATAGAAAAACAATTTCAAGTTTTTAATTAAAAATAAAACAAAATTTAAAAAAAAACAAAAAAAAATTTAGACATTTCTTATAGCAATGTTTTTGCTGATATATCTCCTGGACAAGGGAAACAATGGAAAAAATAAACAAATGGGACTACATCAAAATAAAAAGCTTTTGCACAGCAATAGAAACCATCATCAAAATGAAAAAAAAACCCACTGAATAGAAGAACGCATTTACCAATGATCCATTTGATAAGGGATTAATGTTCAAAATATACTATGAATTTATACAACTCAACATAAAAAAAAGACAACCCAATTAAAAAATGACCAGAGGACTTGCATTGACACTTCTCCAGGTGGCCAATAGGTACATGAAAAAAACACTCAATGTCACTAATCGTCAGAAAGACACAAATTAAAACCACAAAGAGATATCACCGTACACTGGTCAGAATGGCTATCATCAATAAATCAACAAACAACAAGTGTTGGTGAGGATGTGGGGAAAAAGGAACCCTTGTATACTGTTGGTGGGAATGCAGACTGGTTCCGCCACTGTGTAAAGCAGTATGGAAAATATCTCAAAAAATAAAAAAGTGGAACTGCCTTTGACCCAGCAATCCCAAAGAATCTCCTATGTTCATAGCAGTGTTATTTACAATAGCCAAGAACTAGAAACAGCCCATGTGTTCATTAGTAGTTGAGTGGATAAAAAATCTGTAGTACCTTTACACAATGGAATACTAAGCAGCCATTAAAAAGGAGATCTTACCTTTTTGCAAAAGCATGGATGGACCTGGAGGTTATTATGCTAAGTGAAATAAGCCAGTCAGTGAAATACAAATACCGAATGATCTCACATGGAATCTAATGAACAAAATAAAGTCACAAGGTAGAAACAGAAGCATAGCTACAGAGAACAGACTGACAGCTGTCAGAGGGGAATGGGGTTGAGGGGATGGATGAAAGAAGGTGAAAGGATTTAAAATAAAACATACACTGGTACATAAAACACAGACAAGATAGCAGTGTGGTGATAGAGGGGAAAAGGGGATGGCAGGTCAGTGGAGGTGGGCAAAGGAAGGGAAAATGGGGCCAAAAAGAGACTGCTTGGAGCCGTGGGTGCGCAATGCAGTGTGTAGATGATATTTTATTGAATTGTACACTTGAAACCTGTATGATTTGCGAACCAATGTCACCCCAATACTCAGTTTTTGAAAAAAAGCTTGAAAATAGGTGAAAGCATCACCATCATGGATTTTTTTTTGCAGGTTTTGCTCTAAGTGGTGCTGCTTTCAAGGGGAGTAAGTCAGACACACACACACACACACACACACAATGTGGACTGTCTCCTTCTGAAATTTCAAAATTTTAAAGCTAATTCGTGTGCTGTGGAAAAACATTGTGGTGTAACATAAAGATGAGATGTTCTTACCTTTTCATACAAACAAGCTTGAAGTAAGGTAGAGGAGAAATTGTACGTATTTAATAGTGCCAAAGGACACTGCTTTTTTTTTTAATAGTGGGATTTAAAATGATTTCAAACTGTCCTCTATTTCCTCACTGAAGGAGGAATGGAAAACTTAGTCCTAACCATGGATTGCTTCTCTATGGCCCTTGGCTGCTCCCTCTGAGCTCTTTGTTGTGCCCTTTTCATTAGAAATGATCTGGGCTTGCAGCTCTTTTCTCAGCCTGCTTGCTCCCTGTTGAACATCTGAGATCCACAGGCCTCTTTACTGTGTCCTGTCTCGGTCTCCTTTAGTCCAAGCTAGCAAGCAGGGTTTCTGCTTCTACAATTCTGTCAGAAGCTTTGAGTCTCCTGTAAATTTTATCAGGTTCATGCCATTAGAAAAACCACTCTTATAAATTGTTTTAAGATAAGAACTTCACCTAGGGCTTCCTGGACCTATTATAAGACAGTGCCTTTAAAATTCTTATATTCTGAAGATCCTTAAAGGAATTGGAGGCACCATCTTAATCTTTCTGAGGCCTTAAGGGTTTTCCAGTCTTGGCTTCATCCTCAGACCATATTTTCCTGGAAGCACCCTGGATTTTATCTTAGCCTAGAAGCCATTTGTTTATTTTAGCATTACTTGACAGTTGGACATGTGGGAGAAGCTATGAGAAATGGATATTTGAAACCAGTAAGTCCTGGTTCTTTTATATTTAATAGTCTTTCTTTAGCTTATCTTTCACATCCATTTTACCTTGAGTTCCTTTATAGTAGGAGTCCCCTTTTGTCCAGGTTCCAGGGTCCTTTGTTCACTTGCCTGGAATCCCTTGCTGTCAGCCTCTTCAGGGGCCATCAGGCCTCCACTAACCGTCCCTGGGAGGCCCTTTGTTTTCCATTTTCACGTGTCTTCACATTATTTCAGGTTTTACTTGCCTCTTGTTTCAAAGGCACTCCTGCATGTGTTTCTTTTTTTTTTTTTTTTAGTGGCAGCACTCTGTTTTTAATATCAGTGTCTGTGCTAGTTATTTATTGCTGCTTAATAAGCCACTTCCAAACCTAGTGGCTCAACACAGCATTGTTTTGTTCACAAATCTGCAGTTGGGCCAGGCTCAGTGAGGCCAGCTCGTTTCTTTTCCACATGCCATCCAGCTGGGATGATGTGAAGCTGGGAACTAGAAGCAGCTAAGGACTTGTTCATTCACATGCTTGTCAGTTGGAGCAGGCTTTCGGCTGGGACGTTAGCTGGAACAATCCCAGCTGGAACACCTATATGAGGACTGACTCTGTGGCCTGGGAGGCTTCATTCCTGACAATGTGGCTGGGCTCTCAGGGTGAGCTTCCCTGGAGAAAGTCAGATAGAAGCTGTATCACCCAGACACAGAAGTCACACAGCAATTCCACCATATTCTATTCACTAGGAATAGTTACTTAACTAAGGCCAGCACCTGTTTCATGGGAGGAGTGCCAAAGAATTTGTAGACATCCTTTAAAAACTCTGCATCACTCACTTTGTCTTATCAAATACAGGAAAGTAGTATTGGGTTCATTTGTTCTTTCCCATGAGATGGCTCTAATAGCACTTAGTTGTCTTGAACTTCAATCAAAACAGTTTTGTTAGATTGTATTTTGATAGCTGCTATATCAGCATACATTTTTAAAAAGCTGATCAAAATTGAATTTTTGTGTAGCCATTTTAATATTGAACATGAAAGAAAATACACAACATTTTTGGCATATTATGCTTTATTATTTCAAGAAGGGTAAAATTAGAACTGAAATGCAAAAAACAAACAAAAAAAAAAAAAACAGATTTGTGTAGGGTATGGAGAAGGCACTATGACTGATCCAATGTGTCAAAAGTGTGAAGTTCCGTGCTGGAGATATCTTGCTGGACTATTAATACTCCATGGTCAGGTAGACCAGTTGAAATTGATAGCTATCAAACGAGACGTTAACTGAGAGCCATCAATGTTATACCCCACGGGAGACAGCCAACATACTCAAAATTTCCAAATCAATAAAGATATTGGTTAAAATGAAAAATACTTGTATGTCTTTTATTTTACTGGAAAAACTAAACGGACTTTTTGGCCAACTCAGTATTTCTCAACTCAGTATGACAGAATTTCCAGCAAGTTTTTGTTGTTTAGTATATTGTCTTTGTGGGAAGTAACAAAGAATTGAAAGATAGCACTACTGAGTTAAGCCTTTTGTGGTTGATTTAAAAAATGTATAGCTCATCTCACTAAACATTTACAGTGGAAGATATGATTTCTCTTTAACCCTGGGAATCCTTTCTTCTTGGAATGCAATTCAAATTAGCATCAAACATTTGTAGTTCATTTAAGGCTCATGGTATTAGAATCTATATAAGATTCATTAATTAGAAAAATAGACTTCCTGCCAAGATGGAGGCTTAGACTGACATGCTCTGTCTCCCTCTACCACTAAGTAGGAATACAACTACCTCAAAACCAAAGATAACCAGAAATTCCAGAAAACAAAACTACATAGAAGCCCAACGTATGAAGTTATAAACCAGCGGTGCTCGTCTGGGTGGGTAGGAAGGGCGAAACCTGAATCGGGATGGAAAGCTTGGGCGTGCTGTCCGTGGTAGCAGCTGGACTGCGAGAAACACCAGGGGAGCAATCCCGGCTGCAGTTGAGACCCAGCGGCTCGCAATTCCAACGCTGGGGAAGGCAGACCCCTCATTGCCTTGGATGATGAGACCGTGGGGAAGGAGGCTCCTGGTCTCTCAGCGGAAAGTAATGGCAGGAATCCATCTTGGACCCCTGCCCCCACACAAAGCGCCACAGAGTGGTGAAAAAGGTCGCTGGTCGCCAGGTAGTGACGAGTGCACATGGTGCCGCCGCCCACAGCCCGCCCAGGAAACAAAGGTAAACAGAAAACTGACAAGATGAAATAGACCATGACTGAAATCCCGGTGAGGCAGCTCACCAGGCAGCAGGTGAGGGACCTAACAGATGAGCAAATAAGAAATCTTTCTGAGGCTCAGTTCAGAGCTATAGTCATAAGGTGGCTTACAGAATTAACAAAAGAATTGGAACAAGAGAGGGAAGGAATGAAAGCTAGTCATACTGAAACGAACGAAAACATACAAAACAAGTGGTGAGGAAATGAATACCAGAGATCAAATCAACGAATCGGAACAAAGGGAAGGAACAGAGTCAACCAGTGCAGAAAGAGGAAACAAAAGGGAGGAACACGAGGAGAGGCTCAGAAACCTCTGGGACCGCTA